>NC_081298.1:7456071-7766428 GCF_030435805.1 Mustela lutreola | reverse complement strand
GGGATGTGTTCAGTCACCCTGAGCGGAGATCGTATTCTCAAGGGGTGACTGCTGATTTTCCTTCCTGACCTGCAGTCTCCAATGGTTTCCATTGGTACCACAAGCTTCTTTCTTTTATTGGTCCAGACAGGTAGGGAAAAAACCAGAAGCGAGGTTGGGAATGCTCAAATTTAAGGAAAGGAGAGGATGCTTAATGGAAGTCATGAAAGGCTCCATTTGTACTTATAGAACTGGTTCTCCTGCCGGGAAATAGATCAGCGCAAAGGACACCAGGGCTGGGGAGGGTTCGGGGAGAGGACAGAGAGGGTGAGATGCATAGTCAGGAGAAGAGCCCGAACCACGGTGGCCAGGAGTCAGCCCACTGTCTGTGCATCTGTCCAGATCAATCGACACTCTCCCAGGCTATGAGACTGTCTCTGTGAACAGCCCCACCACCCAGAGCCCCTTGTACCAAAAAACCCCCGCTGTTGGATGCTGGCCCAGCACTTACATCCTTCTTCCTCTTCCTTGTGTTCAGAAGCCCATGCCAGTTTCCAAAGATTTCATATAATTTAACCCACTGAGCCACCCAGGTGCCCCAAGATTTCAGATAATTTAAGATGTTACTTATATTAACATGGAATGGGTTTATTTATTAAGTGAATTAATATTTTTTAAAATTCTGTTTTAATTTCTTTAAAATGAGAAATGTCGATGAATATAACCTATGCAAACAGAAGATCTTTGAAGTCTTCAATACTTGTTAAGAGTGTAAAGGAATCCAGATAGACAGACAGACACACACACACACACAGAGGAAAAGGAAAAAATTGGGGAGGCACAAGTGTCGGGGTATAGGGTGAATTACTCAGATAACATTGGTGAATAAATGAACAGGAGTACGTCCTCCTTTATATTATCCGAGAATTAACAGGGCACATACATCTCACATCCTAGAGCCAAGGCATTTGTTTTTATGCCGATTTCTCACAAAGTTCGCGGAACTGATAAGGGAACTTCCCTTCCGTGCACTCGGGCCCCCGCCTCCCCGCGCGGGGCGCCCCCTGCCGTCCGCCGCGGGACCCTGGGGCGGTTCGCCACACCCCCCACTTTCCGTCGGCCCACAGGGCGTTGCCTGTGCCTTTAATTGGCATGTACCAAGTCCTTCCAGGACACATTTCCTCCGTGAGTCCCGACCGGTAAGAGTCACGGGTCGAAGGTGCAGTAGGGGGGGTTATGGAGACAGGGTCGCACGCGGGGGGCGGTCTGGGCCCGCAGGGAGCGACGGACGGACGGCCCGGGGCCCTCGCGCGCCCTCGCGGCCCTCCCCGCCGCGCGCCGTAGTCCAGTCCCAAGATGGCGGCCACCATGAAGAAGGCGGTGAGTGGGGCGCTCCGGGAGCGGGATGCTCGGCTAGCGGACGGGGGTCGGCAGTCGGGGGCCGGGCGCGGGCTGCCTGGGCTGTGCGGCTCTGCAGCCCGGCGTGGGGCCGGGGGCCGAGGCCGCCGGCCCTCAGGGCGGCCCCGCGGCGAGGCCTCCCCGCGCCCCGCTCCCTGGACGTCTTCTCAGGCCCCCGGCCCGCCGAGGCGGGGCGTGCGGGCCGGGACCGTCGGGGACCTCTGGGTCGCCTCTCGCGGTGCTGAAGACGGCCGTGGAGAGCCTGAGGACCCCGCGGCCCAGGCCCTGTCGTGGCGGTGGGCGAAGCCGAAGGTCCCCCGGGCTGCATTTTACCTGGCTTGTCATTTCGCCTCGCCAGTCGACAGGCGGGGGTGCTGCTGGCTCCGGGCTTTGCAGATGAGGAAGCGGAGGCCCAGAGAGGTGGAGTCACCTGCCCAAGGTCACACAGCTGTGAGGAGCACAGCACCCCCAGGTTATTTGGCCCCGGAGCCCTGGTGTCCAGCGCTGAGCCGCCCACATCCACACTCGATGTCCCCCTGCTTCCAGACGGAAACTCTCTCTACTGAGGGTAGACGACGGGTCGGGGCCGAGAAGCCGCCTGCTTGTCCCCTCTGAGGCTCCCAGCGACTTCGCAGAGACGCGGTTTCCTCCCACCTTACAGATGGAGAAACTTAACAGAGCGGTTGGTGGCCTCAAAATGACTCAGCTAATAGCAGAGCTGGAGTTCAAACTCAGGTTTTAATTTTGTTTTTCCCAAAGCCCACCTTTTATCCTACCAAGCAGGTCGAACTCCTGCGGACAGCTTGTAACTCAGCGGGTGTGCACACAAGTGCTTAAAAATACCTGGAGAGAAGAAAAGCAAAATGGGGTTGGGGCAAGGGACTAACAGCATCTGGGAGTAACCGAGGCTTTTCTTTTCCCTGGGTGCGGGGTAGGCACGGGTCTACCAGAGTTGTGTGCCTGTTTTAGTCTTACCCCCCGAAACTGCTTGCATCCTTACTTTACAGATGAGACGACTGAAGTACACAGGCAAAGTGAGGTTTAAAGGGAGCACATCCTTTCTGACTCTAGAGCCTGTGTTTTTAACTTGCAGCAGGTCTGACAAAGAGCCCCCTGCCCAGAGGGACTTGCTTGCTTTCAGCTTCCAGTTCCGTGGCTCTCCTACTCAGCACTTTGCATGGTTTGAGCCCCCTACTTCTGTTGTAGGGTTCCTGGCCCCAGGCAAACCCGGGGTGATTTGCTCAAGCTATTATTGGTCTGTCATCTACAAATTCCTATTGAGTCCTGGGGTAGGGCTCAGGGTTAAGGGGATTCAGATGAGTAGGAAACTTGGTGAGATTCACCCCACCTCTCTTTTGTATTTAAATTGGGCCCTTTGTGAGAGACGGTGTTTCATTCAGTAGATGGGACTAGTTGGCTCCCCAACCCCCATTTGACAGGTATACAAACAGAAGTGCAGAGAGATGAAGGAAAGGTTGAAGAAATGGTAGAGACACGATTTGAACCTTGGACTTGGCAAAACTTTTCATTACCAACGTATTTTCATTCACTAGGCAAACTTCTTGAGCAGGTACCGTGGCACAATTTCAGATTTAGGTGATGAGCCCTGGTGAGCAATAATAATGCTTCTACCCCTTATCCTCATAGCACTGGGGAACTTAAAGTTCTGGGGAAGAGGCAAGCATTACTCGATAGTCACACAGAAAACTAGAATTTCCAGCTCTGTTAAGAACTATGAAAAAAGGACTCTTGACGTGAGGGCTGGAGTAAGGTCTGTTTGGTGACCAGAGAGCGCTTTCACGAGAAGGTGTGATCTATATGGTGACCTAAGGAGGGGAAGGGAACGTGGAAAGGGAGGAGGCATTTGAGAGGGGGAGGATCACCCACGGAGACCCCGGGTGTTTAAAGAAAGGGTGGCCAGACCGGCAGAGAATCCGGGGAGGTTGAGCCAAGATAGTAAATGAACATATTGAGGGGTGGGTGGCAGCCAGAGCCTGAGAATTTTCTTCCTTATCTTAGTAAGACATTGCCATGAGAGAGGCGCCAGCCTCCTGCAGGTGTTTTCCAGTGCTGTGCACAATTTCTGATGGGTTAACTGCACGTACACGCCGGCCCTCTGCCTGCCTGGGGAGCAAGCAGGCATGTCAGTGAGTGAGCCTGAATTATGGGGATAGCCTTGTGAGTTTAATAAAAACCGTTTGCAATTTGGATATTTCGCGTTTGTAACGTTTACGCCCCAGTGGGTCATGGCTTTTCTGGTGAGAATGTTCAGTCTTCTCCTCGCCAAAGGTTTGCTTTCCAAGGATTGGTTGCTGGCCAGCAGAGGACTGTGTCTGATTCAGTCCCCGATCCTGAGTACAAAGGTCCCTCCCCGGAAGGTCCCTCCCCGGAGAGGCCGTAGCTGACACCCCATCTAGGAAGCCGCCTTCACGCCTTATCTGCCAGCACTTGCGGCCCTTGTACTATTTCGCGTTCCTCATCACGTGTATCATCTTTTTCACCTTGTCTTCTGCCCGCCACCTTCTCTAGAATGTACGCTGCCAGGCCTTCGTGAAGGTTGGCCTGTGGCAGCAGCTCTCTGGAATATGGGGGGCGTTTACCAAGTAGTTGTTAAATGAATGACTGCACTGTGGGCGTGAAAAGTGAATAAAAATACAAAGCGGAATTTCATACCATGGAGACTTGGCAGACATCTTCAAAAAACAAAAATAAAGGCAGACTGAAAGTGGCCTGAATTTCCTTCTAGGCTTTTAATTCACCGATGGACTCCGCTGTCAGTCCGCATTCTGCTGGTAATAGCCAAGACCCAGTGGGGCAAGACTGAGTGTGGTTCGCTTTCCTCTTAGAATCCCGTAAGATGCTGAGTCTGAAGAAAAGGGTACAGTCGGGGTCCAGGGAATTTTAATTTCCACTTTGAATCTTGAGCAGTTATATTTCTCCCTGGCCTAGCAGAATTTTCTCGTAGATCTTTGCTCTTCGTCTGTAATGACTTTTTGGTAAACATTGCTCAGGAAAGAAAGCAGCCAGCGCTCGTTGACTGAAAGGTGACTCCATCCTCAAGTGCTCATTTCATCTCCCCTGCAATGTGGGATGAACTATCGCCCCCATTTTACAAGTAATAAGCCTGAGTTGGCTACAAAAAATTGAATAATTTGTCCAAGTTCCTGCTTGCTTTGGATGTGAATCCAGTACTGTTTCAACCACTCTGTGCTGTGTCAAGAAAGAAAAACACACACACACACACAAAACCCTCCTTCCTCTTTGAGTTCTCATGACTTTGTGAGCAGCCGTGAGTACATCTGGCTTCTCTTAACACAGGAGTCCCTAACCTTTGGGGTGTAGATCCCCTTGAGGATCTGAGAAAAACTGTGAAGACTGTGCCAGAGTAACATACACACAAGACATGCCAGGCTGCACACATGTTCAGGGGGTAAAGGGACTTCTTAGTGTCTGCGCATCCGCAGTTAAGAACTAGCCCCGGGGCGCCTGGGTGGCCCAGTGGGTTAAGCCTCTGCCTTTGGCTCAGGGCATGATCCCAGGCTCCTGGGATCGAGCCCTGCCTTGGGTTCTCTGCTTGGCGGGGAACCTGCTTCCTCCTCCCCCTCTGCCTGCTTCTCTGCCTACTTGTGATCTCTGTCTGTCAAATAAATAAATAAAATCTTTGGGGGAAAAAAAAAAACAAAAAGAACTAGCCCCTCCCCGCCAAAATGAAGCTTCACGCCGTGTAGGAGTGTTCCAGAACAGTGAGCGGAAAACAAGCCACTGGCGTTAGTCATGGAAGATGCTGACTTCTCACTTTCTGCTCTAAACAGAGCCGCCCTGGGTGGCACGCAGTTAGCCACGGACTTCACACGCCGACGGTAGCCCGTAATCCCCAGCGAGAAAACCACCGTTAAGGAAAAAGGCTCCGGGTCCCAAGTACATGCTGGGGCTGCTGTGCAGTGAGGCTAGGACAGGAAACGCCTGCTTTGGAAAGTTAGGAACAGGTGGCCACATTCCTCCATACCTTTTCAGAAACGTGTGTATGTTAGTCTGATCAAGCAGGATTTAATTCAAATTCAGGAAGAATATATTAGCCTCCGTTGTGTGTCGGGCCGGCCTCCTGGTACTTGCTTTCACGGGAGTTACCCCGTTCTGCCTCAGGATGACAAATGCTTCTATAAATCTATATTTAGGTTTTCAGAGCCTCAGTATTTAAACTCTGCAGGCAAGCAGGAACTCTTTAGAGTTCTCCATTCCCTGTTTGCTTCAGAAATTGCTAGTTCTTACATAGGCAAAATCACCGGAATGCCAGGATATCTGAATATGGACTTGCCTTTGGTTTCTCTGGTGCAGTGCAGCGTTTCCCGACTTCCAGATTCACAAAGATCATGCACAAGGTTGAACATTGAAAACTATGTGTATCGTGATGTGAAGGATTTTTTTCAGGATGTCCTCTGGGCCTCCGATGCTGAGCCTGATGCATGTCTAAGTGTTTGTTGTGTGTTGAGAGCCCGGTCAGGGGAGGGCTGAGAGCTGGGTGTCTGGCTGGGTGTTCTGTCCGAGTGCTAGTCTTGCTTGACACAACAGGTTGCCTTTCAACCTCCGGAGAAATGGAAGTGTACACCTCTTACGGGACTGGTCATGGGTGACCAGGTGAAGGGGTGAGGTGTGGTTGTTGTAAAACATTGCAAAGAGCAAAAATAGTCATTGTTGAAGCTTCTCTTTTCTCCTTTACATTATAATCAAGTGTTCTTGTTCTTATTTTAGAAACGAGGGGAAACTCTAAGGAGAATCTGGTATTTAATTTTTTTTTTTTTTTTTAAAGTATACGGTCCCCCTTTGAGACTGATGAAAGCCAAGGATTTCCTGCTGACACTTACAAATATGTGTGATTGCGTGCCCACACGCATTCTCACCTTCAGTGTCTAAGAGCTAGTGGACCTGTCTGGGCTCCTGTGTCAGGTTTCCTGGGTGGACATTGAATTCCACCACTTACTAGCTGTGTGACTTTGGGGAAATTCTTTACCGTCTCTGTGCTGTACTTTCTCCATCTGTAAAATGGTGCTACTTCCTAATGTTCCTACTTACTAAGATTTATTGGAGGAGTAACAGTGATGATAAGTGCTTAGAAAGTTCTTGATATATAATAAGAGCTCAATAAATTTTATTTTATGATTTTATAGATACCGTATGTCATCTAAGTACTCTACACATTTAAGCACTAAAATTTTTAAACATTTGATTTTAATCCTTTTATTGTATATTGTGTATACTATATATATTCTTAGGTATACTATCCTTATTCTTCTATGAAGACATGTAACAAGTTCTACATTAAAGAAATATAATTTTTATCATGTATGGAATATAGCCCCTGAAATGCGTTAACAACCCTCTAGCCAGTATATCATTTGTGTTAAACATTAGAAACTGTCGGATTTCTGATGGCTTCAATAAGCTCATGCAGGTTTTAACTCTAAGCAGAAACTGGTATGAAACCTTTACCAGAAATCACTACCACGTCATTTTTGCTCCCTGGGTTATCTTGATGAAAGAATGTTCTAACTCAAGAAATTTCTGCTCTAGGCTAAAGTTGGCTGACAGGGTTCAAGACTTAATTGTTTATATTTGAAATGTTTTTGTAGCTTAGGCATTATTCCATAGACTATCAGAAGAGGTGGCAGATGTATGAACAAATCTTGAGCTTGTGGGGCAAAAACTTACAAAGCCTCTGTTTGTGATTTTCTGTGCCTGTTGTGATTCTTGACTCTATAAGGGCAAATAGTTTATTGAGTTATTTCAGAGAAAAAGCTTACCTATAACTTCTCCAGTAAAATTAATTCTGCTAAAAAATTAAAATGTTTTTTCAGGCTGCAGAAGATGTCAATGTTACTTTTGAAGATCAACAAAAGATAAACAAATTTGCACGGAACACGAGTAGAATCACAGAGCTGAAGGAGGAAATAGAAGTTAAAAAGGTACTAAAGAAGTGCATCTTATTTAAGAAAAAGGAAAGGTCTTTATACTATAGCTTTTTTTGACAGAGAGAGCATGGAAATGGGATGTTGGGGGGCAGAGGGAGCGGGAGAGCGAGAATCCTAAGCAGGCTCTATGCCCAGCATGGAGCCCGATGTGGGTTTCCATCCCACAAACCCAGGATCACGACCTGAGCTGAAATCAAGAGTCAGTGGCTTAATGGACTGGGCCACCCATTTGGCCCATACTAGAGCTTTTTAAAACTGAATTCAGTAGTATGTGATTGTGTTTGTCTGGGCTCTTTGTTGCAGATGATGTTATCCAATCCAGTTAGTTAAAGAAAGAAGACCTTGTTGAAGGGCTGTGTGAGAACTTAGAGCTTGTTGAGGGGGTGGGCCTGGGCTGGGGCTCGGGAGCAGGCCCCAGAACCGCATCTCCAAGAAAGGGGCTGGCGATGGACCTGCTGCCATTTCTAGGGATCTCAGAGTCTGCTGCCACCTCCAGCAGGGGCCGCCCCGCACGTCAGGCCTGTGTGCCCAGCCTCGCCTCGTGTGACTCCCTGAGCTGAGGTCCAGTTCAAGTGCGGTTGGTGGGTGGGATTTATGTTCGTAGCTGCTTTCAGCCTCTCATCTGACAAGGCTGAGAAATGGCGGTTTGCTCTGTTTCTGTTCTACCCTAGGAAGGCAGAATGCACCAAGTGGCAACCGTTAGGGGAGAAGGACATTTTGAGTGGCCTGCTGTCCCCCACAGGTGCTCGTAGCAGTCTGGAAGTAGCTTGAGGACAATGAGTTAGCTCTTGAGCGCTTCCTTAGGAAACGCCATCTAGAAATGTAAAAAAGTCTTAACGCTAGTGTGATGGTACTTGCAAAAGGGTCCTTCAGAAGTAGTGTCCCCAGATTAAATTGGCTTCTTGGAAAAAAATGAAACAAGGTGGGATCGGGAGGGAGACAAACCATAAGAGAGTCTTATTCTCACAGAACAAACTGAGGGTTGCTGGGGGCTTGGGGAGTAGGGAGAGGGTGACTGGGTGATGGACTTCAGGGAGGGTATGTGCTGTGGTGAGTGCGGCTAGATGCGTAAGCCTGATGATTCATAGACCTATACCCCTGGGGCAAACAGTACCTTAGGTTAATAAAAATAATTTTAAAAATTGGCTTCTTGCCCCTAACAGGGAGTTTTGAGTGTGCTTTTCTTTGCCGTTTGTTTTGTGTTTCTAGAAACAACTCCAGAATTTGGAAGATGCTTGTGAGGACATCATGCTTGCAGATGATGATTGCTTAATGATACCTTATCAAATTGGTGATGTTTTCATTAGTCATTCTCAAGAAGAAACACAGGAAATGTTAGAAGAAGCAAAGGTATGCTGGGTGAGGGAGGCTCACACTCCCATTAGGGTGTGCATTTTATACAGAACCGGCTAATTCCAAGTGTAGCAATGTGTGCGACGTACTACTACTACGTGGGTTTTTACGACATCCCACGTGTGGGGTGAGAAGCCTTGGTGATCTTATTTAATCCTCACAAGGGCTCTGTGAGACCTGGACCGTTGGTCCCAGTTTAGAATTGAGGGGTAGAAGCTGAGAAAGGTCCGGGGACTTACCAAGGTGACACAGAGGGAGAGGCCTTTTGATTGCAGACCCCGTGCTCTAACTATGCGGAAACTACAGAATATTATAAGGTAGAAAAGGAAAATCACCTTAATCCTATTGCCCAAGGTAATCATCCATAATGAACATTCTCATTGGCTCTTTTATGTTTTCACCTTCTCTTTTCTCTGTGGATTTGCTTCACATTTTGGTCAGTTAGCCTCCCACCAGAAGTACTTTCTCGTTCTATTTAATGTTCATTTGCCCAGCAAATCCGTATCGGGGGCCTGCTCTGGGCCAAGAACACATGCTTTAAAAACATCATTTTTGACAATCGTTAAAGGTCATGCTGGTGGACACCAATTCTGTTCACTGCCCTCCTGTTAACATGAATTTGTTTCCAGTATCTTCCTACAGGAACATTGCAGTGAGCATTCTTACACCCGAGTCTTTTTCACATTTAGGACATTCTTTTAAGGAAATAATCAGACAGGTGTCATTATTGGGTCAGAGTATGGGTTTATTGATGACATCTGAGGCATTTGAGGGATGCTGTGAAATTAGTTTCCAATTCACACGCCCTCAACTGTCTATGAAAGGAGCAGTCACATTGTGCATGAGAAGCTGATGGCAATCAAACATTTTCTGATTCTTTTGCAGTTTGCTTAATTAATCTGGATATTAATTAAAGTGTTAGTCTTCCTTCTTCAAATGTCATAGAAAGCAAAAATTCATCTGAATTAAACCTATCTTTAATAAACTGTGGGAAGAACTAACAATTTTACTCCTAAATCTTTATGCAGAAACATTGGTGCTTCCCCTTGTGTTTAAATCTTTTCTTCCACAGTAAAATTTTATAATTTTGTTCTTTTTTTAACCTGTGTTAAATTTTTTAAAATTTTTGTTTTTATCTTGTGGGAAGTATTTCAAGCTGGCTTATGGTTTTTGTCTCAACTGTGGACATGCCGCCCTCCGGGTCCCCCCCCCGCCCCCCCCGCCACAGCTAGTGAACCTTTATTCATTCGCTCCTTCATTCCAGAAGTATTTGTTAAGTGCTTTCTCTGTCAGGGTCTGCCATGAGCCAGGGCACGGGGAGGACAACGAAATGGGCCTGGTGCCAGCTTGCAGGGAGTAGATGGTATAATTGCCAAGAGGAACTTCAGCAGGCATGACTAGCAATGGGCAGAAGGTGGTTGGGCCTAGAGGTGCGGAAGGACATAGAGCGGAGGAGTACGCGTGGGCAGGAGGGGCTCCCCAGGAAGGGCTCCCCAGGAAGGGCTCCCCAGGAAGGAGTCGACGCTACAGCAAGTGGGAGCTTGCCGGCACCGGTGCAGGGGTGGGGGGCAGGGTGTTCCAGGCTGATGCGGGATGCTCGTGTGTAAATGGTCGTAAAAAGATCATGGCACACAAACACAACTAAGTGAAGGTCTAATTTGCTGCAGATTTGGGAGCATCTGAAAGTATGGCCCCATCTTGAAGAACTCAGTTGAGTTGATACATGGATGACTTTTGCAGGGGTCAGCAAGCGCTCTGAGTCAGACCAGGCAGCAGGGGTCTCTGGCTTTGGGAGCCCCCCCCACCCCCCCGTCTCGGTCACAATCGCCATGAAAGCAGGACGTGTGAACACATGTCCGTGGCTGTGTTCCGAGAAGACTGCACGGACAAGCATCAGGCTAGGGCTGGCCCGTGGGCCGCAGTATTTGCTCACCCAGCCCTAAGGTGAAGAGGAGCCTTTCAGGAGCTTTGACGAAATGAGTGATACCTGATAGGACTTGTGCTTTTAAGATCATTTTCTTGGCATGCTGTAATTTCACTCATGAACTGAAGAAGTTTTATCTCCTTTCTAATAGTCGTATGTCTTATTTCTGTTTCTTATGGCTGTGGTTCTCAAGCCTTTAGCATGCATCACAGTTCCCCGGAGGGCTTGTTGAAAATTCCAGTCACTGACATCCCAGGAATTTCCAAATCAGAAGACCTGGAGTGCAGCCCCAGAATTTGTGTTTCTAACGAGTTTCCAAGTAATCTGGGGGCCATACTTTTGAGATTCGTCAGCCAGATTTCTAAGAGTAACACTGTCAGTGCTAGGCATTCTTGCCTTCTTCCTGATAGTGATGGATATGCCGTTTGTGCAACTTTGGGTTTTTTTGGTCATGTTTAGGAGAAATCCTTCTTCTTTTCTTTCTTTTTTTTTTTTTCTAAGATTTTATTTACTTATTTGTGTGTGAGAGGGTAAGCAGCAGGCAGAGGGGGAAGCAGGCGCCCGTTGAGCAGGGAGCCCAATGTGGGACTCCATCCCAGGACCCTGAGATCATGACCTGTGCGGAAGGCAGACGCTTAGCCAACTGAGCCAGCCGGGCATCCCAAGAAATCCTTTTTTTGATCCTGGCCAGGAAGGAACTTCTCTGACGTTCCCTGCATTTCACGTGGGCAGCGCTGCTCTGAGTCCCAGACGAGGCTCTTGTTAGCATTCCCTCTCAGAGTAGTTCCAGGGACCTCCCGGTTGTGAACATTTCTCCCAGATTCTCACTGTAAGTTGTTATTCTTAATTATTGGTGGCCGTGTGAGTTTTTATTGTATCTTCTAGCTTTGTAGTTATTTTTGTGGGAAGTTGGAAGAAGTTGTTAGAAGCCAGGCCTGTGATAAAACTGTTTACCAGGAGAGTTTGTATAGAAGTTCTTTCTTCATTAGGGTGTAATGATTTAGGAATTAATTTTCTCTTATCCATTTTGTTTTATAAATCAGCAAAAACCGATGGGCTTGATTTATTCTATAATAAGCAAGTATAAATCATGAATTAAAAATGGCCGTTGTTTAGATTTAATGATCGCTGTTATTTAGCCGCCTGTCCCAAGTTTAGAAAGTTTGACCTAAAATTCTTCCCAAATATTATTTCATCCCCAGATGCTCAGAAACCATGCACTGAATAGAATTAATTTAAACAATTTTTTTCCCCCAGAAAAATTTGCAAGAAGAAATCGACGCCTTAGAAGCCAGAGTGGAATCAATTCAGCGAGTGTTAGCGGATCTGAAAGTTCAGTTATATGCAAAATTTGGGAGCAACATAAACCTCGAAGCTGATGACAGTTAAACATTTTATAATACTTTTTTTTAATTTGTTTAATAAACTTGAATATTGTTTAAAATGATAATTTCCCTTCTTCAAATGATATGGAAAGCAAAAGTTTCTTTTTTTAAAATTTTCATTTATTTAATGGAAACTTGCCTATTTTCACATGTCTTGCTTATTTATTTTATATTTTTAAGAGAAGACAGTATTCATCTATGTATTTTGCATAACGATTCTATCAAGTGTAGGGGCTTTATGTCATGTTATTAAAATCGGTTAAGCAACCTTTTACGTTTCTATATTATTTAGAATACATGTGGCAGTTTTTATGAGAACTCTGAACGGTTGGGTCATACTGTCCATATATGTCTCTTCCAGTTGCTGTTTGGAGGTGGCGAAAGCACTTTAGAAAGACCCCATCCGGGGCTCCTGGGTGGCTCAGTGGTTAAAGCCTCTGCCTTCGGCTCAGGTCATGATCTCAGGGTCCTGGGATCAAGTCCTGCATCGGGCTCTCTGCTCAACAGGGAGCTGCCTCCTCCTCCTGTCTCTCTCTGCCTGCCTCTCTGCCTACTTGTGATCTGTCTGTCAAATAAATGAAAAAGAAACGAAAGACCCCATCCTGCATCTGTCTCCTCACTCTACCACCAAAACTGTGAGATGCTAAAAATAAGTACACGTTGCATTTGTATATACGTAATGCATGTTATATCTAGACATATTGCATGTGCCTCTTGCATATACATCAGTGTGCTGGGTCGTGGTAAAAGAACCAGGCAGTGTTGAAACATGTTGGGGCGTGCTGAGTTTCATACATAGAGCAGAATGGCAGAATATTTTAGAAACCAAGAAATATCAAGAGCAAGAAACATGTAGGGTTTTCTTTATTCTAATTTTTAAACTTCATTGTAGAGCTTTGTAGTTAACTGGGGTTTATACTGATAATGATGTGGAAGTTAAGTAACTACATTTTTTTTTTTTAAAGATTTTATCTATTTATTAGACAGAGATCACAAGTAGGCAGAGAGAGAGAGAGAAGGAAGCAGGCACCCCTCAGAGCAGAAAGCCGATGCAGGGCTCGATCCCAGGACTCTGGGATCATGACCTGAGCCGAAGGCAGAGGCTTTAACCCACTGAGCCACCCAGGTGCCCTAAGCAACTACATATTTAAAGAGTACATTTACCCTCCTACTATTTTCCCCTCTCTGCCCTGTACCCCTACCTGTTTTGGGATTTGGAACAACCTAATTTTCTTAATGTTCCAGCAGATGGCACTAATACACCAAAAGACCAAATGGTTGGCTCATAATAAAAAGTGGGCTATTTCTAGGATTAGGTATACATAATTTTAGATACTAGGTATACATAATTTTAGGTCACTTTTTAACCTTCAAGGTTAAACATTGCATGTCATATTTTGGTTAAATACTTAGAAGCGATTCCGGCTTAAAGAGAAAATATGTAACTCTAAAATTCTTAAAGACATAAAAGCAAACTTCTAAATTGCTGCTTCTGAATGTTCCCAAATACTGATACTCAGATTGTAGAAAATGATTCTTACGAGGATATTTTTTCCTGTGTACATTTGGTTACTGCTCAGAGAGGAGAGACTAGAGGCATATACTGTCAGGTTACGGCAGGAGATAGGTAGACCCTCTGATTAGAGTTGGAGGGAACTCTCACCAAGACTCCAGAGGTGCAGGCAACCACGAGGAGGGCTGTGTACCTTTGGAGGCTGAGGAGGGAGCAGCCACTGCCTTCCCTCTGGAACTCAGGAAAGGGCTGCCTTTGTTTGAAGCAGGACCCAGCCAGCCCCTACCACAACCCTGCGGGGACAGGTCTGGGAGACGAGACCGCCAGCCTCATTGTCCCTCCAAAACCCAGCTGGTGCCCACCATTGGCCAAGCCCAACTGGAATCCAGATGCAGTTAATTAAAGTCGGTCTGTTTCCGAGCTGGAGAGGGGTGCTATGTGGATGCATCTGGAAGGCCAATGGAAGATCCAGCACAGGAGGATGGCTAGAGCTGAGTCATTTGGAAATTGTAACAGTGAAGTCTTGTCTTGTTTACGTGCCAGAAACTGAATTATGTGACTGATGGGTACTTCACATTTTGTGAACGCGTGAGCCAGTGAGCCTAATAATACAAGGAAACATCCAAGGGTATGGGTGAGGGACAGACGAGATGCTTATATATTGCTGCTAACTTTATACCTTGTTTTCTGTAGTTACCTGTGGAGTTCTAGGACAACAGGAATATTTCATTCCCATTTTAAATTCACTTCTCAAGTATCCATAAGCCTTGTGTTTGTTAGTAGGTCTGGATGAAGATGTGTAAAGGGCATGCCCAGCGTCTGAAGAGGCAGCTGACACTCAACTTGAGCCAGTAGTTGCCACATAGAAGTTTGGTCTGGATTTGTCACCGCTAACTTTTTGACAGGAATTTTTTTTTTTTTTTTTAAAGATTTTATTTATTTAAAGAGAGATGGAGAACAAGTGTGTGAGTGGGAATAGGGGGCAGAGGCAGAGAGGGATATCTCTAGCAGTCTCTGTGCTGGGCATTGAGCTGGATATGGGACTTGATCTCACCCCCCTGAGATCATGACCTGAGCCAGAAACAAAAGTCAGGCACCTCACAGACTGAGCCATCCAGGTGCCCCTAGAATTCTGATTTTTATATACAATCAGCAATCACTAATTTTATTTTATTTTACTTATATTTTAAAAGATTTTATTTATTTATTTATTTGACAGAGATGACAAGTAGGCAGACAGAGAGAGAGGGGGGAAGCAGGTTCCCTGCTGAGCAGAGAGCCAGACTCGGAGCTCCATCCCAGAACCCTGGGATCATGACCCGAGCTGAAGGCAGAGGCTTTAACCCATTGAGCCACCCAGGTGCCCCATGGCTTTAATTTTTAAATACATCTCGAGCCTGGCCATTTCTTCCCATCTCCACAATCACCACCAGGCTTGTCCAAGTCTTAGGAGCTCTAGTCAAAAGCAGGCTCACGGGGAGGTCGGAGGGGAAGGTGATGCTGATGGAGATGATTTGACAGCGGGGGGCCACGGGGAGTCTCTAAAGGGCTTTGAATAGAAAGTGAGCTACATGATTAGAGCGGTATTTTAGAGTAATTTGGCGGTTAGCAGGTGGGTTTCGTCACAAAGTGAGGGAAGGAGGGATTCCAGAAGCTACACTCGCTCTGGTGCGCAGGGAGAAGGGAGCAGGAGGTGGGGGCAGGCTGGTGGGGAGAGACCAGGGCACGGCTGGAGGGCAAGGTCAAAAGAATCAGCTCCTGAGCACAGGCCAGGTACAGCTGGTGACAGGTTTACATCGGCTCTCATAGTTCAAAAAAGTTGTGAAAAATTTCTTGCCACACGGAAAGTAGGAGCTCTCATATAAAAAAAAAAAAAAAAAAATGAGTCTGGCAACGTCCCAACGGCATTTCCAAAGAGCAGGCTTCAGCTGCTCCCCCAGCAGGCCCAGCAGGCCCAGCAGGCTCTCTCCGCTGGGGCCTGCACGCGCTCCCCTCGTTTCCAGGACCCGGCGGCACCTGTCGCTGGGCCCCGTGAGCTCTGGCCGCCGCCCGTGTGGTTACAGCCAGGGCGGCCGGAGGCGTCTGGTTGGCGCGGCGGAAGGACGGGAAGGAAGGGGAGGCCGAGAGAGGGGCAGGAATCGGCTTTTGCTAGGACGGCGTCCACGCGGAGGTGGGCCGGCGGCTCCGGGACAGGTGGGGGGAAACGCTCCTCTACTTTCCCGACAAGAGGAGTGGGAAACTGGCAGCGCGGTTGTCCCCGGGAGAGCTGCCCCCATTTGGTGACAAACCATTGGGGCTGAGAAGACAGAAAAGCCGAGGTCCAAGCCTAGGGAGTCAGAGTGGGCTCTGGAATCTCCAGGCAGTGAGATCAGCCCTGAGTCCCCTGGAGAATGTTTGTGGCCAGCCCCGGCCCCCAACTCGCCGCTGGCCCCAGGGCAGCACCCACCCTGCCCCCTGGGGGCTCCGAAGGGAACGGGGGCTCGGGGGCAGGAATCTGCATTGGTGTCCCCGCTTCCCAGCTCCCTTGGGAGCCTGGGACGGTCTCCGCTCCAAGCAGAACTGGAGGGGATCATTCTCATCCCAGAGACCCGTGCTTCTTAACATTTCAGGCACATACATCTCCCTGGGGGTTTATTAAGATGCAGGTTTTGGGCCAGTGGGTTGGGGTTGGGAGCTGAGAATCTGCATTTCCGGCAGGCTTCCTGCCGCGGCGCGGGCTGCGCATGTGACAGCTCAGGTCGCTCCAGGGTGACAGGAGACTTAGGAAAGAGCGCAGGTGTGAAGAAAAGGACAGGCCACAGGGGCAGGGGCTTCAGTTGTGATGAGAGACCCCTGGGAGGAGGGCAGGATCCTGGAAATGTTAGGATGCAGCATTTTCCACAGAACTCAACCCTGAAAACAAGATTTTCCCAATCAGGTGTGACGGTGTGGGATAAAAATTGATGTGTTTTTTTTTTTTTTTTTTTTTTTTTTTGTGGAGCTCAGTGTTTTAACAAGCTCTCCCGGTGATTCTGACTCAGCTCAAGACCGAGCCTGGCCCAAGCAATTCAGTCCATCTGGGGGTCGGAGAAGGAGACTGAGCACCGCCCGAGAAGGCTCAGGTGCACACTCCTAAGGATGGGAGAGCAACACGATATGGAAGCATTCCAGGAGATTGCCCCATGCAGCTGAGGGGTGGAGGGTGGCTACGGGGTCGTGTTGCTGGTGGCGAACAGATTATAAAAAATTATACAGAGTATAAAAAATTACGCAGTGGGCGACGTGAGATTTGGAGACAGAAGTGAAGAATATTTTCACAAGAAAGTTAAGAGTGGGGGCACCTGGGTGGCTCAGTGGGTTAAGCCTCTGCCTTCAGCTCAGGTCGTGATCCCAGGGTCCTGGGATCGAGCCCCACATCGGGCTCTCTGCTCTGCAGGGAGCCTGCTTCCTCCTCTCTCTCTGCCTGCCTCTCTGCCTACTTGTGATCTCTGTCAGATAAATAAAGAAAAAATCTTATAAAAAAAAAAAAAGAAAGTTAAGAGTGGAGGGAATGCCTTTGCAGTGTAGATGGGAGGGCCTTTTTGGGGTTTGTTTTCTGTTTTTGAGATCAGGGGATGTATGAGTGCCCGTAGGAGTGGATAGGGAAGAATCGGAGAGAGAAAGTGATGAGAAAAAGGCAGGGACAAGACGGCGGAGCACAGGGGCACCTGGGTGGCCCAGTTGTTAAGCATCTGCCTTCGGCTCAGGTCATGATCCCAGGGTTTGGGGATCAAGCCCCACATTGGGCTGCCTGCTCGGTGGGAAGCCTACTTCTCCCTCTCCTACTCCTCCTGCTTGTGTTCCTTCTCTTGCTGTGTCTCTCTGTCAAACAAATAGGTAAAAATCTAAAAAAAATTATGTGATGGTGGAACACAGCGTGGGAAGGGTCGCTGATGCCGCCGTGCTCTGACAAGCAGCACACCAGGAAGACTCAACACGAGATGTACCGTTTACAACAGCCTCCCTTGAGAAGTGATAGAAAACATGCAGATTCAGAACAGTGACTGACTGGGAAGGGGGAAGAAGATGAAAGGGGGGAGGCAAAGCAGGAAGCTGGTCTGTGGGCCCACGGCGTCACATTCAGCGTGGATCCTTGTCCACGCGTGAGCTCCTTGGGTGGCAGCATGCGCCTAGGAAGTCCTGTGAGTTATGGCACAGATCCGACCTGGAGACGCATGCCTGTTGTGAGGTCGATGCTAGTATTTCACTGCATCACTTTCAACATTGTTCTGTGTCGTTTGACATAGAGCATGTGAGTCTCCACATCGGAAAGCAGGAGAACCGCAACAATCCAAACCACGAGGCTTAATAGAGATTGCGCACGCGCACACACACACACACACACACACACTGGACAAAATGTAGAAGCTGGCTGGAAGGTTTGGTGTAAAAATTCTGGGGAACCGTCTAGGGCTTGTTTGTGTTAGGTGCTTCCCAGGAACCCGTTGTCTGGGAGAGCGTCCATCGTGATGTCTACGCATCATTCCAGGGACTGTGACACCAAGGACTACCACCGAGTGCTTACGATTTGCTGCCATGCTTCTAAATGCTTTTTATGGATTCATCCTTTCCTGTCCTCTAATAACCCTTTAAAGTAGGTTTTGTCATCACCCCGCATCGTACTGATGTGGAGATGAAACTCGCTCCCGCCTCACAGCTTCCTTTGCAAACGGGCTGTTAATGAACGCGCTCGGTGTACTTCTGAGACGTATTTTGTTTTGTGAGTTCATCTGTGTCTTTTCAGCTACTGAACACGATTTCAGAAAGCTCAAATACGCACACAAATGTATAGTGTGTATGGATGGAACAGAAATATGACATTCCCAGGATAGAAAAAGACAAAGACGGGATGTTGGTTGAAAAAGGGGAAAGGAAATAAATTGGCCACAGAATCCACATGTTACTGAGTTTATGGGTAGCAAAAACAAAGACAGAAAAAATTAGTAATACCACATTAGAATGAGTGGTATATGTCAGTTTCTCAGGAGAAAAACAATGTTTTCAGAGGATTAACACTGCAAAAATGTCCCCCAGTGGGCACTAGCTTTGAGCAATGTGGTAGATGTTAACTTCAATGCCTGCTTCAGAGCACATGAAGAGCAGAATTCACGTGGCCAGTTCCTGCAGCAGCTCAACGGTTAACTAGCTCCATCCAAGGGAAGTAAATCAGAGAGGCTGGTAATAACCCGCCAACGTTCAGACAGCCAGGCACGGCCTGAGCTCTGTATCTCCATGAATTAATCTAGTCTTTATAACCCTGGAAGGAACAATGCTATCATTATCACCATCTCTATTTTACAGATGAGGAAATGAGGCCCAGAGAAATTAAGGGTCCTGCTCAAGCTTCCACAGTCCTTATGGAGAGGAGCCAAGACTCAAATTCGAGCACTGGGGCTTCGCATCTGTGCACCCAACCACCCCACTGCTATACTAATGGGCAAGTGTGGAATCTTCTAGCAATTTCCCTGGATCTAAGGAGAGGCCATAGTAACTTCAGATCCATTAGAAACCGGTGGGAGTTAAAGAGCAGAGCAATGATGGCCTTGATCCAGGAGCCCCCTTAAAAGATCCCTCCTACTGGGAGCACATCTCAGTTTGATCCCTTGAGACGAGGGGAGGCCTCTGGTTGTGCCCAGAGAACATCTGGAATCTTGAATTTGGCTTTCTATGCTGCTGTGTACAATAATGCTGGGGACCTGGGAAGGGTCGTTTCTGTTGGAAAGAGACAATGAACACTAGTCATACCCCAATTCGTCTTGTAATAATATCTCTGACATTCCTAATCATGCTTCAGTTGGAAGTAATGTTAGAATCATTGCTAGAGTTGGCCAGATAGATGTCCATAAAACCCAGGTTAATGCGGAAGTGGACGAGCAAACGTGCTGTGAAACTGAACTGAATCCTCCTCTGAATGTGGTTGCAGTGGAAAATAACTGGCCTGAAGAGGACTTGGATCTCATTAAGAATCTACTAATTATTGTTTTAAGTCATCCAGCTCAAACTGATGGAAGTCCGGATGGCAGGTGCTGACCAGTGGCAAATGCACTGTAATTAAACCAACACCGAACACGGTGAAGCTGGTACACAAGATGGCTCTTGCCACGGTCCACATCTCTCCAGCTCCTTCTCTCCAAGCACTGGCCGACGCGATTGTCATTAGGACTAGGGCTCATATCTCCTAATGAGTCTCCTGCCTCCTCTCTTGCTTACACACACTTCCTTTAATCCAGGCAAATGTTTTCAGACTACAAATCTGATTAGACCAGTCTCTTCCCAGGACTCTTCCTTCCCTTCTAAGGATTAAAGTCCCCTCCTTTGTGAGATTAGTGGCAAACATAGCATGTGGCCCGTTTAGTTTGAATTCTGTCAAGCTCTCCATTTCCAGTTTCCTCTTTGCACTAACCAGACTGCCTTTATTCCAATTCCCCATCATGGTCCCTTTGGTCGTAGGACCTACCTGTGCCCTTCCTAGATCAGCTCCCCTCCCCCTCGCTCTCACAGCTGGTCCTTCTGGCATGTTCAGCTATTCCATTTATAGTTCTTGTCGTATCTTCCTTATTAGGCTGAAGTCAGGAGCCATATGGATGGATTGTTCTCTCTTATATTGCCAGCCCCTGCCTACCAGGATGGTAGGATGATGTTTATAAGCCAGCAACTCCGATCCTAGGGAGGTATCCAACTGACATGAAATTTGTGTCAATCAAAAGTCATATTCAAGAATACTCACAGTAACTGCATTCTTAATAACCAAAACCTGAAAACAACCTGATTTCCATCAACAAGGGAACAGATGCAATGGAATAGCATACAGCAGTAAAAAGAACAAATTACTATGAAATGCCAAAAAAAAAGTTTTATGAATCTCAGAGATATAATGTGAAGTGCAAGAGGCTAGACCCAAAAGGGGATATTCTGTATGATTCCACAGATAAGAAGTTCAGAAATAGTGGAGGCTAAGGGAAGTTCACCTTCTAGGGAAAGATAGTAAGAGTTACCACGCATGGAGCTTGTACTTGAGCACAGACACTATGGAAGGTGCTTGACATGCCCTAACCCACCATCCTCAAACCCAATGCCTGATTCTGTTGTGATCCCCATTGGTCAGATGACAAAGTCAGTTTGATCCTTCCTTGTCCAAGGCCATACTGCTGGTAAGGGCAGAGCAAGGTCCCCTCCTGCTTCTCATGACCTCCTTGTGTCTGGACAGGTTGATCACACTGCCCAGATCACAAGAACCACTGCCCAGGGCTGCCGTGCCAAGAGACGGCAGGAGATAAGCCACGCAAAACATTCCCCACCAGGCCTGGGACATGGTAAGATCTCGGTAACTATTGTCTATGGGGATTAGTCCTAGAAGAAAGTGGAGGCTCAAAGATGTTGCTCGAGGCCATATAACTAAGCAGCATCACATTTGCACAGTTTGACTGCAAATTCTATTGCATGGCTTGATTCTGAGTGACTTTCATAGTTAGCTTGAATGCCACATTCTGTTACGGCTTTCCTGGGCCCTGAGCACTTTTGCCTTCCTGAGCACCTTCCTCCATAAGGCAAATATAACAAAGTATATTTTATATTATAAGTATATATATATTTTATATATAAAAATATATTTATATTTATGTATATATTATATATTATAAGTATATATATTTTATATTAAAAGTATATTTCATATTTATTATTATGGTCATTATTTTTTCTAATTTTAAAAGAAAAGAAAATACTCTGATGGGCTCCTAAGGTAGAAAGGGCTGTGGGCGCCATGCCCCCTAGGCCCAAGGGAGAAGTAGACTCTGTCGAATGCAGGTGGGCTGGCCGGGTGCCAGAGATGAAGATGGTAGATTTCTCCGAGGGAGTCTGGTGGGGAGAACCTGTGGTTGAAAAATGCTACTAAACACAGAATTCCTCTTTGATGAAATTTGAAGACAAAATTCTCTTTTAATGGGAAGACATTCTCCTCCTCGTATCCTTTTTAGAATCGCCATAGTTACCATAAAAGATTCAGCCGTCAGCATGAAATGACATTTGAGTTCAAATGATAGTGAAGACTTCTTGATTTAATGAAAACGCAGAAAACAATCCAGAAAAGGAGACTGCAATTCATGGAAATGGTGTTTTGTGTCATTTTGCCTGATTTGGAATGGGGTGGGAAGAAGGAATTGATGAAATGCTATAAAATGCTAGAATTGAAATAGACCTTGATGTAAATAATGAATCATGCTTTTGGGCTTTCAAAATACACAATTTTAGTCTCACGTTAAACAGTAGTCTGCCGGAGCCGATCTAAATACGTAGAGACTGGTAACACCAAGCACCACATAGAACACATGTTTCCCTGAAAGTTCTAAATTACCTGCTCGCCGTGATCCTGCACCATCCTCGAAGGCCTTTGACAAAGCACAAAAGAAAAAAAATCCCTCACACAACTTAGACGGTGTTTGTTCCTGGGATTTGGATAGCTTTTAGCGAGTGACGGGTGTTTATAACCTTTTATGGAGGTCTTTCAAAGGAAACAAACACACAGGAACAGGGGAACAGAAATAATGCACTGAGCAAGTTCTACATTTTCTGGAGGACACAACAGATGCTTGCACTTCTTCCTTCTGTGCGCTTAACGACAGCTGTGTGCCACGCACGACAATGGGTCAGTGTAAAGTATGGGTTAATTTCAGCATCACTGCTGCTATGAACACAAAACCAAGACAGCACAAAGACGATAATGTACCTTCCCATTCTGTCAAGAGTGGCGGGTGTAATTCCTGCAAGGATCAAGTAATGGGAGAACAGATGAACGTGGAACCTATAGGAAAAGCCATTGTCAATGCAAAGAAAATGGGGTAAGGCCCCACGCAGTCTTCTGAAGCCTTTGGCCTTCATTATGATGAATGAGATCATCTTACCCCAAACTAAGAGACGTTCGGTCCAGAAATGCTATGCCTGGGTAACCCGGATGTCCCCCTCCTGTGACCGTGGAGCTCATATCGGTGAACAAGGCAGGCTGGGTGAGTGATAGCTGTGGCAGAATTTTCTCGTTCGCCACAGTTCACACACCTGACTTCACTGTCCTTTAAACCATAAAGTCACTTTTATGGAAGAGGGATTTCTAGTTGTCTCTTGTTTCAAGCTAGTAGTTTTGTTTCTTAGGACACTGGGGAGTGGGGAGGTGGCAAAGACAGGCGTGCCCCACCCAAAGCCAAATGACCCTTTGGCTTTGCCCAGCTGTTGTTGTGTTGGAATGTGGGCAAGACTTGCTGAACCTTCTGGTTGTTTAAAGGAAGCCAGAAATTTGAATTTCTTTATTGGTGGAATCTCTCAATTTTTTAGTGTTGTCAAATCATTCAAAGACGTAAAAGACATTGAGAAGAACAGAACATAAGGGACAAAAAAACCAAATGTCTGCACAGCCCAGTTCACAGGCAGTTCATGTAGGAATGTGAACATCATAATACCCATAAAGGTGGAAAAACACCTTTTATTTAATAATAAAAAAGGAAAATCCCATCTTTCCTTTGGAGTTTTAACCAAAGGACATGATTCACTAATGTGTTCCCTATCTTCAACTCAAGGGAAAAGTTTTTAAATCCCTGGGTTTATTTTTTCCAACATCAATAAAGGGCTAAAGGTGGTTTTGGTTGATGTCTTAGTTACTATGATGGATTAAAAGAGATTTCAATACATCACTCAAAAGGAAAGCAGTATGACTTTTCTTCAGTAGATGAAAAAACAGTAGAGGGCAGAGATTTTTTTTTTTTTAATAGCGGTCAAGAAAACATCTAAACAAACTAAAATACCACCAGAGAGAGTTTGCCAATAAGTCAATAAAGTAAAAGGTTTATTAACCTCAAGATGGACTTGCTGTTGGGATCACAGGAAAACCATCTGCCATGCGCCATTTTTTTATTGACACTTGAGGGTAAACTAATAAAACTCTCCATTTCAATTAAATTTTGGAAACTCATGTTCCCTCTTTCTCAAATGCTACAAACAGTCATATAACTGCAATAGCCCCTTTTTTCTCAGGTCTCCTCTTGGCGTGGGAGGCTGGGCCAATGACACATTCTAGTATTTTCCTCACTATAGTCTTTGACACAGAAGTTCACAAGACGTGATGTTAACTAAAGGCGGAAAGTTAAAGCCCTTTTCATTTTTGCAAGCAAGCTTCTGGAGCCATTTTAAAATCAAATGTAGCTTTTTCTTTTTTTAAAAAATGGACTCCATGCCTGGTATGGAGTCCAATGTGGGGCTTCAACTCATGACTCCGATCAGGATCAAGACCTGAGCTGAGATTACGAGTTGGACACTTAACCAACCGAGCCACCCAGGCATCCCTCAAAGGTGATTTTATGGATAAAAAAATTGAGGCACATTGGGGTGCTTGGGTGGCTCAGTGGTTAAAGCCTCTGCCTTTGGCTCAGGTCATGATCCCAGGGTCCTGGGATCGAGCCCCACATTGGGCTCTCTGCTCAGCGGGGAGTCTGCTTCCTCCTCTCTCTGCCTGCCTCTCTGCCTACTTGTGATCTCTGTCTGTCAAATAAATAAATAAAAATCTTAAAAAAAAAAAAAAAGAATTGAGGCATGGAATGTCTGACTTGATCAGGGACAAGGAGCAAAACAAAATCAACTTCAGTTCCATGTCTGTGGTAGGCAGCCTTCTAAATGGACCCCAGTGACCTCTGCCTCCTTCTCTAGAGTAATCCACTTCCTTTGAACCTGGGCTGACTCCGGTGACATGGTGCTAATGAGTAGAATATGACAGTAGGGATGGGATATCACTTCTGTGTGGGTTATATAAGACCGCAGCCGCCATCTTGCTTGCTCTCTTTCTCACTGGTCCCTTCTCTCTCTCTCTCTTTCCCCTTCTGGGGCTTCTTACATGCTTTCTCTAATAAAGCCAGCTGGAGAGGCTCTTGTGACAAAGAGCTGAGAGGGAGGACACCTGCCAACATCCTGGAACTGAGTCCGGAACTGAGGCCCTCATCCCATAGCCCTGGGAAGACTCAATCCAGCACACCTGAGGCGGCTTAGAACTGGATGAAGTTGCATCACCAGCCCACACCTTGGTTGCAGCCTCCTGAGAGATCCCGAGCCAGAGATGCCCAGCTAAGTAAGTGAGGAATATCTAACCAACAGAAACTAGAGGTGATATCTGCATGTTATTTTCAGCTGCCAAGTTTTGGGGGGAAATTTGTTATGTAACAATAGATAACTCACACAGCATCCCAGGGCTGTTGAGGCTTACGCCTCTGTTCTTTGTCCAGTTGTCTGTCTTTACATTCTTTGTATATATTTTTCCAATGACTTTGTCCCCCTCCTTTAAAAAAAAAAAAAAAAAAAGATTTATTTAGGGCAGCTGCATGGCTCAGCCTGTTAAGCGTTTGCATTTGGCTCAGGTCATGATCCCAGGATTCTGGGATCAAGCCCCACATTGGGGTCCCTGCTCGGCAGGGAGCCTGCTTCTCCCTGTACTCCTCCCCTCTCTTCATGATCTCTCTCTCACCCTCTCAAATAAATAAATGAAATATTTTAAAGAAATAAAAATAAAAAAGATTTATTTATCCATTTTGAGAGAGAGAGCATGGCAGGGAGTGGTAGAGGGAGAGGGAGAGAGAGGAACTCAAGCAGACTCCTTGCTGAGTGTGGAGCCCGAGTCAGAGCTCAATTGCATGACCCTGAGATCATAATCTGAGCCGAAATCTAGAGCCAGACACTTAACTGGCTGAGCCACCCAGGCGCCCCTGTCCACATCCTATTAACAATCACTACCAGGACACTGTACTAGGTCATGTCCAGGATGCAAAGATGAGAGTGGCAGAATCCTTATTCTCACAGAATTTTGCTTCAGTAAAGGCACTGAATTTTTAAGTGGCCATCTTGGGTAGAAGATGAAAAGATTTCTGTAAAGACCAGTAAAGACCAAGTTCTTTGTTGGGAAAAAAGAACATCAGAATGATTACGTTATTGGACTATTTTAAGAGAGGAGACACATCTACAGACACGTTAACAGACATGTTACAGAAGTAGTGCTTTGTGTGTGCCAAGCACTATGCTAAGCACTTTGTAGATATTAATTCCTTTAATCCTCGCAACTTCCTGATGAAAACTGTAGCATCTATTTTATATACAAGCAATCTGAGGTAGAGATTTTAACAGGGTCACACTGGCAGAAATTGGCAGAAATAAAAGATTTACATCTGGGGTGTTTGGATTCTGGAATTTCTATTTTAACTAGTCTCCTGTTTGTAGGAAAACGAATAATGGGATAATATATGTTAAGTGCTTAGCACAGTACCTGATGCATGTTAAGTGCTCAGTCTGTGGTTCATATGATGATAGTGATGGTAATGGTGGTAGAAATGATTATTATAAAAGGTAATGATTATTATTAAAATAATTATAAAATATCTTAGGATATTTTATAATATCTTCCATTATACCTCCATTGTTGAATTGGCTGGTAGCGGTGGATCCTTTATAGAACAAAAATCCTGTGATGCTTTGAGGAGAGCTGACCCAAAGCACTCAAACCCTATCCATCAAGCTTGAAAAGGCTAATATTTTTTAAATGCCTGGGCCTGGATGTATTTAATTAATACCCTAATAACTAATTATTAATTATATTAATACCTTAATAAATAATTAAGAAAATTATTAGGAAATTTTCTATCACAAGTGATCTGAAACAAATACAAACAAAACAAAAACAAACAGCAGCCAAAAATTTTGCCTCTCACTGATTTAAGCTAAAAAAAAAAAAAGAGAGAGAGAGATTTATTGGTGCATAATAACGCTCAGAGGGAGGATGGGCTTCAGGCGGGGTGGATTCAGGGTTCATACAGGGTCCTCAGGATTTATTCCTGATGCCCTTTATTCTGAGAATACAGGCAATAGCATCCAGCCCCTCCCATGTCCCCAGACGGATGGCTTTGGTGGTCTGCCTTCCTCCATCTCTAGGTTGAAGCCACCTGCGGAGATGACAGCCTCCTTGGAAGCGCTCAAAGGAAACGGAGGTTCCTTTTGATTGGACTGGCTTAGGTCGTGTGCTCAGCACTGACCAATAGCAGGGCTGTACGGTGGTTTCATTCACTAGCTTGGGTCCTGCGCTCTGACCTCAGGTGCGGGTAGAGTCACACGCAGACTCACGAGCTGAGAGCAGGGAGGGGGATACAAAGAAGTGGGAATTGGTATCAGGGAGGCAAATGGTGAATGCTCACTAGAAAGTGAGAAAGCCTCCAAATATCTACATATTGATAGCCAGTGCCTTTTAGGTAGAGTGAATGTACGAGCTTTGCATCATTTTGATCCTTGCTTTTGTTCTGGGTATTTCCTTTTTGATCATTCCTCTTAGCAGTCGGCTTTCTCATAGGACTCTTCATGTATAATAAGTTGCTTTATGTACGTACATATATGTATTTATTTTTGCAGTAAGTTATTTTAGCAAGTCCTTTTTTGTATACCTGCAAGGTAAGAATTGACTGGGGGTGTGCCTACTGCAGACAGAGACTTTATAATTATCCCTTAGTTTTCTTGTTTAACCATTTAAAGTATCTTACATCTCTCTCTCCTCCTATATTTATATGTCATTTGAAACAAGAGGAAAATGAGATGAATTCTTGGCTTATAGAGGAAGTGAATACCTAACAAAATTACATCAGCGTGGAAACCAGTTCAATGAACAAACACACTGTCCCTTTGCATGACACAATTCGTAGTTGAGTCCTTTATAAGGTTGACATATCTTGGACATCGTATAAGGGATTCAGTTATATCTTGTACTGGTATCTATGGCTGTGTAACAGCTTATCCCCAAAGTTAGCCACTGGAAACTACAGACATATATTATCTCACACTTTCTGTAAGTCCGAAATCTGGGCTGGGAGGCCTCTGGACCAGGGTCTCCCAAGACTATAAGGGTCATCACCCCATCACAGGGCTCAGCTGGGGGAGGACCTGCTTTCAAGGTCACTTAGGTGGCCAGTGTCAGGCCTCAGAAGATATGCACCCATGTTTTACTCACATGGACCCTTCCATGCGTGTGCCTCCCAACATGGCACCCGCCTTCCTCCAGAGAAAGCAATGCAGGAAAGAGGGAGAGAGAGCCTCCAATACAGAAGCCATAGGTTTTTTGTAATCTAGTTTCAGAAATGACATTCTATCACTTTTGTCATGTTCTTTTCATTAGAAGCAGGTCAGTAAGTCCAGTTCATACTCAAGGGGAGGGGATTACCCATGGGAAGCAATATTGGAAAACCAAGAGACAGGCTCATTGGGAGTCCCTCTATGGATGCTGCCCATTCACCTCTCTAAGAGGGTTGTGTTATAGGACAACTGGATCTCTAAGGCAACCAAAGACACTGGCCTGCAAGCTAAGTGTTTCTACCAAATTCCTGTGTTGACCATATGAGCCTTTATTTTTCAAAATCAGATTGACTTTTTTTTTTCCTGTCTAGCCACCCAGATTGACCCTGTTTGAGTAAAAAAAAAGAAATACTAGCTTAATTATTGATTCATCTGAAAAGACCTTAATATTTGGTGATTTCTGATTTTACTTTGGGAGTAGAAAAATAGAAAAAAAAACCCCACAGAACTGTGGAATCACCTACTGAAGAAATGACTTTCAATTTCATAGGATCCACTTTATGACTTTGTACAAATAAATCATCTTGAAGAGAAATTGAAAGGAGGCAAGTTGGCAGTGTCTGAATGAATTAACAAAGGCTACACAACATAAGAAAACACTGTTGTGTTAAGTTTTATAGAAAGTGGGGTTATAGAGATGAAAAATGCTGTATAAATGGGTTGGCACATGGCAACTCTACCAGTTTTCACTTTGGCATGTTAACATGGCTTTGATTCTATTCGAAGTTTGCCTTTTCTAGGAAAGGAAGGAGTAACATCAGCTAGAAAGTTATTCGTTCTTCTTTATGCTTAGGAATCAAAGGAAATGTATTTGTTCTAGAGATGTGTATGTGTGTGTGTGTGTGTGTGTGTGTGTGTGCACGTGCATGTGGGAATTTTCCTTTTGACTGGGGTTGCTTATAAGGCTCATGGAAATAATGGAATTAAATTTCTTCTTTTTCTTTTGCTACAAACCTTTATAAAGGTTGCTATAAATGTCATAGCTACTTTGTTTCCTGAAAAGTAATTTTCCTGTCAGTCTGATCTGTTCCTTTGAGATACCATATTATTAGTCTATGATGATTTCTTTAAAGTGCATCAAAGTATATGCTTTGGTGTATTTTTATCATTTCACAACCTTCCAGTGAAATCTTTGTGGCTCCAAGACTTGTTTCTAAGTCACTAATTATTCATAAAGGGTGGTAAGATTGCTTTATTTTATCCTTCTAATGAAATGCATTAAAGTTTAAGGAAAATCCTTAGCAGAGCTTAAAATGCCAAAAAGGGCTTAGGAAATGAAAAGTCATTCCCAGTTAAAATGTGAACTAAAAACAAAAAGATAGGGTGAGACATGTAGGGAAGTAGAGAGAGGAAGGAAGAGTCTTCACTGAGTGTTTACGGTTTCCATGTGATCAGTGTTCACAAAGTACATTCCAAAACGATCCCAGAAAAGGACAGAAAGACCAGGAGGGTGACAATAATCGCCATGCTTCTCCAAAGCATTGAAACCTGTACCTTCTTTAGAATATCTCTGACACTAGGAAGAATGTTCCCTAAGAAGGAGAGAAGATCATGAGGCAGAAGGAATCTTGTGTTTTTCATTGTTCATCAAGAAATCATTGGCTCAAACTCACAAAATGCAGTCATATTTTATTATATTTTCTGGTTTACAAGACTTAGCTCTAACAGAATCTTTTAAACAACACATTTAAACAGAATGTGAACACCTTGTATTACATAGCATAATGTGATTGATTTACAGTCCGTAAGAAAAAACAATTTTCCTCTTCTGTGAGACATATTGATTTAAGACAAAAAGCAGTAACTGATCGCATCTTTGGAGGGCAAAGGTGAGCTGATGAGAGAGGAAACTGGAAAAGAGAGAGAAGAAAAAATAGATGAAAAACGATCTACACATAAACATCTATTTCTGATGTTTAACTCATTATTTCAAAGGTGTATTTTCCCCAAATGGTTTTCTTCAAGGAACGGAATTCATTCACATTGACACACACACACACACACACACAAACACACATGCACACGCACACACATACACACACACACACCAAAGAATCTGTACGTCTGCTGTTTGGCCGAACCCATCTGCAAAATAAACAAGAAACAGAGAGTTATTGACAGCTAAGATGAGTCAGGAATTCTAGACACACAGGTACGAACCTCTTTCCAGATATTCACATGGGATTTTCTTTAGCGCTCCAAACCTTGAAAGGGTTTTAAGATGCTTCAGAGTTATTACTTATCTAATTGGATACTTAGGAATGCAATGACTTCTTGAAGAAAACCTTAATTCAGAGAAAACTGTTATTTGTAATTATAATGAGTAGATTTCTCTGTCTCTTTTTGGATTTGATAATGAGCTTGTGGGCTTGGTTCCACATGGTCTTCATCTTCGTCTGCCTTTTAAGTCTCCTTCATTGTCTGCTATTTATTTTACTAAAGGTGATCGCTGCTTTATTAATCACTGCTTGATTAACCATAGCAGGATCTGAAATGAGCTTATATGGACTCTGAAAACAAATGCAGGTAGTGGCCCAGGCTCGGACCTCTTGAGTTTTTCCTTTTCCCCTTGACTTCCTCGAGAACTTCCATGTGCCCTTGACATGCTCCGTGTGCCCTTGAAAACGATGTGTGTTCTTCTGGTCTTGGGTGGAGTGTCAATAATGTCGATGAGAGCAAGTTGGTTGATAATTAACTCAAGTCATGTATGTCCATATTGATCTTCTGTCTACTTAACCCATCAATTTTTGGGAGAGGGATATTGAAATCTCTCACTACAATTATGGGTTCGTCTGTTTCTCCTGTGAGTTCTATCAGTTTGGCTGCATATATTTGGAAACTCTGTTGCTAGATGCATAAATATTTAGAATGCTTGTGTTGAAGGACAGCTCCCTGTACAGAGCCAAATTCCAGGTATTGATTGGGAAGATAACCACACGAATCATATACAAAGAGTGATATGAGGAAAGAAATAAGGGCTTGAATCCTCATGCCATTGGTGGCATCAAATGTGCAAAGTGGTGTGGAGCAGGTGGTGGCGAGGGAGGTAGCAGTCTGGGGACTGCAAATATGACCCAGAATGCCCTGTTTATTGAGGAAATAGCATCTGATTCAGCAGTTGAAAGATGGTGAGCAAGGCTGGACATCTTTTATTTTTTTTAAGATTTTATTTATTTATTTGACAAACAGAGATCACAAGTAGGCAGAGAAGCAGGCAGAGAGGGAGGAGGAAGCAGGCTCCGCATAGAGCAGAGAGCCCGATGCAGGGCTTGATCCCAGGACCCCAGGATCATGACCTGAGCCGAAGGCAGAGGCTCCAACCCGCTGAGCCACCCAGGTGCCCCAAGGCTGGACATCTTTGTGGGATAATATATCTTAGTCTTTTGGTTCTCCAAGTTTCCCAAACAAATGTATATTAATCTGGTATGCTAATGCTAGGTATAGAGGGTTGATCCTAAACATATGTGGTCCTGTCCTCAGGGAGGTTCCAGGTCAGTAGAGATGGGGGATGGGGGAGGAATAGATGTCATTGGAACATTCCCACCCATCATATAGGACAACTTTGGAAAAAGCCACTGTTCAACAAGAACATGTAGCTGAAGGTCCTTCTCTCATCTGCCAGTTTACAAAAGAATACTTAAGAATGAGCTCTTCAAGTTGCGATCTAGAGGAGGAGCTCTCTCTGTCAACTCAGGCTACCTTAGTGAAATACCCCAGTCTGGCTGACCTAACAACAGAAATTTATTTTCTTACAATGAGAGCTCTCTTCCTGACTTGTGGATGGCCACCTTCTTGTTGTGTCTTCCCATGGTCGGGAGAGAAAAAGAGCAAGCCCTCTGGTGTCTCTTCTGATAAGGACATTAGTCTTATCCTGAGGGCCCCATCCCCATGACGTCACCTAACCTCAGTCACCTCCCCTTAAGTCTCGCCTCCTAATACCATCGCAATGGAGGTCAAGGGCTTTTACACATAAGAACTTTGGGAAGACGCAGACGTCCAGTCCACAGTGGAAAGTGTTAGTGAAAATGAACTGAAGGAGGGAAGCGGCGGTTTTCTGTGCTTCTCTTGCTCCCTCTCATCCCTATTCTCTGACTCTTCCTGACCAGACACTTGCACATCGGCGCCGCACACCCGGCAGCCACACCATGCCAAGACGGCAGCCTCCCTCTCTGTTCTACCTTCTCTTTCCACCTGCGCTCCTGCCTCTGCCACCGACCTCAGAGGAGGAAACGCACGACCTTCTGACACGTAGAGAGTGTGCTTGGGTAGAGTGACAGCCCTGCACATCGTCAGAAGTTCCGCATGTTTTTATTTTTCTACATCTTCTTGATTCTTCATCTCCATAATGCTCAGTGAAACCAAAACATAAGTAGACAGATGGCCTGAGTGGGCGAGTATTTCAGCGTAATGCCCAAACACTTGCCACCAGTCCCAACTCTTCTCCTCGCTCTCAGCTTCATTTAGTGGCATTGGAGTGACCTCGCTCCCTGGCTGGTAAGCACAAGGGGATCTTTCTGGGATGTTTTTGAAAGATTAAGGTCTGTGAAGAGGAGTTCAGAATCAAACGATCTTTTCCAGAAGAACCTTACCCAGTTAAGATCTTTGGATTAACCCCTGCAAGATAACTCTACTACTAGTAACAGCCACCACTGAAGGCACCATGCTGAATACTTTCCAAAGATTTCATGTGCACTGCCACTCTGATCAGTAGATACGCCTAGGCTTGTTTTAGAGATAAGAGAAACTTATAACCAGCTAATGTTTTTATTTATGTATTCCCTCCCCTTTCCCTCAAATATTTATGAAGTATCTACTATCCTGAAGGCATATCATGACGACTTGTTACCACTTTTCAAGACCCTTTTAGCCTGAAATGGGAGAAATTAACAACAACTCACATTTATTGAGTTCATTTATTGAGTCCTTACCATGTCTGGGACACTGTATTTTCAATCTGTAGTTATTTAATGTTTCTGCAGTCCTGATGGCGGTTCTGTTTCTGCCCCATATTCTGCAAACAGAGAAGCTGGGGGCATACAGTGCTTAAGTGAAATGTCCCCACAGATCACATATTTTCCAAGTGGTAGGGCTCAAACTTAGATGCTGGGAGCCTGTCTTCAGTTCTCTCAATCCTGCATATCGAACCACCATCCTAGGCAGACCTATCTTACTTAAAATGTCTATGTGTATGTGCACACACACATGTATACACACACAATCTGTAACATGGACCAGCTCAGAATAAATACTATTCACTTTTTTCTCTCTGCAATGAGATGGTCAGCTTCTTTAGGGAAGAAGTCTCACTTACATTTTGTCCCCAGGGCCCTCCTGCAGTGATTCAGGGCATGGTGGTGTTGACTTTGCTCCTTGAGAAACATTTGCAATGTCTGGAGACATTTTTGGTTTTTGCAGCTGGAGGGGAGGTGGGGTGGGTACTGCCGGCATTTACTGGGTAGAGGTCAGAGATGCTGCTAACATATAAGACAGCCCCTCACACCTCACAACAGAGAGTTACACAGCCCCGACTGTCAGGAGTGGTGAGGCCGAGGAACCCTGCCCTATTATAATGGTTAACACAGAGAGAGGGTGCCATATAGATTGTGGAATGAATTCCAAATCCTAGACCAAGAACCTCCACCAAATAACAATTCTCCAGAGATAAATTTCCGCTTACCTTTCAAAACCTAGTCAAAGCATCATCTCTTCCTGGAAGGCCCTCTGATAATCCTTGGGCAGTTTTGTTTGGTTTGGTTTTAGTTTTTTGATTCTAGTAAAAAATTGGCTTATCTTAGTAACTTTTTCTTCTACCCTTTGGCTCTTTAGCCCTGATCAGAGAATGCTGACAGTAACTTAAGGATGACACAATTAGGCCAAAATATGTTTCTTTAAAAGTTCTAGGGAATAGGGGCAGCTGGGTGGCTCAGTGGGTTAAAGCCTCTGCCTTGGGCTCAGGTCATAATCCCAGGGTCCTGCCCTGAGTTGGGCTCTCTGCTTAGCAGGGAGCCTGCTTCCTTCTTTCTCTCTGCCTGCCTCTCTGCCTACTTGTAATTTCTGTCAAATAAATAAATAAAATCTTAAAAAAAAAAGTTCTAGGGTATATTTTGAAGTTTAAAAAAAAAAAAGCCTATGGATTTTCTGTGGCTCCGTAGGGGGTGGGGGCAGGATTTAAATGGTAAATTTCCAACCATAAAAAGTTATCTGTCTTTTAATAAAACGCAAACCATCTGTCCAGTTGCTGAATCTCTTGGGGGGGGGGGTTCTATTTTTTTTCCTCCTCAGTAGGGCATTCTTATAATTTTTTAAGTCTGTTTTACTTACCTACAGCAAAATTCACGCATCTAAAATGAGTCTACTTATTTCAACAAAAGCCTACAGTGGTGTACCAGGGCAAAACCACACCCACAATTGGTTAACAGTGAACCTTTTACTTTTTACTCTGTATTTTAATTTTTTACAAGAAGCACATATTACTCTTATCAGCATTTTCTGTCTGATCTGTTGAGGCATAATTTACAGACAGGCAAATGTACCCTTTGCAGTCCTCCGAGTTTCTACAAATGTACACAGTCATGTAATCACTGCCGCAATCATGAGGGAGAACGTTCTATCATTCCCGACGATGCACGGAAGCCCGTCTGCAGTCAGGCAGCCCTCCGTCCCCCCCAGGCCACCAGCACCAGCAGCTCCCAATGTGGTATCTGTCCCTGTACTTCAGCGGTTTCCAGAATGCTAGACCGATGGACTCATAGAGTAGTCTGTGGTATCTTGTAGCTGACTTCTTTCATTTCAGATGCTTTTGAAATGCATCCATCGAGGAAAGCATCAGTAAGGCGTTCATTTTGTTGTTTTTCATCCCATACTGGGGCAGGCCCACAGCTTCCTTATGCATTTCCCAGCTCATGGATATTTGAGTGGTTGGATATTTGAGTTACTTGGGAGTAAAGTGGAAAGCTGCTCTAAACATTTGCATAGAGGGTTTCGTGTGGGCCTAAACTTTCATTTTTCCCGAGGAAATCCTAGAAGATGGATTGCTGGGTCCTATGGCAAGCGCTTGTTGATAAGATGCTTTTCAAACTCTTCCCCGCAGCGCTGGTGCCGTTTTGCCTAATCCCCTAGCGGTGCACCATGCTTGGCACCTGCTTGGCCTCCTAGATGCGTAATTGTCAGTGGTCTTTTTGAAGTCACTTTCATAGGTACGTAGAGGTCTACACACAGTGGCAACAGTGTGTAGTGTTGACAGAGGTGGCAACAGTGTTTTAATTTGCATTTCCCCATGACTAATGATGCTGAGCCTTTTTGTCGTGCTCGTTTGGCACCAATAGCTCTTCCTGCTGGGGGAGGTCACGGAAGGGTCCTGAGCTCCGGACGTTGGAGGCTCCTGGCCCCGCCTCTGTCCGTGGACTCTGCGCCCCGCCCAGTTCCCACCTCCGGAGCCATTTTCAAGGTCGGGACCCTGAGAGAGCTAGGTGGCCTTGAGCTCCTCTGGGGAGTGGCCAGGGATGGGCCCCATGAGGCCTCTCTGTAAACTCGAAGATTCTCGCGGGCGCTGCGGAGACCTCGCTCCCGGCCCGGGACCTCCGTGTCTGTAAGTTCCCTTGCTGGTCGGAGCTGCCCCCTGCCCTTTCGGAGTGGCCTGTCTCTGCCTTCCCTCCCTCCCCGACCTCCGTCCTCCTAGCTGGGGCTAGTGCACATCCTTCTCTTAATAGTCTTTCCAGGGCTCAGGTTTTTCCTTTTAATGACGTCCAAATTTTCAGTGTGCTAGGGTTTGTATTCGTTTGTGTCTTGTGTAGGAAATTATTGCATCCAACAGAGTCACAAAGGTTTTTCTCCTGAGTTCTCCTCTAGAAGTTTTATAATTTTGGGTTTTACATTTGGACCCACAGTGCACTTTGAGTTTTGTCTGTGGAAGGAAGTGTAAGTCAAGGTCCCCTAGTTTTGGTACAGAGCAACCACTATTCCAACAGCATATACTGAAAAGACCATTTTTCCTTTACTGAATTACCTTTGCATCACTGTTAGAAATTAACTGACCAATATGTATGTGGATTTATTTCGGTCTTCTCTAGTCTGGTAATAACAACGTTGTAATAAAAATTTATCCATTTTCTTAAGCAAACACTTACATATACCAAACACAGTTTAATATATGTTACAAAGAATAACTCTTTCAGTACACATTGCAACCCTAATGGCAGGTGCTTTTATGAATTTTATTTTGTTGACCAGGAATCTAAGGCACAGAGAGGTTAAGTAGATATCCCAAGGTCACACAGCCAAGAACTGATGGAGCTTAGCTTGTATTCTCTTCTCTCATTGTGAGTCGCCCCTTAGGATAATTGTTGGTTTGGTTGTCTGAAGTCCTTACTAGGTGGCAAGCCTTTGAGGATATAGAATGTGTCTCTCAGCTTTGTGGCTGGGGCCCCTAGCAGATGCCACATCCAGAGAACATGTTCCATGAAGGCATATAATGAATGAATGAGTGAACAAATGCATAATGTGTGCATCCAGCGGTGCCTTTTGAAGATTATGCTCTTTGGAACCATCACCACCATCAAACCCCAAGTAGAAGATCATCAACCACCGACCGCGTCAGCAAACTAGGTCACACAGAATGTGTAGGTTGTTACCATGAAAAACAGAGCAAAAAATAAACTTTTGTTGTCATCAGCAGTGGAAATTTGGAGACTCATTTGTTACCATGACATGTCCTAACTCATACAATTCTGTCTCCACAATGGCTCCTTCTATTAAGAGAAGGATGTACACTAGCCCCAGCTGGGAGGTAAACGTGTTGCCTACCAATATTCGTTGTTGGCACACAGTGTTCGAGACTTTTATAGTCTGCCATGCATCCTTTTATAGAATGTCCCAACCTCAGGGGCCACACCGGAGGGCTCAAACAGCCAGGTGACAACTGAGTGGGAATTAAGAGATGAAGGCATGAAGTTAGCTCCAAATGGTCAGAAACATCAAGGCAGGAGCAGGAAGTGGGGCCGGACTTGTTGGATCAAGTTGGTTTTCATCTGGGGAAGAACCAAGGCTTGAGAGCTGGTGAGGAAGATTAAGCTGTAGGTGACAAGGTGGTGTGGAAGGAAACCCAGAAAATCCGATAGGCTCAAAGCAACTTTCCTTTTCTTTTCTTTTTATGATGAAAACCTAAGAGCACATGCTTGTGGTTAAAACTGTCAACAGAAAAGGAGGGTAGAAATTAAAGCTAAAGTTATCCAGACTTTCCTGATGTTCCAAGGAGACTGGATACAATTTTGTTGTTGTTGTTTGACTTGGTTCTGGAGATTTTTCTAGACACATCTGGCTGTATATCATTTTGGTCCAAAGATCAGACGATGTTTATGGTTGTTCCGCTCACCCGAAGGAGTCATTTTCAAGGCCTCCCGGAATGTCTCATGTTCCAGAGAGCTCATGCTCCTATTTTATTTTGAATAACAAATGGCTCTTTGCTCAACTCAGCTACAGGGTAGAATCCCGGGGGGAGTTTTTTTCTGTTTGTAAACGATGGAAGTTCAGACCCACCCCCCAGAGAATCTGGTGAATTCAGCCTGACGTGTGGCCTGGACATTGGGGTGTCCCCACAGGACGCAACTGTGCAACCAAAGTATGCCTGGCTTTCCATCCCAGTTATACTAGGGATAACTAGGACATACTAGGCTGGCTGCATTTCCTTCATCCCTGGCTGTCCGAGCTGCATCCGTGGATTATTTTGGGATGGATCTGGGAGGTGGCATTCTCATTGGTGTCCCCGGATACCGCCAGGTTTGAGACTCGCTGCTCTCTGAAACTTGGGCACTCATGCTAGTGGCTCATGCGTATACTGGGCACTTGACATAATCACCCCAAAAGGAGATATTGAACCACGTTTAGTTCTCATTCTCAGTATGAGTTCTCCATTGTAATTCATGGGTGCTGTACATGAGCCATTTAAAGTTCACTTTATTTTTTTTATTTTTTAAAGTATCTATTGATTTATTGTGTTCTGTTAGTCACCATACAATACATCATTAGTTGTTACTTTAAAAGGCAGAGCAGTGACTCTGAATCTCTACTTGCAGGAGAAAGGAAAAAAGTAATTTTGCTAATGTTCTATGATTGGTTACTTGTGACTCAAGAACCCACCTTGAGGGAGAGCCTCACTCACTTAGATAAAAGTGAACTTCATTTATTCTGAAAGGTTGTGGGAGATCAGTGCTTCTGACACGTGAATGTGCACTGAAAGCATGTAGGGATTTTTTTTTAAAAGTTATTTATTTATTTGAGAGAGAGTATGAGAGAGCGCACAAGCTGGGGGTAGAAGTAGAGGGAGAAGTTCACTCCCTGCTGAGCAGGGAACCCCATGCGGGACTTGATTCCAGAAGCCTGGGATCATAACCCAAGCTGATAGCAGAGCTGATAAATGCCTGACCCACCCACGCGCCCTCATCTGGAGATTTTAAAAAATGAAATTTCTGATCCGGTTGTTCTGGGGTGGGGCCTGAGAATCTGCATTTCTAAGAAGCTCCCCCGGGGGATTCTGAACTTGGTCCTAGGATGATGTATTTTGTAGGGAGGTGTCAGATCACTCAAAATGTGGCTCTAATATGAGAAGAGCTTGAAGATCATTATTTTATGCAACAATGGAGTGGAAATATGCAAATAATCTTTATTATTTTGCACCTGTGATTTAAAATGTTTATGTAGCTAACATAATAAATGGCTAGACATTGGACCATTTGACTATATACTTAAGTTGATTCCAATAGCAGAGTGCCCTTTTATTTATTTACTTCTCTTTCTTTCTTTCTTTTTTGTTTTTTAGATTTTATTTATTTATTTGAGAGAGAGAGAGAGAGAGAGCGCACACAAATGCGGGAAGGGTTAGAGGGAAAGGGAGAAGCCGACTCCCTGCTGAGCAGGGAGCCCAATGCAGGACTCCATCCCAGGACCCTGAGATCATGACCTGAGCCCGAGTCAGTCGCTTAACCGACAGAGCCACCCAGGCGCTTCTATTTATTTACTTTTAAACTCTTTTCACTACGAATGGAGTTTGGCTTTAGTTGAGGTCTGGTCTTGGTATCTTCTGGCACATAGTATAGGGATCCTCAGTCCCTATATTATAGTTCACATCTATGTTCATCGTCTGTGAACATAGATGATTCTCAGTAAGCAGCGAACACACAGCAGAAAGATGTCGGAAGTCAGCGGTTGAGAGAGTCTGGGCTGAAGAATGGGGATAATGCTAATACCTTCCTCGTAAGATTGTCAGGAAGAATAAAATGCGGACATGTCTGTGCTCCACATACAGCACAGCGTCTCCGTAAAAGGCACTGGAGTTTTGTTACTGTCATTATTGTCAATCATTTAGGAGATGGGATTTGGATGCACAGTTGGACACTCTTAGAGCAAAATGGACTAAAATTGTTTTTCTTCATGAACAGATACGCAATTATAATTATACATAAATTCATACACGTGAACATGTCATCCGTACATATTTATGTTAGTTCAGTTTTTTCTTTCCCTTTGTTGCTCAAGTCCTCTAGACTCACATATCAGCACTACCCCACTCCTAGTTAACACAGGTTAATAATCAAATTTGTATGGTTTAAAATAAAACAGCTTATTGAAGTGTAATTCATATACAATAAACTTGGACACACATAAAGTATGAAGTTTGATAAATTTTGGCATATACATACTTAGGAACCCATCACTACAATTAAGATAGTGAATTAACCATCATTCCCCCAAATTTCCTCATACTTCTTTGTGACCAGTCCTTACTGACTCTCCATACACCCCTGGCTCATAACCAGCCACCACTGATCTATTTTCTGTCACTATAGAGCAGTTCGTATTCTTAAGAATGTTACACAAGTCAGCTCATACAGTGTATAACCATTTTGGTCTGTCTGCTTTTACTTAGCACAATTGTTTTGAGATCCATCCATATTATGATTGTTATTTGAGATTTTCTTTCTTTTCAAATATAGACATTTGGTGCTATACAGCTTCCTCTAGCAACATCTCACAAATATTTTTTGATGTGTTATTTTTTGTTTCATTTACACTTAGCTCAAAATACTTTCTAATTTTCCTTTTGGTTTTTTTTGTTTGTTTGTTTAACCCTTGGGTTATATTGGGGGTGTATTGGAAGGTATTAAATTTCAAAATATTTGTGGATTTTCCAGAAATCTTTCTCTTAATTGATTTTTAAAAGAGATTTTATTTATTTATTTGACAGAGACACAGCGAGAGAGGGAACACAAGCAGGGGGAGTGGAAGAGGGAGAAGCAGGCTCCCTGCTGGGCAGGGAGCCCGATGCGGGGCTTGATCCCAGGACACTGGGACCATGACCCAGCCGAAGGCAGATGCTTAATGACTCAGCCACCCAGGCACCCCTCTGTTAATTGATTTCTAATTTAATTCCCTTATAGCCAAAAAATATTTTATGTGAATTAAATCTTTCAAATTTGTAGATACTTATTTTGTAGCTGGGAATACAATTTATCTTAGTAAATGTTCAATGTGTACTCTGTTGTTGCATCAACATCAAATGGGTCAAGTTGGTTGATGGTGTTCAGATCTTTTATAGCCTTACTGGTTTCCTATCTACTTGTTCTATCAATTATTAAGAGAGGAGTATCGAGGTCTTTGAATATAATTCTGGATTTTTATTTCTTCTTGCAATTCTATTGATCATTGCTTTAGGTTTTTAGAAACTCTATGACTAGGTGCATACCTATTTTGGATTGTTCTGTCCTATTGATGAAATGACCCCTTTTTCATTAGAGATGGACTCCTTCATACCTGGAAATATTCTTTACTGTGGAAGCCCCTTTTTCTTGTAATAACGGTATCATTTAAGCTTTCTTTTGGCTAGTGTTAGCATAGTGCATCTTTCCACTCTTTTATATTTATATTTCCATATCATTATATTTAGAGCTCATTCCATGTAGACAGCAGATCCATGAGTATCACTCTGATTTAAATCTATCATCTTGAGATTTGTTTTCCATTCCTCTCATCTTTTCTTTGTTGTTTTTTCTCTCATTATCCACCTTCTTTTGGATGAACTGAATATTCATATAATTCCTTTTTTGTCGTTTTTTTAGCTACCATAGTTATTTTGTTACTTAGTGGTTGCTTTTTGGATTAGAGCAAACACCTTTAACTTTGTCACAACTCGCTTTCAAGTGGCGTAAGACCACTTTATACATAGGATGAGACGTTTACAACTGTCTACTTCCAGCTCCCCTCCTGCCAACAGTATGGTATTGTCATATATTTAAGATACAAGTATGTTATGAGTCCTATATATACAACAAATACTATATTGTTTTCCTTTTTGCTTAAACAATTATCTTTTAAAAATGCTTAAGTGCAAGACAAAAAAAATCTCAGATATTTACCTATGTAGTTATCATTGCCAGTGATTTTACTTCCTTTGTATAGATAGAAATTTCCACCTGGCATCATTTTCCTTCTTCCTGAAAAGATGTCCTTTAATTTGCTTTGTAGTTGGGGTATGCTGGTGATGAATTCTTTCTGATCTGGTATGTCTCAAAATGTCTTTATTTCATCTTCATTTTTGAAAGATATCTTCAATGTGTTCAGCATTTTTTGAGCTCATTTCAAGTGCTTAACGTATATTAATTAATTTACTCTCAGCCAGTAATTTTTTTTTTTAAAGGAAATTCCACACCCAATGCAGGGCTTGCACTGACAACCCTGAGATCAAGACCTGAGCTGAGATGCACTTGGGCACTTAACTGACTGAGCTACCCAGGCACCCCTCAACCAGTACTTTTTGAGGGAAATAATATCATCTCTGTTTTACAGAAAGGAAACTATGTCAGAAGGCAATGAAAGTAGTTGTCCAAGGTCACACAGCCCATAAATGGGAGAGCTGTTTTGTTTTTTTAAAATATTTTATTTATTTATTTGACCAAGAGAGAAAGAGCAAGAGAGGGAACACAACCAGGGGGAGTGGGAGTGGGAGAAGCAGGCTTCTTGCCGATCAGGGAGCCCGATGTGGGGCTCGATCCCAGGACTCTCAGATTATGACCTGAGCTGAAGGCAGATGCTTAAGGACTAAGCCACCCAAGCTCCCCAAGAGCTGGGTTTTGAAGCCAGTCTATCTGCAGATCTTGAAGCTGTAGCACTTAACACTTCGCAGCGTGAACTGCAACTTGCTGGATTTTGCTTGATGATGTATCTCAGATCTATTTTTACATTAGGACTTGGAGATGATCTCATTCTATATTTCAGCTCTATTGTCTGATGTACCCACATTCATTTCTCTAGTCTTCTAGTGACAGACACTTAGGTTGTGTCAGCGATCTTCTGTTACAAACAATTTTGCAGTGGACATCTTTGAATATATGCACGTTAGTGATCTTTGGGAACTTGCAGAAGTGTACCCAAAGATACATTCTTAGCGGTAGAGTTTATTCATTCAAGAGTGTGTGCCTGTACATCTTTGACAGATGGTCCACCTCCACCCCTACCTATAAAAATGGAATTAATCTATAAATGTAAACTTTTACTAACAATGTGATAGCTGGAGTATGATTTCTAAAGGATGTGTTAAAAGATGCTGTGGACATGATTCACATGTGATTTCCAAAGGACAGATCATTGTTTTTCTTCGCCTCCCCGCCGCCTTCTCTTCACCCTCACATTTCCGTATGAAAAAAAGAAAATCTAACAATTCTACTTCAGTTGAAAAATGCCAAATAAATGACTAGATTTTTCTTTTTAGAGACATTCTCTTAATTATCTGGATGTAGTCATTATATCAACTGGGAACCTGATTCAGGCTATTAGCTTCTCCAGAAATGTTCAATAATGGAGGAAACTAAGAACATTTCTAGTTTCTTTCTAGAGTACAGAGGTTTTAAGAGTCCCGGAAAAGTGACAACTTTCCATTTCTAGAGCATTTGATATACATCCCAAAGAAACCAAGACTGATCAGAGCTCAAGCCTCAAGATCAGTTGTTTAGAATGGCAATAAGGAAGTCTTGTCTCAAAGCCCTGAGTCCCAGCTTTGTTCTCTTCTGACCTTTTCCTCTGGCCATCTTCTGTGCTTAGTAGATGAGGAGTAAACAGCATGCCTCTCTCCTACTCACACTTAGCAGGTGGAGATACTCCTCTTTGTTTCTCTTCTTATCTAAGGCGTCATTAGGCATATTGTTTAGATTGTATTGCAAAAACTCATTTTCCCTTCCTTAAAAGAGTTGAGCATAGGGCCATTCATGTAAATCATAAAGCTACCTAACTTTAGACATTCCTGAATAGAAAATAGTAAACCTGGCCAATAATAATAACAACTGTGGAATTGAACACATTGGCTCAGAGGGGCACTCGGCAGGGAAATCTGATAATTATAGTCAGAAAACAGCCCTTTGCCAACAGAATGTCTTTCTTAAAAGCCCAGCAGAAAATTCTGGGGGAAAATAAAAAAGCATAATCTGTGAAATGCTGAATGCAAACTATACCACATGACCTAATTAAGTGGACGGCTATGAAGGCTATTTCCAAAATATTCAATAAAATGAACCTCGTTATGGCAGTTTGGGGAAAGGGGGCCTGTTTGTTTTGGAGGTGCAAATTCCAGAGAGTACAATATTAAAAGAAGATAGATTTAAAAGCAAAAGAGGTTACCGGGAAGAGCTGATAAATGAAGTAGAAGCATATTTAGTGTTAAAGATCATTTTTTCCCACAGCGACAATATCTAGTACTGCAGACACACGTGAAATTGAATCTTTTTTTTTTCCACAATGAAGACATTATGTTTAGATCCACGTTATCCATCTAATATCCTTGATGTGAGTCTCAGTAATATTGAAGCCTCGCTATTTAGCAGCCTGAGAGTTTTAGCATGGGTATGTGACCTTGTCCCTGGGTTGGGAAATGTGGAGGTACTTCTGAGCCATGTTAATGAACAAAGTAGATGATGGCTCTGTTGCTTCCAGTCAGTCAGTCAGTTCATCCTTCTGTCTGTCTGTCCGTCTATCCATCCATCCACTCACCTCTCCATGTTTGCATTCAAATGTCTATTGAATGTCTGCTATGTCTCTGGTGCTATTTTAGGTGCTGGACAAAAAAGCAGGGAATAAAATTTACAATGTCCTGTTCACATAGTGCTAACATATTAGTGGAGGTTGGGATGGAGAGAGATAATGAGCAAACATAAGTAAATACATGATATATCATGTAAGAATAAATCATAAGAAGGAACATAAAACCTGCTAAAGCAATAAAGCCTTACGGAAGAGTGTGTGCATGCGTGTGCATGTGCGTGTGTGTGTATGCTTTCTCAACAGAAACCAGAATGAAGTTAGGAAGAACTACTTGAGGTTACCTGGGTGGGAGTTGGGAGATGGTGCAAAGGCACTGAGGTACAAGTGGGTTTGAGAGGTCCAGGAATATCAAGGAGCACAATTTGACTAAAGCAGAGTTTTCAAGAAGGAAAGCCATAGGAGTTAAGATCAGAGAGAGATCTTGTGGCAACACCATAAACTCAGGGCCTTTAGGCAATGGATTTTGGTCTTTGAGGGTTGGGAAGCCAATAGAGAATTTTGTGGTTTTAGTCACTTGATCTGATTTATGTTTTTAAAATACCCCTTCTGGTACTTTTTGAAGTGATGGTAGTATTCTGTACCTTGATTGGCATGGTAGTTACATGACTCTATGATCCATGGTGTAAATTCTATCTCAGGATGCCTGACTTTAAAAATACTCCCTATAAGTGCCGTGTCAACTACAGAGGGGTCAGAGTGGAGACAGAAGGACTAATCAGGAGTTTGATATAAAAATTCAGGTGAAATCCAGTGTTGGTTTGAACTGGGTCGGTAGCAGAGACTTGGTCGAGAAGCAATTGGCTTCATAGAAAAGTTTTAAACGGAGCTTTTGAGATTTTATAATGATATATAAATCTTCCCCTTGGAGGGCTTATATATCTCCACTCTTCCAAATCTCAGCTAATGCCACCTCTACAGACCCAGTTACTCTGGCTAGACCTGGTTGGCCTCTTTGACGCCATCCTCGTCGTCTGTCTCCGTTGTGTAATCCATCACTGAATTCTGTTGGCTCTTCCAAAATGCACCTTCCAGAATTCGTCATTCTTATCCATTGTAACTACCTGGTCCAAATTCCATCATGGCTTGCCACAGCAACTGCAGTAGCCTGCTACATTTTCTCTGCATTTTATTCCTACCCCTCCCCTCCCCACTGAAATCCGTTCTCTCTATGGAAGTTGAAGTAATTATTTTGCAGTCTTTACTTAACAAGTATTTATTGACTACCCACCACTTGCCTGGCTGATTTAGAACCTGGAGATCTGTCAGGGACCAAAACAGAGCAAAATCTTTACATGGGCCTGTTTAAGTGTGTCTCTGAATTAACCGAACTAAGTAAACTCTGATCTGAAGACTGTAGCTAAACAACAACAACAACAACTGGCTTTAAAAATATTCTGGCCAAGAAACCATGGATCAAGGAGAATATTAACACAAAACATAAAAGTATTTAAAAAGTAAAAATAGGTATGCATCATTGATGGATGGGGCTGAGAATTAAGTTTCATGACTTACTAAGTATAGTCAGTAGTACCCTTCTTATCTTTGGAACTGTTTCACACATGACAGGCATTCAAACAAATAGTAAAATAAATCAAACTTAGAATGAGACCTTGGGATTTCTCTATGACAAAGCATGAAACCAAGAGTTTCAAAAAGATGACAGGAGATTCATTCACACTTGTTTTTTTCCTTTTTAACCAAAAAATATTTACACTTCATCTCATCTCTTTATAATTTGTGTGTGTGTTTTATCAAGTATGTAAAACATTAGTGTCCTAAAGCATGTATATAATTTATAGATGAAAAGTAGCCTCATATTGGGTGTGTGTCAAAAATTTTCTTATTGGTGGATATACAATAAAAATGCTTCTAGGTGACTAATTTGAAGCCCCGTTGCTACGTCAATGTGAGGCCACTTTTCCGAGTGTTTACATTCTAAAATAAACCAGATCTATTTCCTGTCCCTTTGAGTTCTTACATTTATAAGTCATCCAGTGCCTGTACCAGAATACTGGGAGGACACAGCCTGTCCATGGGTGTTGGGAATTCAGGAGAACCCGCCAAGGTACTCGTCAGCACCTGCAGGTTCTAAATCATTCCAAATGCCAACGGAGTTTAAATTCCCTCAGTGAAATGCAGCAACTTGCCTCTCAGATCTATGCTATAATTAGCAGATTTCTTAATTGCAGAGAGCATGTAGCATTTCATGCTGGGGGAGGGGTGGTGAAAATGCTCCTGCCATTGAGGACACTGGGGGAGCAGATGATCTCAAGTCATTGAGAATGGCAGGCTCGCTCTGAAGGCAGCACAGACACTTGCTGACCAAGAGGAGGTTCGTTGGAAGGTACCCCTACTAATTCTTGGCTAGGAAAAAAAAAGAGGACTTCATATATTCTTGCACATGGTGATTTCTCTGGTGTTAAAAATCAGGTGTGTTGGCAAAGTAAGGTTTTGCTTTGTTTGGTGGGAGAGCTGAGTTCATTCCCCCACCACCCCCATATCTGTTGGAGCTCAAAGGATACCATCTGTCAAGTGTTTCCTAGGAGCCAAAGCCATGCTGAACTCTTTCCATGTCAGTACCTTTCTTCTTATGAGGGAGGCTCTTCTCTGGTCTGCCCTTGCTAGGTGAGGAATGTAAAATTCAGAGAGATTTTGTTGGCTGTTAGTGACGACATCAGGGCAAAGCCAAATAGTAACTCTAGAGCCTTTGTGTTTAGTGGGGACTGTGTTGTCACTATATTGCTTTGGTTATCTGTATGCAAGATTAGGGACAGAGCTATTTTTCAAGACTAGACTGGGCCCTTTTGAGAGGTTGTGGCGAGGAAGAGGGGAAGGAGATGTGAGGTGGCTGGCCCTGGGGTTGAGGGGAAGGTGGTAGTGGGGAGAAAAGAGAGGTCCTATTAGAAGTCCAGTAAGTACCGGGTGAAGTAACTCCTCTTCCTCGTCTCCCTGTGACACCTTCATTAAAATACACATCTCTCGTTAAACCCCTGTGAGTTGTTTCCCTTTGCGGAGATGTGTGTTTAAATCTTGAGCTATGCTCCTAACTGGAGTTGGGACAGAAATGTAAATTACCTGAATCTGCTGGATCCTACTTATGCTGTTTCAGGATGGGGGTCTCCAAAGTTTGGGGATTGGCTTGTTTCTGGGTACAGGGTAGCTATAGCTAAGACTAACGAAGACTATAGCTAAGACTTTTTGTTGGACCGAAAAGAGGGAATCCTTGAGATGATTTGTTTCTTGTAAAATCAAGGCTAAAGGTAAAACTTGTTTCTGTAACTTGGTTGAGGTTCTTTTCCTTCATGAATTTCCATTGACCATCTGTAGGATTTATGGTTTTTGGAGGACGGGCAGTCTTGCAGTAGGAGGAAACTCATTAGGGCTATCACTCTCATGGTTTAGAACTCCATGAATTTGAGGCACATAAATCTGGAAAATGGCCCCAGTGAGTATCCAGTGCACTGATAAATACACACAATCCTGTGAGCCAAGATTTGTAACCCAGGAATCTCCTTCCCTGTGTGGGAGACTAGGCTATACATCTCCCTTATAGTCTCCAGAGCTGCGGGAACAAGGTTATCAGTTCATTAATTCATTTACACCCCCACCCCCTGCCTTCTCTCCAGCTTCCTCACTAGTCTTGTAATCTCAGCTGCTGATGTCATGAGCTAATTCTCAGAGCAGGATCGAAAGAATTGGTATGTAATGAATGAGCATGGTCTTGGTCTTGGCCAGCGTGCTTCTAAATAAGAAGTAGTGTCCATCCATTTGGGGTGTCCAGAGTTTCATCTCTCAAGAACAGCCTTTATGCCAGGGTGCCTAGCTCTGCTGACAGCTCGAGAGTGCTAAATTAGAGTGTGTGCTCTGCAGATACCAGAGAAAGAAACAGAAAAAGAAACACAATTATATTCCATCCTCTAACTTTGGCCGGCCTTGAAGAAATTTAACTGCTTACTCCCAAGATTGGATATTTGATATAGTAACATTTTCAGCCTTGCCAAACATTTTTTTTTTTTTAATTTTCTGCCAAAGTCTCCCATTTATGTCAAGAACCCTGAAAAGTTTGAGATTTAATTCTACTTATGAGCTAACAACTGAGTCTGCCACAGTTTCTTAGATGCTGGTGGAAAACACAAGACTGCTGGGTCAGAGACAAAGGACTGCTGTTACTCACAGCGTGACAGGCAGTTTGAGCCTCATGCTCACATCACCTCCCTTTCCCTAGATTCCATGGTGCTGCTGGGAAGCAGGCCAGGTGGATGCTGCAACATAGTCGAGGAACCCCCAGCTTAGGGAACCCCAGTCTTTCATGACGGGGTTGCTAGCAAATCTATCCAAATTTTGCTTGGAAGAAGAAATTATCTTACTATACCAGCCAGGAAACAAATCTACCCTCAGGCTATTATGCCTGTTTCTAAGCCCTTTGCCATATAAACATTCTTAAAAAGATGGTCTGGAACAAAAGCTTCCACAAGATGAGCAGAAACGCAAGAAATCCATCAGTTTCAAGAAAGAAGTCAGTAAGACTCATTTACTCAGATTACAACTCATACCTCTACTTCCAATGTGAAACACCAACAGTTATTTTTGGAGAAAAGCAAATTTAAAAACCTTGTCATTGGCTCAAATATTAAGACAAACAATGAACACCAGCGTAAAATTTTGCCCAAAGAGTACAATCTGGGATAATATCCTGTCATTATATTTAACATCCCTTCAATTAAAGTGCCAATTAAAATATGATTTATTTCAAGTAAGCATTTTATTTATCTTTAATTGCAGTATGCTCTGTCAGTCACTGTATTTATATCAGAAATGAAATCATTAAGGGATTGTCTTATATGTTGTTAAAGAAGGCAAGGCCCCAGCTCACAGTTTTCTCTAATTTTTGAGGAGCTGGGAGAAAAGAAAATAATGGGACATTTTCTCTTCTAGAAAGTGGAGGTTCATCTAAGGATGGCCATTTGAATTGCTCTCACTTGAACTGCTCCTTCATTTTTACAAAAGAAAAAGAAACATTTCATGAAGAGATTAATAAAAGGCCCTACTTCACTATCTTTCCACTTAAGATTTATCTCCACGCCTTTTTCTGTATTGATATTGTAATTCTATGATCCTTTCAGACTGAGCACCGTAGCGTGCAAGGAGCACCAGCTCTCAGATGTCTCTTGAACTTGATTCATTTAACTCTGATTCTCCCCTTTTCTGTTTTACATTTTTTCTAACAGCCATAAATTAACCTCAGTAATAATTCTTACATGGAGAGGGGTGTATCACATGTATAGAGTCCTCTTTCCAAAAATTTAAATTTCCAAACTTTATGTAACTTAATTAGCTATGAGCTTATTTTGCCAGTATTTTCTACCTTTTTGAAGGATTCATGGGTGACTCCATGTGATCCTCTGAAACACTGACCAAAGAGGTTGGCCTTTTTTCCCCCCTGCCCTGAAAATCATCCATGAATATTCTTCTAACAGTTTTCCCTCTCCTTTCTGTGATTTATTGGCTATGAGTTTTGAGAAAAGAGAGGATAAAAAAAATCCTGGGAAAGGTATGTTGTGATTTTCTTTGCAATATAAAATTAAGTTGAGTTATTTGGTGGCAACACAACAACTTAAAACAACACCTGACAATATTTGTTAGGGCTAAGCCTACCGTGAGTCCCAATAATACGTAACTCTAGGACCCCAAGGGGAGTGACCCACCAACAAGCCATCAGGCAGAATCCCTAACACTGGGGCTCCTGGCCTCTCCAAAATGTATCATTCACGTCGTTAAGAACTGGGAGAGTGCTTCCCCCACCCACCTTGCCTCAGTTTGGCTTCCCGTCTCTCTCTTTTTTTTTAATTCACCAAGGAATGTAATTGAGAATTCTGAGTTATGATGAGCCAAAGCACCAACCATATCAACTCAAGACAGAACAATTATTAAAATGATTATCACCATCATTAGGCTTCTATTGTATAGAAAAGTAATAGGCATATATTTCCACTATTTTTCTACAGTTCTAATTACTTTCTTGAGTTGGTTGTCTCTCTTTTTTAATTGAAAAAAAAAAAAGGTTGAAGATTGCAGATTCATCTGCTTCAGGGCTTTTAAGAACAATTACGTAGACTTTTTTTTTTTTTTTTTTTTAAAGGTGTCACTTCTTGTGCTTTCTCCCACCCTGCCATTAATGGGAGGAGAGCTCTAAAATGCCACTAGCTAGGGAAATAGGGGACTACATACGCTATTCCCCCATGGCAGCCATCAAATTATCTTGCCTGGTCTACAGTGATGATGTTTCCTTCATGTCTGCTCATCCTGTGTCCCTATCTAGATGATCACCCATCCAGGAGGAAAGAGGCCCGAGACAATCCTTTTCTACCCCAACCCCTCCGCCATAACCTGGAGCCCCAGAGTTAATGGTAGCTGATGGACCCAGAGCCATGACTATATCTTGGCCCATAAACTGGATGCGAAAACAACAACATCAAAAAAGACAGTCCCGCTCCTATGAGTCATTTTCCTGATTGATCTAATTTACCTTGAAGGTTAATGTATTCTAAACTAATTCAGAGATTAATAACCACTTAAAGATATATGAAAGACATTTAGCTCTCTGTGAGCACTGTGTCATAACCTCATTTTATTGCCTCTTCAATGACTTTGGGAGTTGTTTGATGAGATTTAAAGGGAAATTTGATTGTAGGATATGGAGAGTGACAGGTGCAATGCATAAAGGGCTTTGGAACTTATTCTTGTTAATAATAAAAACAAGCATGTAATTTGATTTTCAGTAATGTGATCGTCAGAAGCAAATATTTATTTTTAAGGTGGAGATCATTTTTATCCATTGAAAGAGATAATTGAATATGCTCTTTTGCTAAAAGGGAAAGATGGCTTTTAGGATAAAAAGTGACACACGTGCTTTTATTTTCACTTCAGTTCATTTCTTGAATCACAAGAAGCAGCCAGTCGCTGAGGGATCCCTGCACATGGGTGTCTCGCACGGAGATGGGTTTTCTCTCCTTGTTTTCAGTCCGTTGCATCGCAGTGTGACTATAATGCTTACAGATATGGGATCATCCCCAACAAAGCTCTCTCTCCGCCTCTTGTATTTTCCCCTTGCCTTTTATTTATCTTCCCTTTTTGTTCTCCTCCTATTCTGTGCCTCGTACTCTCCTTCCGGTGCCCAGGTTCAGTGTCAACACTGATGCGGAGCAAATGAGATTGCACCAGTGAGGGAGGCAGTGTGGAGGAAGTATGTTAAGATTATCGTTCTGTAATCCTGTATGATTGCACAGAACGCAAATACAGGATTTCCTTCACCTCCACTTGACCTGCAACTATTTGAAGAAAACAGGGGAAAAGCTGGATTTGGGGTTTTGGACCAATCGCCCTCATCATCATCATCCCCAGTTTCTACGTCTGAGAAATTTGCTAATCATTTTCTTTGGTTACGTACATCCTTTCCACAAGGAGCGTGACTTTATTGTCTTCCATTTTACAGGTGGGGAAACTGACTTTTCCTGTCTTCCTACAACATGGCCTTAAGATCCAAAGTGAAAACAAGAGAGGCCACCTAGCCATCATATTCTTTCCCTGATCCAAACAACTGAATTCTTCAAGGGAATTACTAATAGTACAGTTACACCTATTAAGAAGGGTCCATTGTTTTATTTCCTGATGGGATACTGTTCAGACAGTAAATTTTTGGTTTTGTGTCTCTACTTAGCCAAAGAGGGTAATGAAGGGTTTGGGAAAACTCATGGGCTGAGCCCGGGGGTGGTCTTGTACTTCTGGTGTGTAATGCAGTAAAGACGGAAGAATTGCTCCTAAGTCCTTAAGAGTAAGGGAGCCCCACTGACACTATCTTACTGTTATATGCCTCTGAGATTTGCCACCTGGACAAAGAAGCCATGGGAAGTGGTGGGTAGAATGGATGTCATGGGAAGACCCCGTAGACCCTACAAAACACCCAGACCTATGACCCACAAAAGGCAGCATTTGGATGCTGCCCCACAGAAGGCACTAGTGGCCAGTAAAGGATATCAGGAGGCCACAACAGCACAGGGGAGAAGGGGGCTCTGCCTGTTCGGGAAGGAGGCATTTCCTTTCTTTTCAGTGCTTGTTCTAGCCCCCAACCCCACAAGTGTTACAGTCAAGGAGGGGCTGGTGAGGAAGTGTATAAGGAGCTCTCCTTCCCTTTTTGCCTTTGTTCACATTTCTAGCATGCACTCGGAGAGGTGAACTTGGAGATGAACATGAGGTTGAGGTGTTAAGTTGCACAGCACTAAGTTTTAGTAGCCAAAATGACCAAGAATTTTTGAGTCTATGTAAAGTGGTTAAGGGAGTTAGGATGATGGCTTCAATCAGTCAGAAGAAAGGAGTGACTGCAAGGACAATAGTACCCTGTCGTACCCATCTTAGAGCTGCCCCCGGGCTAAACTATAAAGTGTCGTTTACCTGGAGAGACTCCTTACCTTTCAATTACGGTGTTAATATTTACTGGCTGTCCGTATGTGTCAGGTGGTCTGCCAGATGTCTCTTCGATACAATACACAGGATAACATATATGAAAAATAGGCATGAATTGTGAAACACAATAATAAAATGAACAGCTTTGACCTTACCACACGACCGAAGAAATATGGCAGGCCCCACAGCATTAGACCCTTGTACACTCCTCGTGGGTCCCTATACTTTTGCCCAATTTACTTACCATTGTGAATGTTTTGCTGATTCTTCCCATAATTTAAAAAAAAAAATGTGATTTTACTATTCAAGGATTGCTGAGGTCCCCAGGACTCCAGTTGACGTTTCCGTCTGTGGCTGTCAAGGCTTTCTTACTGGAAAGTAGACCGCATCCCACCCGGAGTCTCAGACGGTCTCTGCCTTGTTCATTCTCCCCACCATGTAGCTTGTTGCTCGGCACAGAGTTGGCCACAAAAATATTTGGTGAATATCCATACGCGGGATGTTGATGGTTATGATGGAGACAGTGACAGTGACTATGACTGCCTTTGTGGAACACGTTCTGTAGGCCAGGCTCTGTCTGTCTGTCCATTTCTAACCCTCACTGATATCTCGTAAAATGGTTTATATTAATATGGTTTTACATATGAAGAAGCCCAATTGAAGAGAAGCATAGTTATTTACTAAAACTACACCCAGCTAGGAAGAGGCTGGCCCAGAACTGAAGCCAGCTCTTGAAGGTGACAGCACCTCTCTACTCTTACTATGCTAACTTAACATGATCTCTCATAGAATCAGGCTGAGAGCTTGTTGTCTAAGATCTAGAGACTTCCAAGTGGCTCGCTGATTGACACAGGTGTGGCCAGTATGTCCTGGTACTGCCTTCCCCGGGAATTCAAGGCTTTCTAGTGATATCTTTGCATTGAGGTAAATTGTATCTTTAATGGGTGAGTACTAAAAAAAAAACGATTTAAAGGTGAAGTTCCTTCAGGAGCTTGAAACTGGTTATTTATCTGCAGGCTTCGTTGCATAAACATCAGAAGTACAGTGGGAGTAAACACGAAGAAAATGATTGTTCTCTACAAGTTATTGATTCTCGCATGCGTCAGGAATGAGCAGAGCCATGAATGATTTATGGAGAGATCTCAATAAAGATAGAAATAAGATGTCTCCGGAGCGGGGCCCCTTTTATGTGTCCCTTTGCCACTTTGAACTCAGATCCATTTCCCAATTGAATCAATTACCTGCTGTGCTACTGTGCCCCAGCCAACTGTTTAGAAAGACAGGCTTAATCATGAACAGGAATCATCATTGATAAGATCCTTTAAATTGTAGTTGTCACCCGAAAAGTGTTTTTTAAAAATGCTACGGGATTCCATATCTCTTCTTCCACAATGAATTACGAGCTCAATTTCTTTTGAGCTTGAGCCTTTTTAATTGCAAAATTCTTGTTGCCGGACTTTTAACATTGGCTGGTCTAGTCTCTTGCTTCATCTCCTTGAATCTCTGCTGATAGTTTATATATTTATAAGTGTGATTTTTAAATTTATATCTGTATATATACATGCATTAAATGCAGGAATTTTATTTGCTCTACTTGTTATTTTTATTACAATTATTGGTCGGTTAAATGGCTCCATTGGGCTGAATTGCTAACGGAAAAAGCAGGCTCATTCCGTGGAAACTAGATAGATTTCTTCCAAGGAGATATTTTAGAATGGTTTTGGAGTTCCAGTGCCATGTGGCATGGGGCAAAAGTTCACACCTATAGATCTCGGTTTACTCAACCATAAAATGAAATAATTGTTCTTTTCCAGAGGTTTCTGTGATTAAATTCACCAGAGTTAACACGTGGCTTGGCACAGCATTTGGCCAACATGAGTTTCAACAAATGATAGCTACTACGGTTCGCGGTGTGGACTGTGATCACAGGCTACATCCCACGGATCAGTCAGCCTTCTTGAAAATACATGCTCCAGTTCTCTGGGAAAGTTCCCCTTTACCTTGTGAATCAGTACCTGGGAAGGGTACTAGGTAAGAGAACAAAAAATAATCCTATGGCACAAAGTCTCTGGCCATGAGCCAGCCAATAACTGAGACCTACCACCAAAAATGTGAGGGAACTTGATGGCAACTTTTCTGGTCCTTTTTGAGCCTTGAGATGATCATAGCCCCCCTGCAGCTCGCCAACCACCATGCGGGAGATCTTCAGTCGGGACCACCCAGCAGAGCTGCTTGTGGGTTTCCGACATTTGGGCACCGACAAATCATATGTGCTTGTTGTTTTAAGTTGCTGATTTTGGGGGTAATCTGTTATGCAACAATCGATATACCTCACTACCTATTATAGACTGCGTTTGCTCTTGGCCTTCCCAGCAACCTTCCACTACATGCTTTCTTATGCTCTTTCTCTCATTTCTTGTTCTGCAGCATTTGGCACCTTCTAACATGTTATTTTACATTATTTATTTTTAATAAATAAATAATATTTATTATTTATTTTAATTTATTTATTATTTATATATAATAAATATTATTTATTTTAACAAATAAATTTTAATAAATTTTGATTTATTAAATTTAGTAAAATTTAATAAATTTTTAATAAATTAAAAAATTTTAATAAATAAAAATAATAACATTATTATTTATGTTATCTAACATTATTTATCATTATGTTTACTGTCCAGCTCTCTCCAAAGATTAATTGACCATATAATTGTGGGATTGTGTCTGGGTTATCTATTCCGTTCTATTGATCTTTGTATCTGTTCCTTGTGCCAGTATCAAACTGCTTTGATTACTGTGTGGTTTTGTGATACTTTCAATCTTGTTTTTTTCTTTTGTAAGACTGCTTGGACTGTTCGGGCTCTTCTTTGGTTCCACACAATTTTTAGAATTGTTTGTTCTAGTTCTATGAAAAATGCTGCTGGTATTTTGATAGGGATTGCATTAAATCTATAGATTGCTTGGGATAGTAGAGACATTTTAACAGTATTTGTTCTTCCAATCCATGAGCATGGAATGTCTTTCCATTTCTTTGTGTTGTCTTCAGTTTCTTTCATCAGGGTTTTACAGTTTTCAGAATACAGGTCTTTCACCTCTTTGGTTAAATTTATTCCTAGGTATTTTATTATTTTTGGTACAACTGGAAATGGGATTGTTTTCTTAATTTCTCTTTCTGCTGCTTCATGATTAGTGTATAGAAAAGCTATAGATTTCTATATACTGATTTTGTATCCTGCAACCTTACTGAATTCATTTACCAGCTCTAGTAGTTTTTTGGTCAAGTTCGTACGGTTTTCTGTACATAGTATCATGTCATGTGCAAATAGCAAAAGTTTTACTTCTTTCATACCAACTGAATGCCTTTTATTTCTTCTTGTTGTCTGATTGCTGTGGCTAGTACTTCTAGTACTATGTTGGATAAAATTAACAAGAGTGGACACCCTTGTTTCTGACTTTAGGGGAAAAGCTCTCAGTGTTCCCCCACTGAGTATGATGTTCTCTGTGGGTTTCTCAGATATGGCTTTTATTATGTTCAAGGATGTTCCCTCTAACCCTGCTTGGTTTATCATGAATGGATGTTATATTTTGTCAAATGCTTTTTCCACATCAATTGAAAAAATCATATGATTTTTATCCTTTCTGTATGGATGTGATGTATCATGTTGATTGATTTGCAAATATTGAACCACCCTTGCATCCTGGTTTGTTGAATGGGTCTTTTAATGTGTTGGGTTTGGTTTGCTGGTAATTTTTTTTTTTTTGAGATTTTTTACATCTACGCTCATCAGATATTGGCCTGTATTTCTCTCTCTCTCTCTATCTCTCTCTCCCTGTCTGTCTCCCTTTTTGTGACGTCTTTATCTGGTCTGAGTATCAGGGTGCTCACATAGACTTAATTTGGGTCTTCCTTCCCTTATATCTTTTGGAATGGTGCAAGACTAGGTATTTATTCTTCTTTAAATGTTAGAATTTGCCTGAAAAGCCATCTTGTCTTAGACTTTTGTTTGTTGGGAGTTCTTGATTACTGATTCAGTTTCATTGCTTGTAATTGATCTGTTCAAATTTTCTATTTCTTCCTGCTCAGTTTTGGGAGGTTATATGTTTGTAGGAATCTATCTGTTTCTTCTAGGCTATCCAGTTTGATGGCATATGATTTTTCATAATATTCTCTTACAGTTTTATTTCTGTGGTATTGGTTGTTATTTCTCCTCTTTCATTTGCGATTTTGTATATTTGAGTCCTTCCTCTCTCCCACACCCTTTTATTGAGTGAGTGAGTGAGTGATGAGTGTGGCTAGAAGTTCATCTGTTTTGTTGATCTTTTCAAAAAACCAGTTCCTGGTTTCCTTGGTCTGTTCTATTGTGAAGTTTTTTGTTTGTTTTAGTTTCCATTTCATTTATTTTTGCTCTAGTCTTCATTATGTCCTTCCCTCACCTGATCAGGTTTTCATTTGTTCTTCTTTTTCTCGTTCCTTTAGATGTAAGATTCAGTTGTTTGAATTTCTTTTTCTTCTTGAGGTAAGCCTGTATTGCTATAAACTTCCCTCTTAGAACAGCTTTTTCTGGCTCCCAAAGGTTTTGGACCATTGTGTTTTCATTTTTATTTGTCTCTATGTCATTTTTGATGTCTACTTTGATTTCTTAGTTGACCATTCATTGTTCAGTAGCATGTTATTTAACCTCCATGTATTTATGGTCTTTCCAGATGTTTTCGTCTGGTTGACTTCTAGTTTCATAGCGTTGTAGTCAGAAAAGCCGCCTGGTGCGACTGTGATCTTTTTGAATTGTTGAGACTTGTTTTATGGCCTAATATGTGATCTCTTCTGGAGACTGTTGCCTGTGCACTTGAAAATAATGGGTATTCTGTTTTAGGGTGGAATGTTCTAAATTTATCTGTGAGATCCATCTGGTCCAATGTGTCATTCAAAGCCACTGTTTCCTTGTTGATTCTCTTGGATAATCTGTCCTCTGATCTAAGTAGGGTGTTAAAGTCCCCTGATATTATTGTATTATTATCAATTAGTTCCTTTATGTTTGTTATTAACTGTTTTATGTATTTAAGTGCTCCCATGTTGGGTGCATAAATATTTACGTGTGTTATATCTTCTTATTGGATCATCCATTCTTTTAATTATATAGTGTCTTTCTTTGTCTCTTGTTATAGTCTTTGTTTTAAAGTCAATTTTGTTTGATATAAGTATTGCTACTCTCACTTTATTTTGACATCTATTTGCATGATAAATGATTCCCCATTCCCTCATTTTCAATGATGTCTTTAGGTCTGAATTGAGGCTCTTGTAGGAAGCACATAGATGGTTCTTACTTTTTTATGCCTTCTGTCATCCTTTGTCTTTTGATTGGAGCTTTTAGTCCATTTACTGGTTACTGGTTAGTATGTATTTGTTGCCATTTTGTTACTTGTTTTGTGGTTGTTTTTGTAGTTCTTCTCTTATCATTTCTTCTCTTGCTCTCTTACAGCTTGCTAGCTTTCTTTAGTGATAAACTTGGATTTCCTTTCTCTTTATTTTTTTTGTATGTCTAATACTGGACTCTCTGTGCCTCCTGGATCTGAATGTCTGTTTCCTTCCCCAGATTAGGAAAGTTTTCAGCTATTATTTCTTTCCATAGATTTTCTCCTCTCCTCCTCCTCGTCTTCCTCTTCCTCTTCTTCCTCCTCCTCCTTCTAGGATCCCTGTAATGTGAATGTTATTACACCTGATGGAGTTGCTGAGTTCCCTAAGTGTAGTCTCATTTTGTATAATTTTTTTTCTCTTAACTGTTTGGCTTGATTGCTTTCCAGTACTCTGTCCTCCAAGTTACTAATTCATTCCTCTGCTTCATCTAGCCTGTTGTTTTTTTCCCCCAAGTGTATTTTTAATTTCATGTACTGTGTTCTTCATCTCTAATTGGTTATTTTTAATGTTTTATACCTCTTAGTTAAGGATCTCAGTAATGTCCTCCACTCTGTGTTCAAGTTCAGTGAAAATCTTTATGATTGTTACTTTAAATCATCTATCAAGCTTATTACTTATATTTTTTATATTACTTATTTTTATATGTTTTATATATATATTTTTTGTATTACTTATTACTTATATTGGTTTTATCTTGCTGTGGTTTTTTTCCCTGTGTTTTTCAATTGGGACATATTCCTCTGTTTCCTCATTTTGTCTAACTCTCTGTGTCTGTTTCTGTGTGTTAGGGAGATCAGCTACTACATCTCCTGCTACTGAAAGTAGGGCCTTATGAAGAAGAGGTCTTTATTGCTCTGCAGCACAATTCCCTCTTCACTAGAACCTGGTAATTCAGGGGTGTCTCCTATATGTGTTGTGTGTATCCAGCTGTTGTGCCCTGACCACCTTTTCATTCAGTCTAGTCACTGCACAGGCTCTCTTTGCCTGTTGTGAGCTGTGTTTGGTGTCCAGCTAGGGTGGACAGTGCTATGCACCACAATGTTCACCTAATGCTGAACCAATTAGGTTCAGTGCTGAGAGATAAGATACAGTCCTGAGAAGCTGGACATTGGGCTACTGCAGGGCCCACCACTACCACCACTGCAGGAACTGAAGCCCTGCAAAATGAGTGGGTTGGGAGACCTGCTGTGGGCAGGCTTTGCGCTTATCCTCTGGGGGAGTAGAGCAGCAGCCCTGGGACTGAGGCAGACCTGCTGGAGGGGGTAGGACATGGTGTCATCTAGTTAGGTAGTGAATGCCAATGCTGTACTGGTTCCCACTGGTGGTCCTGTATTTATCCTGGGGAGCAGGGCAGGGAAATGGTGCCTGCCAGCTCTTTTGTTCCCGGAGGGGTTTTCCTCGGATCCCTGCTCCTCTGGAAACCTCTGAGATGCATAAATAGCTCCCTCTCCTGTATGTCTTGAGCATTTTTTAGACTGCTGCCTCTGTGCTGTACCTTGGCAGGCTCTTTGTTGCGCTGTCTCTTTAAGGGGGAGACTTGGCTTCCTCTGGCCTTCCTGGCTCTCTGATTTTTAGAATTTCAGGTTTTAAGGCTCCCTGTTTGTAAGATCTCATGAAATTTGGTCCCTCTAGTTTCAAAACCAAATGTTACAGTCATCTGTCTTCCCCATGTGGGATCCCCAGTGTGATAGGCTCTTTCTCACCCTTCTTAATGACCCTGGGTCCCTCCTGATCTAAGAAGACAACAGTCTGTTTTGCTCTCAAACTGCAGCTCCAACCCTTCCTACCATCTTGTGTGTGGCCTCTCCTCTACCTTTAACAGTTGAGTTCATTCTGCCAGTCTTTGCGTCACTTTCTGGGTTATTTACACTGACACGAGGGTTATATAGTTATATCTGTGGGAGGAGGTGAGCTTAGGGTCCTCTTACCTTGCCATCTTGTCCTCCCTCTCCAAGGTAGAGGTTTTAATTTGTGTTGTTCACTGTTCCATATTCAGTGCCTCATAAATAGGGACTGAATAAATGTCTGCTGAAATAATAAATAAATAAATGTAAGCTAAGAAAAGTAGGGACTTAATAAATGGTTAAAATAATAAAGAAACAGAAGTGAGGAAAACCACAATTGTCTGGCTTAATTATGGGTTAAAGGAAACATTCATGTTCAGTTTTTTTGGTGTTGTTGTTTTGTTATGGTCCCAGCTCATGTCTACTCTAGACTTGGGACTATTTAGAAGATTAGGTTCAGTTCTGAGAGATAAGATTCCTGCAGTTTAAGGGATTTTTTTTTTTTTAAAAACATCATTAAAAATCAGATTCTTTTTCTAGGTGGTTATAAACTTTAGTAAATTTGCCTGCTGGGGAAAGATGGATGAAACAAATGGCCTTTTGCTTAAATGGCTTTTACCTGAATTTAATTTCATTCAGGCATAGCTTCAGTATAAAGTTACTTTAGGATCCTCTTGATAAAAAGTGATGCAGAAGAAATGGTAGCAGTCACAACAGGGAGGGGGAGCAAACAGCTTTGACCTTCTGTCTCTTTCTTTCTTCCTCTTTTTTCTTTATTGGCTCCAAGTTTTTATCTTCTCTGCATTTTGTTCGTCCCTCTTGGACACACTCAGTGTACTCCAGTTCTTTTCTCTGCTTGGCCTTGTGCTGTTTGCATCCCTATGATTAAATATGCAGTTGAGACGTAAACATAATAAAGCCCAAGAAATATTGCAATTAGGGTGAAGCTGGTGACAGATTTAAATGTCAGCACCTCCAATCAGAATCTGAATGAGATCTTCCTCCCCTCCGTGCTAGTCTGGAAAACCCACCGGTTACTAACCAGAATCAGATGGAGTCAGAACTCGGTGTACTGATAGCCCTGCTTTTCAGGCTGATAATGGATCTAGTCGGGATAATTTTTGGAATGATCTGTGGGCTGCCGATGAACAGATGACGCAGTGCAAATGACATGACTTGAGCTTGTTTATCAACGTGTCAGAGCATCAGCACGATGCATTGTAAATCTGACATTCACAGGTGAAATCTCTGCCATCCACGAGGCTGCCTCGATTTGTAACAACATTTTTGTGAAAAACACATTCATTTGTACGGAAAGGATTTCAGGGTTGCTGCATTCATTTTTTTTTTTTTCTTACCGCAGTCTGAGTAGTTAATCATATGGACATTGTTCAGCCAGAAAATGATCTCTTCCTGTCTACCCCATTAGCAGCATCCGTTCAGTCTTAAGAAACATAAATATTGCAGCATATTAATGAAAATGACATCCAACGCTGATGTATTAGCACTCAAAAAGTGTGATTAAGTATGCCGTTAATTAACTCTTTTTGCCAGAATAATGGTAAATGCGTTCTCATATTTTAGAGCTATTTAAACTGCCGGGGACGGGGGCATGGGGGAAAGGTTACTAGACTGGCCAGAGACGGTTGGAAGCTAGACATCATTTGTTTAATTAAGTTCCATTAACATAACAAAAACAGAGTTATTAGAGTCTTCAGTTTTAGAAAGGATCCTACATGGGAAGAATTGTAGTGACAGTAGCAGTTGGGAGATAAGAAAATTCCTATTGTTGAAAGCCCAGACTCCATCATTCCTCCAGTGGACTTGCTGTCCCCACTGTTGGGTGTTCAAACAACAGATACTTTGAATACGCTGGGTTTACGTGTTGTTCTAGGTGTTGGGGATAGAGCCCTGAGTGAGCTATTCAAGGCTCCTCCCTGCATGGCTCTTCCATGTTGGTGTGGGGTGAGTACAAAACAGAGAAACAAGATAATGGCAGGTAATGGCACATGCTCTGAAGGGAAAAAGCAGGTGTGTGATTAAGAAGGTATGCGAGGTGTGAAGTGTGTAAACCTGGCGATTCACAGACCTGTAACCCTGGGGATAAAAATATATGCTTATAAAAAATAAAAAAATTTAAATTAAAAAAAAAAGAAGAAGAAGGTATGGGAGGAGTGTGAGCTATGAGTTTCCCTGCAAAATAAAAGCTTTGGAAATAAAAAGCTTTATTAATAAATTTTATCAGTAAGTCATTATTTATAAATTAATAAATCAATAATTAAATCAATCACTATTATTAGATTTATTAATTGAATAAACAGATAATTGATTATTAATAATCATAATAAATTGACTATAAATTATAAATTAAACTTTATTAATAAATTAATAAAAGTTTTAGATTGGGTGGGTGGGTAATCCACTCTCTGAGGACGCGGCATTTCCGCTCAGCGTCGACTGATGGAGTGACTGAAGAGCTCTGCAAGAGAAGGGAATGGTTGGGGAAAGGCTTTGCACCATGGGCAGGACTGGAGTTGAAGGAAGAGAAAGATCAGGCCAAAGACTGCAGTCTCTTGATGGGGGAGGGTGTTGAGAGATGATGACTAGTGGGAGAGGAGGAGTCTGGGTGTAGAGACTGCAGTGAAGAGTTTGGATTTTGTTCCTAAGGCAATGGGAAGCCATTACAGGGCAGTGATAGGATTTGGTTCATGTATTTATTTATTTATCTATTTATGTTATTATTATCTTTTAAAGATTTTATTTACTTGTTTGTCAGAGAGAGAGAGAGAGAGAGCCAGCGTGCGCAGGCATACACATAAGCAGAGGAGAAGCAGGCAACCCGCCGAGGAAGCAGCCTGATGTAGGACTCGATCCTAGGACCCTGGGGTCATGACCTGAGCCGAAGGCAGAGGCTTAACCCACTGAGCCCCCCAGGTGTCCCAGAATTTGGCTTATTTTATTTAAATTGACTTTACTGCTACTATTGGGGGAAGGGACACAGAGAATCAAGAGGCCAAGTGAGAGGACCACTTAGGAAGCTAAGGTATTATCACAGAGGTCCATGATTCAAGTCCCAGTATGGAAATGCCTGCCCAAAAGCTGAGTGTGATTATCATACTGGATGCACCTTAATATAGCACAGACTCTTCCAGTTTGACCTCTGCCTCGCCTTCCAGCTTGATTTCTGGCTGCTTCTTACAACTGCAGCCAGGGAAGACCCCCTCCCTTCTCCCTGGTCTACGGCATGCATTTCTACCTTTCACCTTTCTTTACTCAGATGATTGGTCCCGCCTGAAATATTCCACCCATCCATTCTCTAGGTCCTTCCACCTTTCAGACGGGAGGTTGGCCCTGCTACCTCCAAGAAGCCCCGAGGGACCAGGCCAACCTCAGATCTGAATCTGGATCAAGCAAATTGCAAACCAGCCTTCAATAAAACTCAGGATGCTTGTGCAAATTGTACATTTCTGCACCTAATTCATTATGTCCCAATCAGGTATCTGCATGGGGGTTAGGAATTCATAAATTAAATATCCTGGGTGATTTGGATATCCACACAGGTTCTAGAGCAATCTTTTGCTTCTTGTTTTTGTTTTTTTTTTTCCTCAGCATTGGCCGTTTCTGTGATTAATGTGTTTGTGTGGGAGAAGTTTATGTTCTTTGGGTTTAAAACGATCTGGGTTTGTATCTCTGCTCTGCAGTTAGCAGCTGTGTGTTGCCAGGCAAGTCAGTGTCTCAGGTAAGGATGGTACCCTCTCCGCTCTCAGACTGTTGAGATTAAATGAAATGGTATATGTGAAATAATTGGCACCATACCTAGCACTGAGTATTTGTCATAGTAACATCAACAACGCTGAATAATTAGTATGTATTACACAAATGCCAGCGATAATATTGGCAGCATTTTAATGGCTTTGTATGAAGGACCTCATTCCATTCTTTGTGGTCAGCTGTATTTCTCTCTATCTCTGTTTTGCAGATGAGAAAACTGAGGCACAGAGGAGTCAAGGAACTATCCCAAGTGCACCTAGCCAATAAATGATTATAAATAACTGTAAACTGTAAATAACTATAACCAACACCCCATGTTCTTAACTCGTTATGCCACCCATCTTTTATGAGGACAGCAGAGAAATTCGGGTAGGGCCTCTAAACATGGAAACCTTTCTTTACAAGCTTCAGGTGTTCATGAAAGTTTGGAGAGCTCTTATGATATGCTCTGAATATACAGTAACTCTGGTTATAACTCTTACAAATTCTTCTCCTCCTCTTCTTCCTCCTCCTTATCATACCTTTGGGGCTCCATCTTCCAAGACTTTTATTTTGCAAGGAAACTCATATGGTCATCCTACATGTGAAAAGCGGTCCACGATATTTGTTGAAAAAGAGGATATGTATATACAAAGGGTATAGTATAGTCTCCAAGATGAGGAAGGCCCTTAGTGAACATATCCTGAATGAGTGAATAAAATCAGCCTTTTCTACCCCTGTTTTCTCTTGACCTTCCTTAAAACTGTTTCATCTCTGGCCTTGGCACCATCATCCATGGAATCAATGAGCTGAACGTTGCATTGAACTTCCCATCTTTCCCCCATCCCTTACCTCCCCACTCTGTCTCTTTGTCTCTGTCTCTGTCTCTGTCTCTCTCTCTCTCTCACACACACACACACACTCATGAAATAACTTATCATCCATCCCCCGATTTTTCATTTGTTAAATTGAGACATTCTAATGTGGCCTGAATTTCGGAAAGTAACAGGCTATGTGGCGGTTGATTTTTATGAAGGCCCCAAGATGGCTGTGAGTCTCTCTCTCACACTGAATATATCTCCCAAGAAGAATTAATTTGTATTGCTATGGAGTTCTCAAGTCCTGCTTAAAATATATCGACTCAAGTAGATGGTGGCTGCTGTTTCTCTATAACGAGAAACGGAGTCTCTGACGTACAGATGTATTTAATAGAGGATAATGGTTCTGAGATTTGCAGAAGCTTTGGTATCTCTTTTGGTTGTAAGTGACAGAAAGTATCACATGTAAGTTTGAGTGAAAAAAGGAGTTTATCATTAAGGATTCTGACTTATCTCCCCTGATCTTAGGATAGGGATGTGGCTTTGGATTAGGGGTCAGTGGACTCAGAGATACAGATGCCCTGGGCACCATTGTCTTGTTCTTCTGTCCTCCATCTCTTTGTACATCTGGCGCATCAGCTTTAGTCTTCTCTTGATGTCCCCCCCCCCCCCGCCCTTTGTTAACACCTTGACATTTTCCATGTTGGCCTCTGGGAACTTCTCTCGCTTTAGAGCTTCTGGTCTAGAACATGTGCCCGGTTTCTTTTTCTTAGTTCTAGTTCTTGCTTTCCCAAGAAGGTCTCTGGTTGGTGGATTCTGGATCAAAAGCCTAACCCTGGACCCATGGACCAGGAGATGGGTTACTCTAGTGCTGATGTTCCTATTACAATCATACAGCTGGTTTTAAGGAAAACTAGCTTTAGAAAGAGTCGAGGGGCAGCTTACAGAAGGAGGCCAGAGCTGAAAAATGACACAGGCAAATTAAACAGTTAAGTGTTTTTTAAAATCTAAAAGGAAGATCTAATTTGGGTTGCCATAAGGGTCTGAAGTCGTACCAGAATGATGACCTCTGGTGGATGAAGGCTGTTTTACTCTGTCAAGAGAAATGAGATACTTCTGTGCTGCAGATGTTTTTAATGGGAAATGTTAATTAAGACTGAGGTTTTAGATGGCTGGAATGCCAGAAGTCATTCTTTCGGTTTCAAGAGCATTCTTATTTTGTGCAGTAAAGAGCCATCTTGATTCTCAGTTTCTAGGACCCAACAGCAACAACAACAAAAAGTAAGCAGAGTGCTGATTATTTATTTAACACATCTTAGCTATCGTATTATTTAATCTTTCCAGCAGCCGCTAGTGCAAGTTTCATTCTGCTTCCCATTACACAGATGGGGAAACTGAGACTCAGGGAGCTTATACTGCTCAGAAAAGGGAACAGAGGAGCCAGGATTCGAAACTCAAATACATACTAGAACTTTCCAGCTAGTGTCCTATGGAAGACAAATCGCTCTTGTGGGGACTGGGAAAGATCTAGGGTGGCTGGGGTCCTTGGGGTGCTCAATACCAGCCACAGAAGCCCCATGCAGGACGCAGAATCCCCTACATTTTACCCCAAATTATCGCCTTCTGTGTGTACCATAATGTGCAGATATTTGGAAAGCACTACTTTACCTTGGTAAGATTGCAACCTTTTCACTTTATTTTTTATGGACTTATTTATTTATGTGAGAGAGAGAGAGAGGAGGAGGAGGAGGAGGAGAGATGGAGAGAGCACATGTGAGCAGGGGGAGGGGCACAGGGAGAGAGAAGGGGGACTCTCAGGTAGATTCTGTGCCGAGTGCAGAGCCCAAAACGGGGCTTGATCCCAGGACCCTGAGATCATGACCTGAGCTTAAACCAAGAGTCAGGTACCTAACCAACTGAACTATTCAGACACCCTCTGTTTTATTTTTCTAATGTCAAAAAATGTCATTAAAAAAAAAAAAAAAGAATTTTCCAAGTGCTAGGATTTATTTATTTATTTATTTATATTTCAGTTGTATTTTCTTCACTTTTTTTTTATTATGTAAGTCTCCATACAGTACATCATTAGTTTTTGATGTAATATTCTATGATTCATCGTTTGCGGATTTAAATACTTAAATAGAGCTTTGGTGTGTGCCAGCCCAGGAAAGGGTATACCGACCGCAGGTACTCCCTCTTTCCACATCATCATAACTGAAGCCACCATTTCTGAAGGCATAACTGTGTGTCACTCACTGAATGTAGTGTTGACAACCATACTCATTTGTCCACGTTCCTGCCTTTTATTCCTTCCTACCCAGGGCAACTTAACCCTCACCTTTACCTCATTTCTGAAACTGTTCTTACAGGAACGAGCCACACACAGTAGAAAGCACCTTGGCATTAGACCCATGCGGGGTTAAGCCAAGGATTTTGTACTTTCTAACTAAGGAAAGGAAATGAATTACTACAGAGACGGTGGTGAGGACAGCAACCAGAACAATCAAAAGGATTAAGGAGATACGAAGCTTCTGGAAAGAATTATTAGGTCAGGGAGAGAAATTCTCAAATAAACATCACAGGGAACCTGAGAAAATATACCCGCATTAGAGACACTTAGCCATTCCACACAGCGGCAGAACTCACAAGTGAGGAAATAGAAATAACTCAGAAGGGCTTGGTGATGTGAATGTGTTTAAAACCATCCAATAAACAAAGGAGGGAATTACCTTCTTGAAATGAGAAGAATGCAGGCAGTTTCCTTTTTCAGTGCTGATGAAACCTCTAGCATTGGGGAATGAATCAAGGTGTGGAAATTTGTCCCCTTTGTGGGTGGTGGGTTCAGATGTCAGTCACAGGCTCGGCATGTAAAGGGCTTCTGAAAAATATTTTCTTCCTTGACACGAGGAAAAATAAACATGAGAGTAGTTCAATTATTGTCCACTTGTACACTCCACTTTGAACCTACTCATATGAGTTCTTAAAACTTTGAGTTATGGCCGCCACCTTGTATGAATGAAGCTAAAAATCCAAAACTCAGAGGGGAAGGAGGGAGAGATCATGGGTGCCTGAAAACATGTTTGGTTCACCTTCTACTACAAACAAACCCTCAAACCACCTGGCCACAAATTTGTTCTTGCTGAAATAAATGACAGATGGAGAGGACGAATGGAAAATTGGTCGGATGTTTTCTCTTATTTAAGAAATTGTTTGTAGGGTCTTTGCAATTTGTTGAAAGCATCATAGCAGAAACAAATAGATTACTAAATAAGAGGCGCCTGGACAGCTCAGTCATTTAAGCCTCCTGACTCTTGATTTCAGCTCCGGTTGTGATCTCTTGGTTGTGAGATCAAGCCCTGCATCAGGATCTGCACAGCAGGGAGTCTGCTTGAGATTCTCTCTCTCCCTCTCCCCGTTGGCCCACTTGCATGGGCTTGTACTCAATCTCTCAAAAATAAATCAATCTTAAAAAAATAAGAGGCAGATATTTTAGAGATGAAAAATATTGAAAAGGTAAACACAGCTATTGGAATAAAAATGCATGTGTGTAAGAAGAAATTCAAATATTGCTAAGCTTCATAATGTGGAATATGTCTGTCTGCTATGAATAACTTCCAAAGGAAATGATCATCAGTAATTTGGTGTATGCACTTTCTTTTTTCCCCTTATAATTATTAGCTTTTAATTTTTTTACAATAATTGTAATATACTCCTCATCATGTTTTATGCCTTCCTTTTGCACATGGAAGTGTGTCTTTGTCCACATTGAGTGTGGCTCTTGCTCAATCTCTTTCATGGCTGTGTGATACTCTCTAGTTAATATATCCTTCAGGGATGGTAATTGACATTAGCAATTAAAATGGAAAATTCCAAACTTTCGTTTCTCAAGAAATAATCCTACCAGATATCCCTAAAACAATGCAAAGATATATGTAACCTAAAATAATTGGTTTTGGCTTCGTGCTTACTGTAACAACAGCTGCCATAACACCACGTAAGAAAATGGAATATGATTGCATTCGTTATTGATCACATCTTTTCATTATGTATTAATAGTTTTCTGAGTGTGATAGTATGCAAATAATGATAAGCCAACCCTTTTAGCTTTCTTTTTAAACAAGTATTCCGCTGTTGTAATTGCTGAGTATTTTGTCACTTTGACAAGTAAATGCTTTCACAAAAAAAGCAATATGGAATCCTGAATCACCTGTACATCACTGTTTTTGTACCCTGTGATTTATAGTGGGCTAATGGACGGTAAGGTTTAAATGACTACAACTGATACAGAGATGCCAAGATAGATGCAGAGGTAGAAAGAGATACTTGCTTTTCTCCTCAGAGTGATATGCCTTAATTACACCCCACTCCTCGGGTTATTAGCTGTGTAACTACCTGTAGAAGAACTTATAATCACTCTCTCATATGAAGCTAATAAGTTTGCTTTTACAAGTCGAATATCATTTTATCACTATCCAGACAAAAACTTGACTGGATATGTTGTGAAATGATAATTTCCTGGCATTTATTTAAGTATTAATACAATTGTCACATTTACTTAACAAGTATTAAGTTCTTACTTTGCACCAAGCACTGTTCTAGGTCCTTGGGTTATGGCAATAGAGAGAATGGGCGAAAGTCCCTATCCTGAAAGAAATTGCATTCCAGTGACCTAGGAATTAAATGAAAATTCCACGTGAATTGTCCTCACTGAAACTTAGAGGGGAAAATTAATGTTTTACACCAGCCTGGACTCAACTCAGTGGCTTACATTTTTATTGGAATGAGAATTGTTTTACAAATAAATGAGAAAAATCAGTTGCAGAATCAAAATTCACAATTATCAGTTGGAAATTTAGAAACATTTCTATAGTAATAGACTGATATTTGAAACTTCGGGTAGGAGAACTTGTAGTAGGATTATATTGAAATTTAATTAAAATTTTAACAGTTAGCTTTTGCTATATGATATATATATTTGCTATATGATAAACCACCCCAAAACTTAAAATAGCAATTTTCCCCCTCTCTATTCTGTGGGCCAGCGATTATAGCTGGACTCAGCTGGAATGGTTCTTCTCTGTTTGACTCAGTGTTGACTTGGCTCACTGAGGCTTTTGCATTTAGTTGGCGGGTCAGCTGGGGGCTATCTGCTTCGTGTGGTTTCATTCATATCCTGGCACTTAGCCAGGGCTCCTCCAGTCCCATCTTTTTTGCCTCTCCTACAGGCTTTTGTGGACTTCTTCACATGGCAATGATATTCCAAGAAAATGAGAGCAGAAACTGTGAGTCTTCTTGGAGCTCAGGCTGGCAAGTCAGACAATTGCAGGCCAGCTGTATCTTGCGAGTTAAAGCAAATCCTGAGGCTGGCCATATTCAAGAGGGTGGGGACATAGAGCCCTTATCTAGAGGGGAGTTGCAGCAAAGAATGTGTGGCTATTTTACATATATTATATTTTATTATGTTTTTAAATAATAGGCTGGTAGGAACTAAATATAAAACAGCACCTAAATATGATCCCAATTTGGTATGGTTACCTTTGCCTGAAAGCCAAATTAGAGTTTGCCTACTTAGACAACACCATCATGGAGCAGGGAATAAATTCTCCATTTCTTCAAGCCAGTAGAGCCCAACTTATCAGTGCTAAGAACCTACCTTCTCTTTCTTCCCAGATGAGTTCTGTCTGTTCTTGTCAGAAAGACGCCTGAGTGGCAGCTCATCAGATGGCTAGGTTAATTTTTAATTGTCATGTTTATTCCAGTGAAAGGTAGATTTGCCTGATGAGCTGAGAAAAATAAAGGCAATGTGAACATGGTAGGTTGAAATGTGGGGCTGCTCAGTTTATTTTCTTGGGAGACTCACAAGTGTTGTGACGGTGAGGGTTTGGGCAGTGGTACCCTAACACCTTCGTGGTGGGAACATAAAATTACAGTCTCTTTTCGGAGAGCACTTTGGAGATATTCTGTGACATTTAACCATGTATCAGACCTTAACAATCCTTTTTTGTCTGTTCCCCCTGCCTACCCACCTCCCCACTTTTTTTTTTTTTTTTTTTTTTTTTTTAGAAAGGAAGCTATCGGGAGGCAGGGAAGAGGTAGAGATAGAGGGAGAGAGAGAATCTTAAGCAGGCCCCATGCCAGCATGAAGCCCGATTCAGGGCTTGATCTCACAACCCTGAGATCATGACCTGAGCAAAAACCAAGAAGCGAATGGTTAATCAGCTGAGCAACCCCAGTGCCCCCTTACTTGTTTTCTCTTCCTGGGCACACTGAGAGATCATTTCCTCAGATGTGTTTCAAAGAACACAGATTCCAGTGGAAGGAAGTTAATGAGTGACCCCAACAAAAGTTTCACAGACCAAACTAGTCTGGGCAATACTTGATATCTTGGTCCTTTTTTTGAGATTTGTATGACCCGTTAGCATCTTAAAGGTTCTGGGAGCTATGTAGTAGACTGATCCATACCACTGTGTGTCACAGAACATATTAAACTTCCCCAACTTACGTACAAGTTAACTCTCCTTCCCAATTCCTATTATGCACATCCGGACATGTAGTACTTCCTATTCCCAATCTCCTAACTGAACTGGAAGCCGCTATAAAGGAAATTATGCATCAAAATAATGACTAGAGTAGGAGCGCCTGGGTGGCTGAAGCAGTTGGGCATCCGACTCTGGATTTCGGCTCAGGTCATGATCTCAGGGTCATGGATTGAGCCCTGTGTCAGCCTCTGTGCTTAGCATGGAGTCTGCTTGTGTCTCTCCCAGTGCTCTTCCCCTCCACTCATGCTCTCTCTCTCGATCTCTCAAATAAATAAATAAATAAATACAGTCTTCTACGAAACAATGCCTAGACTAGAAGATCTCTGTTAGTCTATGATTGTTTCCTTAGCCTGATCTAGAATTTTGAAATATTTTCTCCTTAGTTTCTACCCTTTAAGGTATTAATTTTTGTCATACATCTTAGTGACTCAATTGTTACCGTTTGTAAATTCCAAGACAGTATAGACTAGCATTTGTGTTGACAAATATCTCATAGTTTCAGTGTTAATATTGAAGATAATTCCTTTCAATTGGGCCGTGCAAATATCATCTGAAAGCTTGTATGGGGACAGTATTTAGCTGTCCCCACCGAATCCTGCTGCATCTGTTTGTGGTTAAGTAGTTAATATGGGTTGTAAATGAAGAGGGTTCGAGCTGGGTAATTTGTCACCTAGTTAGGCATTTTAACATACTAATTACAAAATCTAACAACTGTGTCCAGTGACAGGATGCTTAATGGGAAACACTACCAAGCCATGTCTGGGAAGGTTGAGAGCCACCCACATTGTTTTGTTCTAATCTTGAGAGGCCAGTGGTCTGCAAGTACCTGACGGATATGAACTATGATTTTGGGGTGTGTGTGTGTAAAGTAACACCTTCATGGAAAGAAAGCTGTTCTCTGTGGGGCCTTAGAGGAATGAAGGTGCTGCTTCTAATAGCTCAGTTTGCTTGTATCTTTAAGTGGGTCAGGGAAACAGAGGCATTCCAAGGGATAGTGTTGTATTATGGCCTTTAATTCGGAAGACCTCTTGCCAAAACCGTAACGCAGGTAAGTCCATTTGGACAGCATCAAACCCTGACCTTCAGAGGCATATCGTACCAGGTTGTTTGTATTCTAACGAGATTTAAAAAGTAAATGGAGGAGCCCCTGGGTGGCTCAGTCGTTAAGCACCTGCTTTTGGCTTAGGTCATGAGCCCAGGGTCTTGGGATTTAACCCTGCATCGGGCTCCTGCTCATCGGACAGCCTGCTTCTCCTACTCCCACTCCCCCTGCTTGGGATCCCTCTCTCACTGTCTCTCTCTCTCTGTCAAATAAATAGATAAAATCTTTTAAAATAAATAAATAAATAATAAAAAGTAAGTGAAACTGAAAGATGTAAGTCAATTTGGGAGTTTCATCGTGAGCAAAGTGTGCCACCAAAAATAATTAGAAATTTGCCACTAATTAATATTGGGGACAAAAATATTCGTAAGTTGCCAATTACACACAGTTTTTCCATCACCGCATTTACCGTTTCCTTAGACCCCATCCCTGGAGCAGAGAGCTTATAGCTCAGGGCATTTGGCCATTCACTTTCTGAATTAACAGAACACCATTAGTTGGTGTCTATGGAGATCTCAGGAGGCAGAGTCCTGCTTCAGCACGTGCTGGAAACAGTCTTAGAGATTGAGAAGGTTCCGGAATTCTGAGCTCCGTCTTCTTAATATTGGCCACTTTGTTTTATATTCTCTTGTTTAGCAATCCGATCGCTAGTGTAAGGAAAATTGTAAAAGCCTGAAATTTAGTGGGTGTCCCAACAAGCTCATCTGTTCAGGTTCCCTGCCTTTGTCTGCCATGTGTAGTCAACTCCTCAACTCTGCAAGAAAGCTGATGGCAATGGAAATGGTTTCTGTCCATAGAAGTGCAAGTTGTGTTTGGTAGAATACTGTTGATTATTGCTCTATAGATATTGACTGGTTTTGCTAGCTTTGCAACCATTTATAAGTTCATTTCTGCTGTCCTTATCTGACTGTAAATATGTAGTACTTTGTTTCTGAACCATTATGAGAACTACTGACTCCTTAACAAGTTAAATAAAATCTTTGACACGTGTTCATTTATTCATTGTGTGTCACAATGACATCTCTTTTAAAGGTCTTTGAACACTAGCATATACTCTTGAGTCTAATTGCCTGGATTAAAAGCTGGTTGCCTGGGTCTACCATTTATTTAGACAGGCTAGTTACTGAGCTGCAATCTGCCTCTATGTGAGCTTCCATTTCTTTATTTGTAGAATGAGGATAATTATAGTATCTAACCAATAGGGTTATTGTGTGGATTAAATGATATACTATATAGAGAGCTAATACATAGTCAGCTCTAAAAAAATAAGTACTATTATTCTTTTAATTATCAGTATTCATGGAGCTACAACCCTGTGTTTGACATCAGGCAGGGAACAAAACATACATGGTCTTGGGACTTAACGGAACTTACAGTTTGGTGACTACTCTGGGAAGCTTTCCACTTGCAAATCCATTTGAGATACCACTGTAAACAAAGTAGAAATGCAATTCATGCCCCTCTGAATTAGTGTTTCTTTCTTTCTTTCATTTTTAAAGATTTATTTATTTATTTGACAGACAGAGATCACAAGTAAGCAGAGAGGCAGGCAGAGAGAGAGGAGGAAGCAGGCTCCCTGCTGAGCAGAGAGCCCGATGTGGGGCTCGATCCCAGGACCCTGAGATCATGACCTGAGCTGAAGGCAGAGGCTTTAACCCACTGAACTACCCAGGAGCCCCTTAGTGTTTCCTTATTGTAAAGAAGTGTTTAGCATGAGAATTGTATTTAGGTTTCTTCTCTCTTCCCTGTACATTTATTTCCAAGCCAGTACTCAATCATGACCTGTTTGAATTACGTTCTCATAAATCTTCATCTCGTTCTGCCCAGTGTTTTTTTTTTTTTTTTAAAGATTTTATTTATTTATTTGACAGAGAGAAATCACAAGTAGGCAGAGAGGCAGGCAGAGAGAGAGAGGAGGAAGCAGGCTCCTTGCTGAGCAGAGAGCCCAATGCGGGACTCGATCCCAGGACCCTGAGATCATGACCTGAGCCGAAGGCAGCGGCTTAACCACTGAGCCACCCAGGCGCCCCTGCCCAGTGTTTTTGATCATAGGGTGGCTCTTCCTAAAAACCAAGATGAGCTGTGTTTTCTTGGGAGAACAGAATCAACTGTTAGAGACGCAGTCTCGAAACCTCACTACTCTAGGTGCGGTTCAGTTTCAAAAGCAGCAGCCCTAGCATCGCCAGGGAGCTTGTTAGAAAAGCAGAAGCTCAGGGCCTGGCCCAGACTTAGTGTATCAGAATCTGCATTTTCATGGGATCACCAGGTGCTTTGAATATATGGCAGAGTTCGAGAAATGCTGCTTTAGAAACCTTTCCTGATGACCTCGCCCCCCTCACCTCCAGCTGTCTTGAGCTGGTTAGTTGCTGGTGGTACCTGTCGTATCCATGCAGCACTTGGTGGTGTTGATATACATATGTCTCTTCCCTTGTTGCAATCACCTTGAGGTGGGGGACACTTTCCATTGATGATTCATTGATGATTCCTCTGAGCAGTTCGCTCTGTGGCACATATTGTGAGTTCTTGACAAATATTGGTTGACTCAATGGGTCTGAATTTCCTAGCATCATTAGTTCTCTAGAACACAACATGAAACTGGATTTTCCAACAACATAGCAGATTCTCACAAAGCTCCTCAAAGATATAGACAAGGCATGTTGTAGCACGGGGACCTGACGAATTACCATCTTTTTTGATGACTCACTAGAGGAAGTGGAAGATGTGGAAGCACAGGGCCACTGTGTTTCAGGAGGGCAGCCTTAGGCAGAGGGGAACACAGAGTGTTTGATTTCTCCTGGATCGAAGCTTAAAACTTGGGTGGGTTCCCTACCAGCTTTGTAACAATTGGACTGGATTTCTCTGAGCCTCAGTGTTTCTAGCTCTAAAGTGGGGACTGAAATAAAATTATGACATTGCTTAGATTGCCTTGAAAGCAGAGCCTGAGACAAGGACTTGGGTGAAGGTGGTTTATGTGGGAGTGGACCCTTGGTATTGGAAATGAGATGGTGGGAAAATAGGCAGAAGAGTAAGAAGAGTCATTACAAGGGTCTTTGATCCAGGACCTCCTGGGAAGTCTAGGCAACAGCTCCCAGAACTGTCCACTGGAAGGACAGGAGGCAGGGTCCCCATGGGTCGAAGGATGTGTCGAGTAGTGTTCAGTCTTTTGCAGTGGCTTGCACTGAGATGAGCATGCTCCCAAGGGGGCAGAAGGAAAAACTGCGGTGTGCTGAAGGTTGGTCTCTTGGAGCAAGGTGAACCTGGGCCTGAGCAGACCGGGCCATTGCAGCTGCCTGTGAAATCAGAAGCCAAGGGGATGTGACATGAGATGCCAGCAACATCTGTCCCAGGTTGCCATGAGGATCCAGTGAGGTCAAGCTTACAAAGCTGAGGACGGAGCAAGTGTCCCCCAAATGCCAGCTCCGTGCCGCCGTGCCGGCTTCAGCTCCACTCCCCTGTTTTTGAGAAACACCAAGCAGTTCTGCCAACTCTGTCTCATCTTTGCATCCTCTCTCCTTTCTCTTCCTCTCTCTTCACATTTTCCAGAGTACGAATATTTTTCACTGGGGGAGGGGGTCTTAATAACATGCAGGCCTGATCAGCTTTGGGAGATGTGGTCCACATTTAGCGAATAAATGGTTACGGAGTCTTTCCCTCCCTCCCTCTAACCTGCCATTTTAACATCAGTGCCAAGAAAAAAGTAGAATCCATATAGATAGTTATAATACATAGAGAGAAATCTTGTTTTTTTTCCCCTTCCATAGGTACCTAGTAAGAATGTAAAGTATACATAGTTGTCCCGGGCAGTGTGCATTTGCAGATTTCCTTCTGTGAGTTGAAACCGATCTTGCTGTTATAAATGCATCCCTACGATTGCCCTGATTTAGCCTGGCCATTCCAGTTTCCACGCAGAGCCAAATACCTCCCAGCCAAGACCCAATGAGCTGGCTCAATTGTTTTACCTTTTCTTGTCAGAACTCGTTGGCCCTACTTGTGTTGTTGTGCTTTCCTGTAATATTTTAGGTATATTTACCATAAATCCTAGTATCGTTTATCAGCGAAAAATTGAAGTCAGGAAGTCATGGAACAGTCATTTATCATGGGCTTTGGCTCAGTGACTTGAAACCGAAAGTGTAGGGACAACAAAAGCATTGATGCTAGAGAAGCAGCCAAGTGTCTGGAGGTTAAGTGAAACTGAATTAAAGAAAAAAGAAGTCCTATCTCATTTGTGCAGGACTTCAGCAGAAACTAAACTTTCAAAAAGCAGCCCCTCGTCTATCAAGACTTCTAGTTTGGAAAGTGCATTATGGATGCATTTCTTCTCGTCTGTTGATCTGGTGAATTATATTCATTCAACAACCATAAGACAATACTTAATGACAATACAGTCATTGCCTTCTCAGATAGAGTTACATTAATTTATGAGAATTCCACAAATATATTCTAACACTAGTTGTCGGTGTTTGAGAGTGGGGTTGTTAAACTACTGGGTGGGACATAAACCTGGAATTGCTGGCAAACTGATTAATTCCAGACAGAAAGAGCATTCTTGTGAATGAAGCCAATATAAGAAAAGCAGAACCTTGTGATAGATGATACCTGATGACAAAATTTAAGTCCCTGGATACAACCATGCCTGAAGCTGACTAATTCTTATACATGAGCCCATGCATTCCAGTCATATTGCTTTGGTCACTTTAAGCTGGATTTCTGTTACTTGCCATCAAGAGTCCTTCTTAATACATTTCCCAGCATATAACTTACTCATTATTTTACACACATAAGCTATCTAATTTAGTCTGAAAAGTCAAATATTTAGGGAAAAAAGTGTTGCATACGTGCTGCTAGCATGTGTACTTCCATCATTAAAAAATCCACCTGAAGTTTTTATTTAAATACTATTTAATATTTAAAATAATATTAGTTGATATTTTAGATTATATCGTGTTTTGCAGGATTGTGTAATGCAAGCAGAAATGGGGTCATTACTTAATAAGACTAGTGGTTTGTTAGTTTATCTAATATTTTAATTATCCCTCCCTGCTTCTTTTCCTTAGACACTGCCACATTGCAGAAAAGTTATAAGGTTGTGGGGTGGAGAAAAATACAAGGTAGCAAAACCAGAACGTCTCAGCCAGAAAGGAAAAAAAGAAAAAAGCCCTAGAACATATTGATTTATATACACTTACTCAATTATTATTATTGACTGATACACTTACACAAATTTGGAGCCGAGGTACAAATTTGGCTCTGAGCTTCCAGCAGGTAATAAAAAAACTGCAACAAATTACCTTAATACAGAAATTATCCAATACCCAAGAATTGTTGCATGTCTTTTGATGGAAGAGAATACAGAAATTTTCATGTAAATACCCATGTTCTCATAAAAAAAAGAGAATATTATCATAAATCCAATTCAGTATTACAGCTTGGGTTGGGAGCAGAGTGCAAGAAAGGTAAAAATCAAAGGTGCTAAGATCTCACAGCACCAGCTGATGCTGACCTGAGTCAGGAGAAAGTCTTGAAAAAACCCAAAGACAATGATTCTACCGTATCTTTGCTACATATCATGATTCTTATCATAGTTTGAATAAATTATGGTCTGCATTTCCTTAGAAGCCTGAATATACCTACACTCCATAGATAGCTGTTTTCAGAAATTCTAGCAAAGACATCCCATCTGGAAAACACTAAAATGTTGTCATGGGAGTTTTAATGTCCCCGTGGGCTCAACCCAACATCTGCGGCACGTCAAGGTGCTTGTGAAGTCATCTCTGGAAAGACAGAACTGGAAAATCATCCGATCTCAGCGGGGTCATTGACATGTTGCAGAGGCTGGTCAGGAAAGACCCATGAGCCAAGAGACACAAAGTCAGGTGAGAGCAAAGGCAGCGGGGGTGGTTTCTGGTTATCTAAACATACAAGCATCTTTTATGCATCACGTTATTTTTTGTTTTCCTCTGAAAACTGAGAAGGAAGCTCGAGTGTTTGTCAACAGCCTTCTGTATGTCCTTCTGCCATAGACAGTGCCTTCTGGTAGTTTGCACGCATTTGTTCTCGTGTTTTTCATGTATGCTGCTAAGTCCCTCAGGAGAGGGAGAGAGGGGAGGTGCAGGGTGTGTGATCGCAGGTGTGGACAGCAAGAAAGATTGAGTAGGGGTCTGTAGGCACAAAGCATCTTCTGTAAAAGGGAGTGTTGTGGAATTATTGTGTCTTTGCTCCGCAGTTCATACGCTTAACAAAAATCAGTTTATAGGATGCTTTAGGGGTTGCAGGTTATTTTTTTGAGAGATAGCAAGTGAGCGAGCATGCAGTGCTGAGGGGAAGGGGCAGAGGGAGCTGGAGAGAGAGCATCTCAAGCAGGCTCCACCCCCAGTGGATGCAGGGCCTGAGCTCATGACCTGAGCTGAAGTCACGACAGACACTTAACTGACTGAGACACTCAGGCGCTCCTTCTTTTTTGCTTAGTAACTAATGGCAGAACAAATCATGCACACCCGGTTCAAAGGAGAGTCTGAAGAACAGACAAATACAGAGTCCATCAGAAACGCTGACACAGACTTGCCTCCTCGATGCAAAACCGGCCGGCATCCGTAGAGCGATTATTGCTCTCGTGTCGCCGGACCCAACAGACATTTGTACGGGCGAGAATCATTTACGTTACTTTCCGTTTTGAGCTCAAAGACAATGAAAGGTGGAGATGACCCACATGCGTGACCTAGACTGGGCACCCACGAATCTGTTTTTGTTCCTGCTTAAAAATCTGTCACTCTTCTTGATGATGCCTCAGCATCAAAGACATCTTTTATGGAGAAAGTTGGCTTACTAGCATATTCCGCGTAAAATCCTCGCTCCTTAGCTTGGCTACGAAACCCTTACGATGTGTGCCCTTCCTGTCGCCCTGATTTTATTTCCCGTCCCCGCAAGCTTCGTACTCTGTCACCCGCCCACCCTCTTTTCTTTCTTTGTCTTAAACACGTCTGAAACCTCACAAAGTAGAGCATTTGTTTTCCCAGCTTCACTGAGATATAATTGACATATAATATTCTGAAAGTGTAGGGTCAGTGGTGTGGTGATTTGAAACATATATATTTTGCTAATATTCACCACAATAATTGATTATCCCTTCCGTCACCTCATGTAACTGTCTCTCTCTCCCTGCGTGTGTGTGTGGAGAGAACGATGACATCCATTCTTTAGCAAATTTGAGGTAAACAATTAAATAGTGTTAAGTATTGTCACCATGCTGTACCTTGTATTCCCAGACCTCATTCATTTTATAACCGGAGGTTTGTACACGTCGACCAACATCTCCCCATCTTCCCCACGCCTCTAAGCCCCTGGCAGCCACCATTCTACTCTGTTTCTAGGAGTTTGGCTTTTTAGAGCCCATGGATGAATGGTATCCTCCAGTGCTTGTCTTTCTGGGTTTGACTTATTTCACTTAGCCTAATGCCCTCAAGGTCCACCCATGTTGTCACAGATGTCAGGATTTCCTTCTTTCTCAAGGCTAAATAATATAATATTCCATTATCAAGCCATCCTATTATAATACTCCATTATATATATTGTTATATATATTGTTAATATATATATTGTTATATATATTTCCTGGAATAATATTATTCCATGACTCTGTGTGTGTGTGTGTGTGTGTGTGTGTGTGTGTGATCTTCCCTGTCCATTTACCTGTCAAAGGACACTTAGGTTGTTTCCGTATGTTGTCTGTTGTGAATAATGCTGCAATGAACATGGGCGTGCACATATCTCTTTGAGATCCTGATCGCATTTTGGGGGTATATACAACAGATACATACTGTCTCCCGTAGCAGCTGTACGGACTGGCATTCCCTCTGGCAGTGTACAAGTTTCCTTCTCTCCACGCCTTCCCCAGCTGGTTAGCTCTTGTCTTTTTGCCGTGGCCATTTTGGCAGGTGTGAAGTGATAGCTCATTGTGGTTTTAATAGCTCTGGTGGTTAGTGATGTTGAGCATCTTTTCATGTACTTGTTGCCAATTTGCATGTATTCTTTGGAAGAACTTCTTTTTAAAATTTTATTTATTTATTTGACACACATAGAGAGAGCGCACAAGCAGGGGGAGCAGGAGAGGGAGAAGCAGGCTCCCCACTGAACAAGGAGCCTAATATGGGGCTGGATCCCAGGAACTTGGGATCATGACTTGAGCCCAAGGCAGACACTTAATTGACTGAGCTGCCCAGGGGCCCCTGGGAGAATTTCTGTTCAGGTCCTCTGCCTATTTTTTAATTGGATTTTAATTGGATTATATATGTATGTGTATATGCATGTATTTTGCTATTCAGTTATACAAGTTCCTTATATAGTTTGGATATTAACCTCTTAACCCATAGATGGAAACATTTTTTCACATTCCAAGGTTGCCTTTTCCTCTTCTTAATTGTTTCCTCTGCTGTGCAGAAGTTCTTCAGTTTGGCATTTTGCCCCTTGTTTATTTCTGCTTTTGTTGCTTGTGGTTTTGATGTCACATCCAGAAAATTGTGGCCAAAACCAATGTCAAAGAGCTTTTTGCCTGTGTTTTCTTCTAGGAATTTTACGGTTTTAAGTTTTATGCTCTAAGTCTTTAATTCATTTTGTGTAAATTTTTGTGAATGGTGCCAGATGGGGTCCGGTTTCATTCTTCTGCATGTGCTTATGCAGAATATTATGCATTATAATCCAACACCCTTTTGGGTGTATATGCATCCGTTTGTTTCCGACCTCTTGATTCTCTTCCAGCGGCCCGTGTGTTCATTTTTGTGAATACCATACTGTATTGATTACCAGAGCCTTGTGATATAGCTTGAAATCAGGAATTGTGATACTTCTAGTTTTGCTCTTCTTTCTATGGATCGCTTTGACTATTCAGCGTCTTTTGTGGTTTTGTAGGAATTTTAAGATTGTTTTTTCTATTTCTGTAAAAACTGTCAACTATCGATCAGAATCGCTTTAAATTTATAGACCACTGTGGGTAGTGGGAACCTTTTAATTCTTCCTATCCATGAACACAAGAGGTCTTTCCCATTTATTTGCGTTTTCTTTGATTTCAGTGTACAGAGCTTTCACCTCCTTGATTTAATTTATTCCTGAATATCTTATTGTTTCTGATGCTACTGTACATGGAATTTTTTTCCCTTTATTTTTAAGATATTTTGTTGTTAGTGTATAGAAATACAACTGATTTCTGTGTGTTGATTTTGTATTTTGCAACTTACTGAGTTTTTTAATTCTAACATTTTTGGTGGAGTTTTTAGGATATTCTATATATCAGATCACATCATTCGCAAACAGACAGTTTTATTTCTTCCTGTCCAACCTGGATCCTTATTTAAAAATTTCTATTTTTTTTATTATTAACATATAATGTATTATTTGCCCCAGGGGTACAGGTCTGTGAATCATCAGGCTTACACCCTTCACAGCACTCCCCATAGCACAGACCCTCCCCAAAGTCCATCACACAGTCACCCTATCCCTCCCTTCCACCCCCCAGCAACCCCTTTCGTGAGATTGAGTCTCTCATGCTTTGTCTCCCTCACGATCCCATCTTGGTTCATTTTTTTCCCTCCCTAACCCTCACAACCCCCAGCCCTGCCTCTCAAATTCCTCATATGAGAGAGATCATAGGATAATTATCTTTCTCCGATTGACTTCTTTCACTTAGCTTAATACCCTCTAGTTCCACGCACATCATTGCGAATGACAAGAAATTTTATTTTTTTAATATTTTAATTTAATTAATTAATTTAATTAATTTAATTTAATTGTTTTTATTAAAATATAATATATTGTTTCAGGGGTACAGGTCTGTATTCATTAGTCTTACACACTTCACAGCACTCACCATAGCACCTACCCTCTCCAATGTCCATATCCAGCTATCCCATCTCTCACTCCCCCTTCCACTCCAGCAACACTTAGTTTATTTCCTGACATTAAGAGTCTCTTATGGTTAGTCTCCCTCTCTGGTTTCATCTTGTTTCATTTTCTCCTTCCTTTCCCTATGATCCTCTGTCTTGTTTCTCAGATTCCTCAGATCAGTGAGATCATATGATAATTGTCTTTCTCCAATTGACTTATTTCGCTTAGCATAATACCCTCTAGTTCCATCCGTGTTGTTGCAAATGGCAAGATTTCACCTTTGATGGTTACATAATATCCATTGTATATATACGCCACTCCTTTCTCCATTCATCTGTTCTTGGACATCTAGGCTCCTTGCATGGTTTGGCTATTGTAGACATTGCTGCTGTAAACATTCGGGTGCACATCGCCCTTCGGATCACTACGTTTGTATCTTTAGGGTAAATACCCAGTAGTGGGATTGCTGGGTCATAGGGTAGCTCTATTTTCACCTTTTTGAGGAACCTCCATGCTGTTTTCCAGAGTGGCTGCACCAGCTTGCATTCCCACAAAAGTGCAGGAGGGTTTCCCTTTCTCTGGGATACTTTTTTTTTTTTTTTCCCTTGCCTAATTGTGCTGAGCATGTGCTCGGGGCAGGGACACTGCTGTGAACAAATGATATGTATATATATATATATATATATATATATATATATATATACATATTTTTTTTTCAGAATACAGCTTTTGTGAGTATAAGGATAAGTTGTTTTGGACAATAATACTTATTAAAAGATTTTTAAGAGGGGCTGCACTTTGTTGAAAAGTTGAAGAGGGATATGGAACAAAATTTTGCAATTTAGTACTTGAGAATAATATTTTTAGGCCAAGCTTAAACAAAAGATTTGAAAGGAAAGTACAGCAGAGGGAATTTGAGAGCAGAAATCTGTTGGATTAAAGCAGCTCTTGGCTCTAAAAGCTGAAATCAAATATAATGTTTTTAAAGCAGTTTTACAGGTAAACATGAACTTTGAGAATTGAAATCTCTGAATTATTTTATTTCCTATTTGTAGACACTCTTAACTCCATAATGATCGTTGGATCTGAGGGGATGCAGAAACTCATTTTACTTTATATAAAGTCAATTTTATAGATACAAGTCTTACTAGATTTCCCTATGACAATGATGACATAATTCAATTGCTTCTATTGATTCCTTTTCCTAGCATCTGTTTAGACAGACGTAAGTAAAGAATTTTGTCACCCCATAAGATATTACCTAACACCCATCAGGATGGCAAATATCAAATAGATAAGAAACAGTAAGTGTTGGCGAGGATGTGAAGAAAAGGAAACCCTCGTGTACCATAGGTAGGGATGAAAATTGGTACAGGAGCTATGGAAAACAGTAAGAAGGTTTCCCAAAAATTTACGAATAGTTCCCATAGAATCCAGTAATTCCACCTCCAGGTACTTGCTTGAAGAAAAAGAAAACACTAATCAAAAAGACATAGGTACCCGTGTGTTCAATGGCAATGTTATTTACAACAGCTGAGATACAGAAGCAACCCAGATGTCCATGGATAGATAAATGGATAAAGAATATGGAATAATTTTTCAACCTTAAAGAAAAATGAAGTCTTGCCATTTGGGACAACATGAATGGACCTACAGGGTATCATTCTAAGTGAAATAAGTCAGATAGAGGAAGATAAATACAGTTCGATTTTACTTATATGTGGAAACTAACACAAAACAGAACAAAACAAATGAATAAAGAGAAAAAAACAGAAACAGACTCATAGATAAAGACAACAAACTGGTGGTTACCAGAGGGAAGGGACAATCAGTGAAACAGATGAAAGGGATTAAGAGGTATAATATTCAGTTATAAAATAAATAAGTCATAGAGATGTAACATATAGCACAGGGAATAGAGTCAGTAATATTGCAAGAACTTTGTATAGTGGTAGGTGGTAACTAGACTTATTATGGTGACCATTTCCTGATGCATTTAAATCCTGAATCAGTCTATTATGTACCTCAAATGACTACAGTATTGTATGTCACTTATTCTTCAATTTAAAAACTTTTGTCAATAAGAACACATCCACCCAGTTAATTTCTAGTTCTGTAGGACATTTTTGTCTCCAAGAGAACATGCGTATATCCACTCAATATGGTTCTACTATGACAAATTAGCCTTTATCCTTTGTTCACAGCTCACAGAGGAAAAATGCAATCAGGTATTAACCACACTTGTTCTTCCAATAGAGTATAATTTTAATGTCTTGCAATTTGAAGACTTTAAAAAAGAAATCGCACCAAAGCAAATCATTCCTTTCAAAATCCAGTAATAGAACTTGCCATGAAGGTCAAAATTATCTAGGAAAGAGAGAGCTAATTCATGTGTGTAAATGAAAAGTGGGCTGTGGGTTAATACTTAGGCTTAGTGAAATATTGACTTCTGGTTTCTGGGTTTTTATAGATTATTAAATCAGCCTGAAGAATGATTTGTTATGCTCAAACTATGCTTGGGAAGCAACACAGCAACCAAACCAAGCCAAACTTCTCAGTATCAGTTGAGTCTGTAGTTTTTTGTTCGATTATCTTGAAATGTTTGAAAAACAGTATTCTTAAGGATTGTAGGGCTTCTAGCTACTTTTTAGTTAGTAACAAGACTTTGGTCCCTGTCAAATAGGGCGTCATGGTATGTGCCTCTCTGTTCTAAGATGTTGACAGGTTATTATTTATCTATTGTTCTTAACAAATTACTGCAAAACAGTGTCTGGAAACAGCAACGTGCATTTCTTATCTCACATGGTTTCTCGAGTCAGGAATGCAGGGGCGGATGGGCTGGATAGTTCTAGTAGGAGTCTCTCTTGAGTTTGTGCTCAAGATGTCAGCTGGGGCTTCAGTAGGGTTGGAGGATCCACATCCCAGACGACACAGTCAGGGATTGCTGGTTGTTGATGTGAGGCCTCAGTTGCACAACACTAAGATCTCTCCAGAGGCTGCATAGGTATTCTCATGGTATTTGAGTTGGCTTTCCGCAGAGGTGGTGATCCAAGAAAGTAAAATGGTACCCACCATGCTTCTTATGACCTAGCCTGGGAGATGGCGCTCTATCTTTTCTACAGTATCTCAGTCAGCTTTATTCAGTGTGACAGAGTATGACATGCTAGAAGGCAGTGAGCACTGAGGACCATCTTGGAAGCTAGCTAGCTTCTACGTGTCTTGTGAAATAGGTTATAAGACATATCCCAATTCTGAGGATCCTTAAACTGGTAACCAAACAATCAATCAATCCTAGAAGAAGGTTTAAGAGTGAACTGGTTATTGTCAGACAAGATTTTAACTGACCTTGAAATGCACCAATGCCAGACGTATAGAAGCAATTATTAGTTCTATATAATCAGTGTGCTGGCTTCAGAAAAACAAGTGCCTAATTCTGGTAGAGAGAATAGAAACAGAAAAAAATCACTCTGGTTTTCTCTGGGATGCATTGGCAAATGGGTACTTTTCTGTATTCTCAACTGGTGAGCTTCCAAGGAGCCATTTAATTTTCTAGAGAGATGGCAGGTTACTGCAACCATCTAGTTCTCAACATCATTGTTTTTTACAGAACTATCTAAAACCTTCCCTACATTTAACATTTGGAAATATGTTTTCAGAAGCATTTAGCATGAGCTTTGTTGAATTATCTGCAGGCAATTTGTGCAGTCTGTACGTGGAACCCCTAAGTGTGGATATGATCAAAAGATGCTGTGTTTCATGGACTGTTAATCTTTCCATTTGCTGCTGTAATAAATTCTCTAGTTTACCTTATATTAGATTAATTAAACTCAGAATCATAGACTTTGTTCCAAATGAGATGGTCTTGGGCAAGTCATTCAACCTCTCCAAATCTGTGTTCTCATATGTGTTGTCCATTCCCTTGTAAGCATTCCACAAATATTTACCGGTGCCTCTGGGCCTCCCCTACTGTTCTAGAAACTGGGGATGCAGAGATGTCCTATGGGGACAAGGTCACCTCTCTTAGGGCTTTTACATGTTAGTGGGGGACACAGAAAATAAAGACGAAACGGTACGTAGCAGATGATGGCAATGCTTGGAAGTAAGATCACCAGGGTCGCAGGAAGTACAATTTGAGTTCGGAAGTTAAAGAAAGATGCCCTGTTGAGAGCAGAGATCTGAGGGAAGGAAGGCATGGGGCCATGCGGAAAACCAGAGGAAGAATGTTGAAGGCAAACAGACGGCTGGTACACAATCCCGAGGCAGGAATGTCCTTGATATGTCTGAGCTGGACCACAGCGTGACTTGAATTGGGTGAGCGATGGGAGCGAAAATAGAAAAGGGAATTGGGGATGAGATCCTGGGAGCACTTTGTGTCTCACCGTGGACTTTGAATGTTATTAGGAGTGATATGAGAAGCCCCTGGAGGGCGTGGGGCAGAGCAATGACCTCCTCTGACTTAGGGTCTAAAGGGATTACTGAGGATGCTGGGTGAAAGTGGGTACGAGGAAATCAAGCAGGCGTGAGTTCAGCCCAGCGGTCGGTGGAGCCATATTCTTGCCTTTGCCTGGAAGAAGGTGAAAATGTGTGGGAGATGCTTATGCTTGTGGAGAAAAATGTTTGCAGTCTGTCTGCCTTTTCAAGGTAGAGCTCAGTGGTCTCCCAGATTTGTCAAGAACCATCAAATGAGATCAGGCACATGAGAATGTACCTTGGGCTCTGGGCTGTCAGAAGAGCCATCTTCTATGCCTGTTTATCTGGTGGGGCCTCAACCCCCTCAGAAATCACATTTGGTCTCTACAAACATACTTTTACTAACTATTAATATATATTCAGCTTAAGATTGAACCAAATGTATAAACCTGGTCGACAAGCAGACACTTCAAAATTTTTCACCCTTTCCTATTTAGCCAAGGGATTGTATAGTTACCTTAAAGGCAGAATGGGGTAAATACCCAGACATCTGCAACATTTCTCCATGTTCTTTGATCCTAAGAATTACTCTATAAGGAAAAATGCTATATCTTAAGGGTGATTTAAGGGATAATATAGGGTTATTTTTTCTGGGCTCTGGATCAGTACTATTTAAAAGAAAAGTAATCCAAGCCATCTATGTGATTTTTAAATCTACATCTTTAAATTAGATGCTGGTGATCTTTCTTCCTAGCACTACCAACATCTGCTTTGAATATAGTTTCAAAAAGTAATGAAGACAAAAATATTAATGAGATGTTTTATATTATATTCTTTTTTTTTCATAGTTCAGTTTAGAGTTCAGTCTGTATATATTTTACATTTATAGGACGTCTCAAATTAGATTAGCCACATTTCCACTGCTCAACAGCCACATCTGACAGCCACGTGTGGCTAATGGCTGCCATTTTGGATCGTGCATCTAAAGACTTTAGACTCTAACCTCACGTTCAGAGGAAGAAAGGTCTGATGCAGTGGTTCTCTGGGTTCACATTAGATTTGTCTGGGAGATTTTTGATGGTACCAGAGCTTGGGCCTCACTCCTGATCCATTCATTATAGCCCTTGTTGCTGGTGGAGGCCGACAAGAGAACTTAAATTTCTCCCAGTGGTTCTAATTGGGCAGACTACATGGAGACGACTGGCAAAAGAAGGAGGTCATTTAAAGAAAAAGTCACCAGAAGGGGCTCCACAAGGAGTCTGTATGCGTGGCTACTTTTAGGGGACTCTTTTTCAAGGACCACCACTTCGATTTGTTCTCTTTCCCACAACGGAGGAAGTACCTTGATTAAAGCATCAGGCTTGTTCTCCTTCCTGGGTCTCTTATAAATTGGCCTCTTCCCGAAGAAAGTCCTACCTCATCCAGAATCTTCCTCTGGTGTATTGTCCTGAAGAATAGAATTCCAGAATTCTTAAACAAACAAAAAAACCCCAAATGGAACAAAGAAAATAAATGGAAAGTTGGTATAAGGGAAAGCAGCCTTTAATCAAGCCAGGGCCAACTGTCTTCACCATGGACTCAGCCATCGGTCCCGTTAAACAGGTGCATGGGGAATAAATTTCCTATTAATGTTTGCCACACATGTACATTGCTTTGCTTTGTCACGTGTTAATAATAATTGTTAGTACAAGTCAACTGGGTGAAACATTTTAATGCCAAGGGGCTTACAGTCCCAAAACATCTAAGCAAAGCATTAACGCTTTAGTTTGCCTTCCGGGCCTGTGCTGCACAGAAGTAGGCGGACTAATGGACTATTTTGAAGCATCAGAATATCTTCTTTTAGAGGGAAATTCTGTGGTGGAGGTGAAGTCAAGGCCAATCCGAAGGAAAAAGACAATCGGCTGTTTACACTTTCCGCCTCCGCGGAGCGTTCTCGTTCTCCTGTATTTGAAGTGGATGATGGTGGCTGTCAACTCGGAATGGTATTTATATCCCTTCAAATACGTAGAAAAGAACGAAGCAGCTTTTTTTAGAGTCAGAATGTTCAATATTGCAGAAATTACTTCCTTTTCAACTTACAGTGAAAAAGTGTAGGTGTCAGCTTCATATGTCAAGGTATACAGAGATTTTCAAATAGTTTTTAGAATGTTAGGGAACAAAAAGCAATCGAAGATGATGTGTTCGTTTATTTGCCAACCAGAGTTTGGATAGGGGTTTCCTACTCGGAGGTTCTTTCATTTCCTGCTTAAATGCTCTTCACCAAGTGGTTTATCCTCCTTCAGCCTCAGTTTCTTTATCTGTGGAATGGGGATAAGAGGAGCTGCCTTCATGAGGCAGGGATGGAATATGGTACTGTGAACTGACCGGTAGTAAGTACCGAACATGGGCGCCTTCCCTCATCATGCTCGTAATTATCAGGACGAGTGGAAGACATGGTGTCATTTGTTTTTTTGTTTTTTTGTTTTTTTTTTTAAATGTTTTATTTATTTATTTGACAGAGAGAGATCACAAGTAGGCAGAAAGGCAGGCAGAGAGAGAGAGAGGAGGAAGCAGGCTCCCTGCTGAGCAGAGAGCCCGATGCGGGACTCGATCCCAGGACCCTGAGATCATGACCTGAGCCGAAGGCAGCGGCTTAACCCACTGAGCCACTGAGGCGCCCCGACATGGTGTCATTTGTAATTGTGCAGTCCGTGAGAAACCCACGCAAGCTTCCCAAGGGCAGGTACCAGACCTCACTAACACTGCCCACCCTTTGCTTTAGGTATGCTCGTTTGTAGTTCCTATGACTCCAAAACAATTTGGAGTGATAAGGATTAGAAATAACTTGTCATAGGGGCACCTGGGGGGCTCAGGGTTGAGCGTCTGCCTTCAGCTCAGGTCATGATCCCAGGATCCTGGAATCAAGCCCCGTATCTCCCTGCTCAGTGGAGAGTCTGCTTAAGGATTCTCTCTCCCCCTCTGCCCACTGCCCTCTGCTCATGCTTGCTCTCTCTCTCTATCTCAAATAAACACAACCTTAAAAAAATGTCATAAATACTGATTCAGCTGTACAGCGGTATACCATTGACAAAGTATGATATGCTCCCACACTGATGTGGTTGCAAATATGGGTAATTCTGACAAAAAAAAAAATAAACACAGCTAAAAACACAACTGTCAGACCAGAGTTGGTTATAGATACAAAAGACAGCGCTCCTGTCATTTCTAAGAGGGGAGGGTCATAGGACCCCCGAGATGTGTACTTCTGGCTGAGGGGTGTGGCTCTCTTCCTCCTGACTGAATTTTGTCTTAACTCTGTGTCACTTCCCACTTCTTTGCATATACTGTAATTTTTAAAACTGTGTAAGGATATCTGACCTAGACGAACAGCAGAGGCTGAAATGCCTTTTCCTTTCTCCGCCGGCTGGGGTAAGGTGTTCAGTAACGGGATCAAATCAAGGGCTCAGTAGATTTAGGGAGCGTTGGCAACTTTAATCATCTAGCAGCATCTTTGGGTTAAAAGCACCTGGAGTCAAAGTCCCTTTGCTTTTAAAAAAAAAGAAAAAAGGCGGTGAAATAGACCTAACATTTACCATCATAACTATTTTAAGTGTTTAGCCGAGCAGTGTTAAGAACATTCAAATTGTTGGCACATCTCTGGAATCTTATCATCTCGTAAGACTGCCATTTCATACCCACGGAGCACCAGCTCCCTACTCACCCTCCCCCAGCTCCTGGTACCCGCAGCTCTGCTTCCTGTCTCTCTGACTCCCCCCGGGTACCTCCCGTAAGGGTGATCTGCAGCGTTTATCTGTTACTGACTGGATGACTCAATCCGTCCTGTGCCCTCAGGGGTTCTCTGAATGGCAGCATGTGTCAGACTGAATACTATTCCGCCGGATGTAAAAAGCATTTTGTTTATCGGTTCATCTGTCAGTGGCCGCTTGGGTTACTTTCTCCTTCAGGCGACTCTGAATAACGCTTCTGTGAACATGGGCCCACGCGTTTCTCTGCAAGGCCTGCTTTCTGTTCTTTGGGATAACTGGCCCAGAAGGGACTTGCTGGACAGGTAATCCCACTTTTTCAAAATTGAGACAGCATGGACATCTCGCATGTCGCCAGTTTCAGTTCTACAACATGGCGACTTGGTATTTGAAGCCACTGCACGGCGATCACCGCCGTGAGTCTAGCCACCGACCAGGAGTCCAGCCAACAGCCATCCCCACACCCAGTTACAACATCTTTTTCTTGGGATAAGAACTTTCAAGATCTACTCTCTCAGCAACTTTCAAATATCCGTTAGAGTCTTAGTAACCATCGTCCCCATGCTGTACATCACGTCCCCGAGATGATTTATTTTATAGCTTGAAGTTCATACTTTTTAATATGCTTCAGTCACTCACCCCCCCCCCCCCACTGCCCCCTCCGTGTGCGCCATGATATCCGGTCACTGCCTCTGGCAATGACCAGCCTGGGCTCTGTATGTGTGAGCTTGGTTTTTGTTGGTTTGTCTGTTTTTACATTCCAGCTGAAAGTGAGATCACACTGTATTTGTTTTTCTCTGACTTACTTCATTTAGTGTAATGCCCTCAGGGTCCATTTATGCTGTCACAAGTGGCAACATTTCCTCCTTCTCTAAGGCTGATGCCTATTCCGCCATGTAAACATGCCCCATTGGCCTTATCCATTCACTGCCGATAGACACCGAGGTGGCTTCCATATCATGGCTATTGGAAATTTGAGTGGGTGTTTTGTTTTCTTCAGATAACACCCGGAAGTGGAGTTGCTGGATCATGAGGGAGTTCTAGTTTTAATTTCTCGAGGAACCCTCCTACTGTTTGCCATGGTGGCTGCACTCATTTACGTTTCCCATTAAGAGCGCCCAAGTGTTCCCTTTTCTCCACATCCCCACCAACACTTGTTATTTCTTTTCTTTTTGAGGGTGGCCATTCTATGGCAATTCTGCTTTTAATTTTTTGAGGAAAAATCCCACTTTTCCACAGCAGCTGCACCATTTCACATTCCCACTTCCTGTGCACAAGGGTTCTGATTTCTTCCCATCCTCGCCAACATTTGCTATTTCTTTTTCTTTTGTTTTTTAAGATTTTATTCATTTATTTGAGAGAGAGAGAATGAAGGAGAGAGCACAGGCAGGTGAAGGAGCCAAGGGTGAGGGAGAAGCGGGCTTCCTGTGCTGGACTCGATCCCAGGTCTCCAGGATCATGACCTGAGCCACAGGCACATGCCTCACCGATGGAGCCACCCAGGCACCCCAAAATTTGCTGTTTCGATTTTCCCTTTGCTGTTGTTGCTGTTTGTAGAGTGGCCAACCTAATGGGCGTGAGGTGGCCCCTTTATTTTTGAGCCTAGCACTTCACTTATTGGGTAGAGGGTGGTGATATCTTCAATCTTATCAGAAGTTTGGTTAAAAAAAAAAAAGAAGTTTGGTAAGACTCCATTTACCTCAGGGTTCAAATAGTTTGAGGCTGAGTTTAGGTCGTCCTTTAAGAAGAGCATAGACCGAACACTACAGGAATTCTAGACTTCCCATCAGGGGGGCCTTGAAAATCCTAGACATTTGGATGATGAGATCGGGATTCAGCAACACTGGCAGGTGGTCACACAGGGAGACCATAAGACTGTGGACAGTAGGACAGTGGAGCCACCAGTCTGCTAGATGCTGAGGTTGAGGGAACATGAGACCATGGAGGCAGGAGACTGACTGCAAGCTCATGACGCTAGAAATAGTCACAGTTCAAGATGGCAGCAGGCTCCAGTGCAAGAGCCTGGGGTTTCTCTTTGAGCAGGACTCTACCCTTCACCTGTGTTTACTCATCAAAATTTCCAAGAGCCTAACTTGGGTGAGGGAATTGTCTTTGCATGTGTGGCTCCTCCTGATTCAAATTTAAGTGTCAGGTCACAGGTTCATCAAAGCTTGGCTGTTTTCTATTCGTTCAAGCAAGACGAGCCCATCTCCAGTATGATTGCTCCTTCTCTCGGTGGCCCTCAGTCTCAGCAGCTGGTCCCTGGAATGAAAACACCTGCTGACCTTGCGCATCTCTGAGGAGATTAACCCTCTGGAGTTTTGCTTCTAGATTTCTTTGTATCCGCATCTATTTGACGGCTTTACGTAAAAGCGTGGCTTTTTTTCTTTATGTCTCCAGTGGTTTCTTTTTGAGTGACATAAAAGTTGTCCCTAGCCTGCTCTGTTTTTGATTTGGTCTTGTTTGTTTGAAAGGAACAGAAATCCTTTCAAATTCGTTTTTGGGGAAGAAAAAAGTGAATTTGTCCTAGTACATCTCGCTGTCTCGGACTTCAAGGAATTGGAAAAGCTGTGTCTCCTGAGCAGGAAGAATAAGGAATCAGAAAACGATTAAGAGAGGGAGGATGCTCGTTCTTATTTTTCTCTCTCTCCTGTGGTGAAGGGAAATCATTTCCCAGCGTTTGTGCCCAGACTGAGCGACATTCCAATGCCCCATTCCAGCTCCTCAGGAAGCAGAATCAGATCAGCCCAGCATCGGTGAGACGGCCGCTCCCGGACCAATCTGTTACTGCCAGGAGGTCAGGGTCCTTTAGTTTGACCAGGAGCACAGTGACTTGCCTCTGGGTGAAATGGCTCTTTCCAGACCGGAAGGATGTGGCATGTACCATCCAGATACTCCTAAAGGCGATTTAAAAATCAAGCCTTCGGGGCACCTGGGTGGCTCAGTCAGTTGAGCGACCGACTCCTGATCGCTACGCAGGTCCTGATCTCAGGGTCTGAGATCGGGCCCCATGTCAGGCTTCAGACTCAGCTGTGGTTTGCTTGAGATTCTTTCTCTCCCTCTCTCTCTGCCCTTCTCACACATGTTCTCTCTCTCTCTCTCTCTCTCTCTCTCTCTCTCTTTCTCATACAAGTAAATAAATCATAAAAAAAAAAAAAAAAATCAAACCCTCCACCCCGGTCTCTCCAACCACATGCCCCCTAGACAAGCAAGGCTTTAGTGTGAAGTCTTGTTTGGACGTTGTTGCAGGAAAAGATGGTAGATGCCTGTGCAATGCCTGACATTGATCAATGTACATATTAAATGTCGATCTTATTTTCAAAAACTAATTTGGAACTGTCTAACCGGTTATCCGCTCCAGTAACAAAAAAGCACCTCTTACTAAATTTATTGACTAATCAGAAAGCAATTCTCATTTATTGCCTAATGGTTAGATAATTAGTCACAGGGAGCAGCAGTCTCCTCCTGTGTGCTTCTTGAGGCTTAGCACATTTTTCACTGATTGATTTTTAATTAAGAAAACCGCAGAGAATCCATATTAAATTATTATTATAGGTGTCTTATTAGGGCCCCAGGGACAGAGGATAGAGTAGGTAAAGTGGAATGAAGGGAGAGTGAGTGAGAGATAATCCTTGCAAGTCTCAATTTAGGTTTGGGAAGATCTAATGATTTATTAATAAAGAAGTCTGTCTGGATGTGGCTTTCATCCTCGCTCATTCAATGGTCCCACACCTAGGACCATGGAAGGCCCTGTCTTCTCGGGGATAATCAACATAAATTACTTATCTGGTTACCTCTTCTCAGAACACTTAGCAACGTTGAATCCATGGAGTCAGTAACTAGTTTAATGGTACCCTGAAAAGCTCCCATACAAGAAGGAAGAGATTTATGTCCATTTACGTGCAGCAAAATACTGTGTCTCTTCAGTCAGATCCTTCTGGAATTGGGAAGTTTCCTTCTGGAATCTGGAATGCCCCCTAAATCATCGCAAGGCCCCAAGCACTGAGGTCCCGACAGAATTATTGGTAAAATTTTGCATTTGAATGTAACAAAACACAAGCCACATGCATGTCCCTAAAAATGGAGCCCCTATAGTACAGCCGTTACAAGCCCAGAGTGTTACCTACTCAGTGACAGTTTTCAAGACGAAGAGCTGTATAATTCAACGAGGTACTAAATAGATCGAAGATTTAGAATTGATCTATAGTCCACCGAGGCCCTTTGATTACTCACTTATGTCAGCATCGTTGGTGAATTATGTGTCTGTGCATTCCCCGTGAATATAAATCCCGATCTCTCTGGGGTAGTTATATGTACTTAGATCATTTATGTGATGACATCCCCCATGTGCTGAAGGGAGAAGGGAGGCACTTTACAGTATTTAAAAAACATGAACACTTCTCTGGGGCTAAGAAAATTATCAAGGGCCCAGAAAAACACAGTGTGCCTTCCAATCCTGTTAACATACAATATGTCAACTTAAACCCTAACAATAATTTTATTTCAGATCATATTTGCTTCCCAGGCTTCTCACTTTCTGCATCATTTTTTCCTATAAGAACTGAGGGCAGGGGTGGTTGGAAAGTGATAGTCTTAATCAAGATAGTTTGTGAACAGTCTGTTTGGAATACCCTAGCTTATCAGTGGAGACTGTTTGGGCTCAAAATTAATTGATTTTTTTTTCTTTTCTATCTTTAAAAAATTGGTATTAGTTGGGATCTGTATCAGGCAGGGTGAACCAGAGAAACAGAACCAGTGGGGAGGAGATTACAGATAGATGAAGGACGGTTGGGTGGATGGATGGATGGATGGATGGATACTTATTTCAAGGAATTGATTTACATGATTATGTGGGCTGGCAAGCCTGAGATTTGTACAGAAGGCCAGCAGACTGGAAGCTCTGGGGCTCATGCTTGAATTTTGAGGCAGAATTTCCTCTTTTGCAGGAAAACCTCAGTTTTTCTCTTAGGACCTTTCAGCTGATTGGACGAGGTTCCCCCAGATTATCAATGATAGTGGTCTTTAAGTCAACTGATTGGAAATGCTAAGCACATCTACAAAATATCTTTATGGAAACACTCAGATTAATGTATTGTTGGGTAACTGGGAACGAAAGCTATGGCCACACCAATGCATAAAACTAACCAGCACAGGATCTTTCTCTTGGAAGTTACAAGACAATGGATAAAACTAGCTTCCTCATAATGGCGACAGGTACTGAGGGTTAATTATAGAGCAGGCACTTTTCTGACCCTTTATAAGTGTCATTACTTTCCAGGACCCCACAGCTCGAAATGGCAGAGGGGGACCTGAAATCCACTGCTCTTACTCCAGAGGCTAGATTTCGAACTGCAAATATTTTGAAAAAGAATTTAGTGAGTCATGTATTTGGATGGTCAGAGGGTAGCTCTAGCTTTAGGCATGGCTGGATCCCAGGGTTAGGAGGATGTGATTGGAACTTCATCTCTTTCTCTGTCTGCTTTAGTTTTATTCTAAGGAAGATCCTCTTTAAGGAAGTAACCCTCCAGGTTGGTATTGCCTGAGCTCAGGAATTCCAGTGGGAGTTTAGACATTTCTCAGTCATTCAGACAGAGGTCCTGAGTTGACTGTAAAACGCTACTTGCTTGTGTCGTGTGCTAATCCCTTAATGGATCCTCAAGCGGAGGGAACTGGAGAGTGCTGATGGACTGGCCCCAGTCCCCGGTCTCCCTCTGAGCTGAGCAGTGGTAGAATGTGTGTGGAAAAAGCTTATTTCTCAAGAAAAATCAGGGCATCAAAATCAGAAGAGGAAATAGTGCTGGGCCAGCGAGAAAAACAGATGTTCCTCTACATCTGTACTGCAGATTAAATTTTTGCCACTACAGATTAAAAATGTCTTACTTTTATATGTTCATATTTTTGAGCAATTCTCAAGAGATCCTTCTCCGTCTGAACCCAATTCCATCCGCTGCATCGTTGCCCACCCATCTATGAGTTTGCTCCGGTCAACGTGACTTCCTTCTCCTTGGTCCCCATTACGCTGTGCCTTCTGGAGTCCTCGCACATGCCCCTGCCAGGAATGCTTTTCCCCAATCACACCATCTTCATTTTTGCAGATACTGACCAACCTTTCACCTCTAGAGTGAAGCCTCCATGGCCCTCACATTCCCTGACTGATTCAGTCCTTCCTTCGTTCATTCGTGAGCACCTGTTGTATTCCGTACACTGTGAAGTGTCGAGGATGGGGTGGAAAAACAGATGGGACAGGCCTCTTCTCTCGTGAAGCTCATCCTCTTTCATGCCATTGAACATGAGCTTATTAGAGGTACAGTCTGTGTCTGGTTCATCTTCATGTCGCTAAAACTATACAGTGTAGCCCCAAAGAAGGGGTAGGAGTATAGGGTCCCGATTGAGGCAGAGCTGGATTCCATTTCAGTTCTGCTGTGTGCTGGGTAAGTTGTTAGACTTCTCTGTTCTTCAGTGTCCTCATCTCTAACCGTGGGGATAATAATTCCTGTCTTATTAGCTGGCTTTGAGTATTCAGCAAGTTAGGGTATGTGAAGTGAGCATCATGGTATCTGTCATAAGCACTCAATAAAATAATAAGCAGCTATCATAGTAATAACTCTTAACCTGTTGCTTCCAAGAACCCTAGTAAGTGAACCACGTAACCGTCATGGCACCACTTCTCTTGAGGTGGGAAGGAGACAGCTTCCATGATGTTGCCACCTTTCAAAATGAAAGCCCTGCATTTTAACCCAAAAATTAAAAAAAAACATGAATTGCTATAATAACACTATAATTTATTTATTTATTTATTTTTAAAGATTTTATTTATTTATTTGACAGAGAGAAATTACAAGTACACTGAGAGGCAGGCAGAGAGAGAGAGAGAAGGAAGCAGGCTCCCTGCTGAGCAGAGAGCCCGATGCGGGACTCGATCCCAGGACCCTGAGATCATGACCTGAGCCGAAGGCAGCGGCTTAACCCACTGAGCCACCCAGGCGCCCCATAACACTATAATTTAAAGACATTAACTCTTACCCTCAGAAGATAAAGCCCCTCCTTTAAGAGGAGACGCTTGCAACTTCCGTGATTTGATAGGAAATCTCACTGTATTTTGCAATTCACATTCTTAGAGTCCATTTTCCTTTGCCGATGGAGTCAGGATCTATGACTCTTTCTGAGACTAGGTAAGGAAGAAAAGTTTAATATTTTCTCCGTCCAGCAATGTAATGATTAATGGAATGTTTAATGGCCTTCTCAAATTATCAACCCATTTACCCAAGGACTCAGTACCATTTTAATATGATTTCCTATTAAATGATGCATGCTGCCCAACATCTGGAGACTCGGATTCCAATCCAAGCTGGAATTACAAATAAAAGTGGATTTGGTTGTCTCCGTCGAGCTTCAATCAGCAAATTCATCATAGGGCTGACACTGCCGCCAAGGGAGGGCGGAGGTACTCCTGGGAAAGATCAGAGGGGAAGTTCATGAGCAGAGGGTACGAGAGTTAGAAGGAAAAAGTTGCTTGTGCACCAACAGACGAATGCAGAGATGTTCACTGCCGCTGTCTGGCCTTGCGAAAGAAGTGGAACATCCTCATTTTCCATCAGCGGGAACTGATGGGTAAACCACAGTGGAATCGTGCAGTGGATTATGCACCAGCAGATATCCGTGAGTTCAGCGTTTACAACAAGGGTAAATCTCAGCAATGTAATATTGAGGAAAAAAAAAAGTTTACAATTTATCTATTTATTTATTTTTCCATATCTATATTTTTAAAGTATAGGAAACCATATTATATGTTTCTAAGCATGTATATATATATATATATATATATATATATATACACACATATCTATATATCTACATATAGATGTGGAGATGTATAAGGTATGTGAAGGTGTATGTGAGTGTGTGTGCGTGTATATATATATCAAGGTCTAATAATATTATGGTCATTATCTCTGGGGAAGGAAGGAGGGAAAATACATAAAAGATAGGACAAGATGAATCTATCACTTATTTTCTGTATTTTTTCATTTATTTTCTTTAAAAGAGAAAGATTAAAAATGTAAAGAAAATAGAATATATTAACTGCTACTCAATCTCGGTTGTGTGTCTATGGTTCTAAAAGTATTTTCTGAACCCTCACCATTTTTTATAATTAAGACTTTTTGAAAAACCCAGCAATTTGTGAGAGAATTTTGTGAAGGCTGGAAGCCTACTGCACATTATCATTTCAGAACTTCTGGAAAGTAGACAGTTTACCCCCAAACTTACTAATAATTGTAGTCATAACATGAAAGAATGTTCTGTAAACTATTGAATTTTCTACCCACCATAAAAATAATTTCTGGCCCAGCAGGGATTAGAAATTAGGAGGGATCATAAAGAAAAGCAGCGGGCAGCTCTCCGATACCTCATCCCTCCCCTGCTTCTCTACTAGCCCTGGGTGGGGGTGGGAGTCTGTACGTCTCAGAGCGCTGGTAGACCCCCTCTCTTCTCACCCCTGCTTCACTGTCCTGCGTGGGAAGTGAATATCCACGTCTGGTGGTTCCTCGGAATTAGTTTGCTGGGTCATGAGGGGGGCTTAGACAACAGAACTGTTTTCTCATCATTATGGAGGCTGATGTCTGAAATGTAGGTGTTAGCGGTTGGTTTCTCCCGAGACATCTCTCCTCGGTGCACAGATGGCTCTTCTCCCTGTGTCCTCAGTGCTCTCCTCTCTGTGTCTGTCTGTGTCCTACTCTCCTCTTCCTATGAGGACATCAGTCCTATTGGATGAGAGCCCACCTGAAGGACCTTGTTCTTACATAATTACCTCTCCAAAGACCGTGTCTTCAGATATAGCCTAAGGAGCTGGGAGATAGGGCGTCAGTATGTGGATTTGGCCATGGGCAGGGGGACACAATTCAGCCCACAACATCTAGGTTTCTAGATTTTTCCCTCTGTTTTGGTCCTACAATTCCATCTTACCCCCTCTGTTCTCTGCTCCTTATTCTTCTGTTTCCGTCCAGTTCGTTTTTTGCTGTTGAGTTTATTTTCCCCAAACACTGCTCTGGTTTTGCAGCAATGCGGGGCATGAGTCAATACTATCTGCATTTCAGATGTGTGACCTTGGGGATTTAATTATGCCTTTCTAGGACTTTCCACCTGTAATTGGAATAATAACACTTTCTCTGTAATAGGTTAGTCAGTGCATCATGGATGGTTTACAAAATGAATTTTTAGGTGGATTGTCTGGTTTTAATGTTTTTTTTTTTAAACTTCTATTTATGACCAAAGGCCCTTATTGTTGTTTTTTTCCCCCTTTATGGCAGTAATTCAAAATTTCCCTGACAAGTAAAATAAGAGTCATTTAAAATGACTCTGACTGATGAATCATTTAACTCTACATATGAAACAAGTAAGACACTATATATTAATTTATTGAATGTAAGTAAAAAGAAATTTTTAAAAAATGACTCCGACCTTCTGTGAGGGTGAAATATACGTGTCAACCTGACTGGGCACAGGGTAGCAGGTGCTTGGTCAGACATTATCCCGAGTGAGCCTGTGAGTGTGTTTCAGGGTGAGCATAACATTCAAATCTGTAGGCTGAGTAGAGCAGAAGGCCCTGTATGATGTGGACGGACCTCGCCAATCTGTTAAAAATCTGACTAGAACAAAAGTGCAGGATTCTCCTGAATTATCCTTTCTTTGCCTATTTTCAAACCGAGACATCCATCTTTTCCAGTCTTTGGACTCAGGCTCAGACTGGAAGGTACACCATCACTTCTCCCGGTTCTCAGGCTTTGAACTTGGACTGGAATTGGACCATTGGGTGTCTGGTGTCTCCAGTTTGCTGACTGTAGATCTTGGGGCTTCTAAGCCTCCAAAGTTGTGTGAGCCAATTCCAATATATCCCAGTATCTATTATATATTTCTTTATGACTGAGAGATAGCTCAATTTCCTACTGGTTCTGTTTCTCTGGAGAACCCAGACAGAGGCAACGACCAGATTCCCCCTCAGAGCTTCCAGAAGGAATCAGCCTTGCTGACCTTGACTTTCTACTTCCAGCCTCCTGAACTGAGAGAAAATGAATTTCTATAGTCTTAAGCCACTCAGTTTGTAGTGGCAGTCTTAGGAAATTTTCTATACATACAGATTTTTAAAAATGAGATTATATTGTAGAGGGTATATTGTTATATAGCTTGTTTCTTTTAGTTAAGACATTTAAATCCTTTCACTGTCACTTAATAGTCTTCTGTAATGCAATTTTAAATTTCATAATACTTCCTTTCATGGGTGTACATTATTTTACTTATTGGTCTCTGAATATGGTTTTGGGCTTTCAGGTTTTCCCCAGTTTCTCATTGTTACATATACTGTCATGATATATGTTCTCATAGCTAGATATCTGAGCCTACTATTCACAAGTTTTCTTTGGGATGAAATCTTAGATGTTAGATTCCAGTAAGAACAAGTTACGCAGGAGACTGGCTTTGTTTCCTGCCCCATCCATCAAATAGCGCTGGGCACCTACTAGGAGCGTTGTCCATTCGCTTAGATTTGCTGAGTAAAGTAACATTGAAAGGGCGTGTCCATTTCTATAGCTTCGGGAATATATTGCCAAACTGCATATCAGACAGTTTTCAAGGGTCAAGTGCAGGGACTCTGTTTCCCTAGGAGAGCTCATGCAGTCTAACCGCAGTGATTAGATGTGTTTTCTTCTAAAGTCCTCTTACCCATAACCATTACTTCATGAATCCAGAAGTAGTTTGGTACCCAAGCTTCCTGATGTATTTATTTGAGACTAGCCATGATGTCATCAATTTTTTTTTCTTTTTTGGTATCTTCTCCTCTGGCACAAGTCATACCTCATACCATTCAATTAGCTTGGGGGTGAGAATATGCCACAACTTGGCACTTGTTTTGATTTGAGTCATATTTATATTTTTAAAGGAATTATTATGAATCATGATTCAATAAATATTTCTGTGTGTTATCAGAAATATTAGTAAAAGAGGCAAGAAGTTGTATAGTAATAAGGATGAATTCATCACCAACTACTGAAAACTATTTCCAATGATTCTTATTTCCTCCCTCCCCAATAGCAGATGGCTTAATTCCTTCAGCCAGCTGTTGAGGAAAGAAAGACATTTGAATGATAAGGAGCATAAAATGAAGTTCACCCTTGTAACACATACAACAAGAAAAATCATAACAGTGCTTACATTTCTTTTTTGCTAAATTATCAGATAAAAGAAAATGAAACCTAACCAGCAAAGCCCAAATGTGGGCAAAATTCTTTATATAATGTCTTAGTGGTTGTTCTAGGAATTGCAGTATACATATATAAATCTTAGCGATCTACTTAAACTCATTTTTTTACCATGGCACATGGAATGTAGATAATTTTAAAAAGATTTTATTTATTTGTTTGACAAAGAGAACGAGCACAAGCAGGGGGAGCCTCAAGAGTGGGGGGAGAAGCAGGCTCCCCACAGAGCAGGGATCTTGACACAAGGCTCCATCCCAGGGCCAGAGATCATGACTTGAGCCCAAGCTACGTGTTTAACCAACTGAGCCACCCAGGTGCCTGGAATGCTGACACCTGTAGAGACAGGTTCCTGGAGTCTCTGCATTTTATGTTTCAGGCGCCTGATGTATAACGCTTACAGACAGTGAAAGCTTCATCTGACAGTGTTATAATTTTTCCTCTCATCATTCAGACACACTTTAAAGAACGTTAGAGGAAAAGAATAGTTATATTTGCTTAAGTATTTACCATTTCTGTTCCTCTTTCCATAAAAGTGCACCTTCGATAGATACTAAATTGGGAGGAGCTAAAGAGATAATGGTGCTGAGCACGTATTAAGAAATGTTCACTCTGGATTTTTAGTTGCAAACAATAGAAATCATCATTTACTTGTTTTAACAAAAAGACATTTAGTAGGAGAAACTAGGTGGTTTGCAGAGTCCCTGGGAGCGTCAGAGAAACAGGGCTGGAAACTATGCAGCCAGAAATAAGGCCTCCAAACTAGTGTTTTGGAGACACAGCTGTCATAGCTGTGGGAGTTGGTACTACCAATGCCCCCAGGGTGGCCCCAGGATGCTGCTGCTAATGCTGCTATTTGCCGCCCCCTGGAGGATGGGTGTTACTACTGCTCTTCAGCTCCCTTGCCTTCCTTGTGTTAACTCTATCTTAACACTATCTTGATTCAAAATCTGGAGTGGATGGGCTTGAATGACAGAGCTTAGAGCACGAGTTCTAGCATGTCTTAGCTGCAACAGAATCCAAGAAAGTATTTGGCAGTTTCAGTGTCTATAATGAAAAGAAAGCTCTGGCTCATAAGATAGGGAATATTCCTTGAACAGAGGAACCAAAGGTAAAAATAATATGACACATTTCATTAGATTCAAGCTTTGTGTCAGATAGCCTACCACTTACAATGTTTGTGGTCTTCATTGAATGAGTGTCTTTCTTACAGATTTTTCTAAGCATCACTGTTATATCAGAGGGTAAGGGTCACAATAAATCTGCTATGATTAATTGAGATGAGGACCGTCACACATTTATTACAGACTCTTGCACAGAATAGGTAATTATGTATTATTATTATTACATATCATCTGGTTGTATAATTGTTATGGAATGAGAAGTCAGCAGGAAATTAAGGGTTCTTTTGTGAGAATAATTGTTAATTTGGTTTTGAACCCATTGAACTTGAAGTATCAGAAAATACAGAGATCAAAATTTGATCCAGGAAGATGGTGACTGTACAGGTCAGGGTCTCCAGAAAGTTCAAGACTAGAGATAGCAAATGAATTCTCCACTTCGTGGATATAGATAAACATATGGAGAAGCTTCTGTGGAACTCAACCATTTCTCTTTTGCCTGAATGGACCAAATCAATACTGAGAGAGCCCCTTTACTTCCTGATTAAGATTTAGATTCAGTATAAAAGGGGAATGAAGATCATACATATTTTATGCCTTGGCCTACTGGTAGTGATTACTACTTTTTCATGCCTTGGGGATAAAGCAGTAACCCTTGTTTTATAGGCATTTGCACAGAAGACGAATGCACCCAAAGCTATAGTAGATGGGCTACGTATGTTTATGGTCAGTCGCTACTAAGTTTTCTTTGAGATTACCAAAATTTATTTATTTATATAATCTATCTACCTATATATCTCTCTCATGTTTTATATTATATATGAAAATATAGTTATTACACTATACATTTATATCAATATATTAATAAATAGAAGTATGTTTATATAAATGTTAATATAAACAAGTATGAATTATTCATAGTGTAAATATATATACCTTTGATTTATGGGAATTTATATATGGACTTCCATTTGGAGACTAGTGTAAAATGTTCTTTTCAAACCTATTTATGTGTAAAACATGATAATTTAGGGGCTCCTGGGCAGCTCAGTGGGTTAAAGCCTCTGCCTTTGGCTCAGGTCATGATCCCAGGGTCCTGGGATCAAGCCCCACATCGGGCTCTCTGCTCAGCAGGGAGCCTGCTTCCCTTTCTCTCTCTTTGCCTACTTGTGATCTCTGACTGTCAAATAAATAAATAAAATCTTTTTAAAAAACACACATGATAATTTAAAAAGAAGTCTTGGGGCCCCTGGGTGGCGCAGTCGGTTGAGCATCCGACTCTTGATTTCAGCTCAGGTCATGATCTCAGGGTTGTGAGATCAAGCCTTGCCCTCAGCAGAGACTGCTTGGAATTGTCTCTCCCTCTCCCTCTGCCCCTCCCACTTGTGCTCTCTCTCTAAAAGAAATAAATAAAGTCTTTAAAAAAATAAAGTCTCAAGCAAGCAAGGTTACAGATAGAGTTTAGGTGTGTAATAATGTTACCGATACAGTTTAGAGAGATGGCAAAAGTTATCAAGGAGACACACTATAGTTTAGTCTGTATGAATACAGCAACATGCTGCAAAGACAGTATTCATATACTGACAATAAGGAAAACAACTGTATGGCAACATCCAAGCTCTTTTATTTTTAGCCCTTGGCTGTATCCCTAACTTCACTGTGGCAAAGCCACTCGCCACCTTGTTCCTCAGTAGCAGAACCCCGTCTCTTCCTTCCATCAGTTAACCAGGCCCATTAGGGGAAGCTAAGCAAAGCTCGTCTCTCCCAAACCAGCAGTGATTGGATGATCTTGCTCCTTTTGCTGGGTGACTAGGTTTAAGCAGCGGCGCATAACCCATTCCACCCCACGGACCCAGGGTTAGCCTGCTTGGGTGGTGCTTTCCAGCTTAGAGTTTTCCTGTTTTCCCCTGGGTATTGATATGAAAAAAGAAATACCTGAAACTGTGGCAGCTTAAGAACCCAGAAGTCTCAGGTCTGAGGACCAGTATTCTGAGTGTGACAATGCAGAAAGATAGTGAGAAACAGACTCTTTGAAGACAGTTTTGGAACTTCAAGTTACCCTTTCATGGATACCCTACCTTCAGACTTCTTGTTCAATGAAATAATAAATTCCCATATTCTTCCTTCGTTAGATTTTTCTCTTACTTGCAGCTGAATGCATCCCAAATGATTTGTTCATCTTCTGTCTCCTCTTTGCCTCATGGTTCGGACTCCAGAGGCTCATCTGCTTATCATTCCTCATGCCCTTTAGCGTGTTTCTGGCTTCTGAGCCTTTTTTCCATTTGGCTTCCTCTGCCTGGAGTACTTCCTCCTTCTTCCCACTGCATACGCTAAAGCCTTTAAAAGCTCAGCTCAGGGAGCACCTGGGTGGCTCAGTGGGTTAAGCATCTGACTTGGGCTCAGGTCATGATCCCAGGGTCCTGGGATCAAGCCCCACATGAGGCTCCCTGCTCAGTGGGGAGCCTGCTTCTCCCTCTCCTCTGCCCCTCCCTCTGCTTGTGCACTCTCTCTTTCTCTCTCTCCCTCAAATAAATAAAATCTTTAAAAAACAACCTCAGAAGTCATCATAGAAGCCTTTGATGATCCCCATTAGGATACTCAGTTCTCACCATGGTCTTACCAGATTGGCTGCGATTTTCTGTTTGTATGTCCGGAGAGATGATAAACGTTTGCATACTTCAAAAAAATCTTTGATTTTTCTCTGTATCCAGCTCTTGTGGAAAGGACTAGAATCCCACTGACATCATATTCTACAACTTCAGTTGTAACCTGCTCAGTACATGGCTCTTATACTCGAGAAATATGCCTCGTCTGGTGTGTAGGCCACAAATGCATATTTGTGTGTTTAAAATAAAGAACAAACGTTTGGGATGGTGGATGCATAATTTAACCTTTTCATCATTTGATATGAAGTCTAAATTAATCTAAGAGCACAATATCAACATGAGGTAAAATGTTTGACCTTTAATGATGCTTCAGTATCTTGACATTCTTTAGTCATTTTGAAACCTTTTGCTGATTTTAAGTGGCTCTCTCTAATGTATGATCAAGAGGGCTTATTGAAGCATGCTTTGAAAGGGCAAGAAGAAAAAGAAAGAGGAAGGAAGGAAGGAAAAGGGAGAGGAAGAAAGAGAGAAAGAAAGAAAAGGAAAGGAAGAAAGAAAGAATGAATCTAAATCTTCATCAAAAAACTAAACAATGAGGACATTATAAGGTGTCTTTGTTTGGAATATCATGCAAGTATTTAGAAGATTCTGTAGATTCACCTGAAGGTATGCCTGTTATTTTTAAAATGACGCATGGATGTTGCAGAGTAGTACGTATAAGGTATGCCAGTATATTTGCTATTTGTATGGGCCTTAGATGTGTGGAAGGAGAGACACCAAGTCTACTTCAAAGAGCCAGGGGGACAAAGAAGTTCAGTGTTCTTACATATGTCTGTATTATTTGACTTGTGGCAATGAGCACATATTTTTTAACATTATTGAGATACAATTTACCATAAAACCCAAACATTGAAGTGTACAGTTAATTTATTAGTAAATTCACAAATTATGTTATGATCACCATAATCCAGTTCAAAGACATGTTATCATCCTAGTATAAGGCCTTGTGTCTGATTACAGTGTATTCCTAGTCCTACCCTCAACTCCCAAGGAAACACTAATCTACTTTCTGTCTCTACATAATGTCTATTTTCTGGACATTTCATGTAAGCAGAATCTCACGCTTCCATGGTCTTCTTTGTCTGGTGTCTCTCACTTAGCAGAATGCTTTTCGGATTCATCTGCTTCCTGATTTTACTGTTGGTCTCATCCTGAGAGAGCATGGCCATATTGATTTCCTAGGGCTGCCAGGACAGATTACTGCAAACTTGGTGGTTTGACACAGCAGGAATGTATCCTTTCACGTGGTGGGGGCCAGAAGTCTGAGTTAAAGATGTCAGCAGAGCAGAGCTCTGTCTGAGGACTCTAGGGCAGAAACTTTCCTTGTCTGTTATAGCTTTTGGTTGTTCCTGCCAGTTCCTGATTCACTGTAGCATGTATCAGTACTTGATTCCTTTCTAAGGCCAAAGAGTATCCTGTTGTATGGTTAGAATACATCTTGTTTATCCATTCACCAGGTAATGGACATTTGGGTAAGGTTGCCAGGTTTAATGCAGAACGCCCAATTTAATTTGTCCCAAATAATTTAGGATATACTAAAAAAAAAAAAAAATTATCTATTGTTTATCTGAAATTCAAATGGAACGACACATTTTAGGTTTTTATTTACTAAATTTAGCAACTTTACATTTGGAGTTTCCACTTGTAGGCTATTATAATAATTATTATAATGCTGCTGTGAACATTTCTATGTAAGCGTTTGGAGTGGGTTTGCATGCGTTCTGTAATTTTGAAAAACCTTTAAAAATTAAATAAAACCTCCTTTTCTGAATGGATGCCAAGAGCACAAGAAATTTAAGTCCATACAATAGCTTAAGATATTGCTAATGAATCTGTTGCAGAGAAAAAAAGCACATAAATATTGGCCTCTGCTTTAATTATATGCCACCGATTCCTCTTATGGCAACTCTAGCCTGTCTTGTGTTGTTTTATTACTTGCTGGGTTGCCTGTGTTTATTTAAGAGGATCATAAAACTTGGACACCAGACCTTCTTGACATGCAAATAATCTAAGTCCAGCTCATTAAAAGCTGAGATCAATAGCTTGGTGAATCTTTTAGCACAGATTTCCTGTTTTTAGTTTAGGAACATTCTGGATTTCAGAAGAGAATGAGATTTGCTATCTTGTGGCCCATATTACTGAATAAAGCTGAATTTAGCCAGCAGATTCCTGCCTTATGGCTTTGGCCTTCCTGTTTCCTGGGCCTGGGAGACCATGGCCCTAAAGGTGGCAGGAATCACTCTTGTATTTCATGCGGTGCTCTGTTCAAGGACCCCTCATCAGAGAAGCCTTCCATGACCACTCTCATTTAAGCATGTGCCCCACTCCAGAACTTGACCTCTGACCACATTTCTTCCTAACGCAGATCGATAGATTTAGCAAATAAAAATACGGTTAACGCCGAATGTCAAAGAACAGATAGTTTTTTAGTAAACGAATGTTCCATGTGGTTTATTTGTTGTTTATCTGATTCTCACATTTAACTTGGTGAGCTCAGTTTGCTCTGGCAATCTTGTTCGTGACAGTACAGCATCTGCTTCCTGATTTTACTGTTGGTCTCATCCTGAGAGAGCATGGCCATCTTGATTTCCTAGGGCTGCCAGGACAGATTACTGCAAACTTGGTGGTTTGACACGACAGGAATGTACTGTCTCACAGTGGTGGGGGCCAGAAATCTGAGCTAAAGACATCAGCAGAGCAGCGCTCCATCCGAGGACTCTAGGGCAGAAACTTTCCTTGTCTGTTACAGCTGTTGGTGGTTCCTGACATTTCCTGGTTTGTGATCACATCCTTCCAAGGTCTGCCTGTGTCATCACCAGGCCTCCTTCCCTGTATCTGTGTGTCCTCTTTTTCTTTTCTGTCTCTTATAAGGATACCTGTCACTGGACTCGGGGCCCACCCTAATCCAGGATGATCTTATCTTGAGATCTTTAATGTGATTACATACACAAAGATCCTTTTTCCAAATGGGGTCGTGTTTCCAGGTTTGGGGTTGACACATGTTTGAGGGGGTCAGAATCAGCCCGCTCCAGTAGCTCACTGGAGGTGGACAAGTACCTGTGAACGGACAAATGGGAAAATCTGCAGAGGTGGGCATTTTGGGTTTCAGTTCTAGTCCACAAACATGTATGCAGAACCTTTTGTGGACTGAGGTTAGAAGGGAGCTCGGTATACATTTTTGCTTCACGGTTCCCGGGGGACATTCAGGTGGGGGTCTTCAAACACTGAGAAATCAAGTTTCGAGTTACACCGCAGGTGTCCGCAGCACATAGATGGTGGTCGAGATATCTGAGCCTGCATGTGGGGAAGCTGCAAAAAGTTCTAGAAGTGGGGGCGCAGAAAATGGCAGTAAAGAGAGCAAGAGCACCCACGGGCAGAGGTAAATCCATGTGCTCACATTCCTTCTTTCAATGCCAAGAGCCCACATCCTCCGTATTCCCAGGCCAGGATCACCTCACCAGCCAAGAGCTATAAGCACAGAAGCCAAGAGAGCCAGCTTGTCAGGAAGCTTTACTTCCTGGTTTGGAAAATTATTTTGACACCTGCTCAGGCCTGAGGAATCCTAATCAAATTTTCCTGCTGCCTCTTACAAACTGGAAACCAAATGGAATTTGCAGGAGCCCAGTTGCCATGAGAAGGCTGTGCCTGAAATCCCTCCTGAGTTTTTGCCAACGCGGCCATGGTGCTAAGGAGAAAACACAGGGCAGAGCGTTGCTAGCTGGATGCTTGCTGGATTTCTAAAGAACATTCCCAACTAATAAGAGCATCATCCCTCCCAAATTGATCACCATGAAAGGATACATTTGTGTTTCTGGGGCTGTCTTCATGGGAGTGCGATGTGGATGGTCACATGGGTCTCATTCTTAGAAGGGCCTGGAACATTACCAAATGATTACTGCCCCGTTGTCACCATCTTCCAAGGTTTCCTCATGTTTTAGCAAGGGACCCCCTTCTCCTTTTGCATGTGGGGCTCACAGATTATGTCGTCAGTTATGCTGGTTTTTAACAATGTGAGCTTTGTTCAAAATTATTTTGGTATTTTTCACAGGGAACTGCTTTTTGGGGAGGGGATGGGTTTTGTCGTTGGGGCAGGAGTGTTGATACGAAGAATGCAGAGGCAGAGCCCGCGGATCCGACTTCACATCCTGGCGCTGGGGCAGGAGTGTTGATACGAAGAATGCAGAGGCAGAGCCCGCGGATCCGACTTTACATCCTGGCGCTGCTACTTCTCGCCGCCTCTCCTGTCGGTCTGAGTTTTGTCACCTGGGGAATGTGACTCCTGTTTCCACCTCATGCGGTTCCTGTGAAGATTAAAAACATGCACCTATGTGGGTAAAGCCCCTGGTTCTGTGCCCAACATAGTAGGTGTTCAGCACATGGGTGTGGCTCTCAGATTCACGATCTGTCCAGAGAGGCCAGACAAACGAGCTTTCAGTGATACGGGTATCTGGCCTTTATTCAGTAAGCATTCGCTGCTTGCCCCCTGTGTCCCAGCGGAATAACCACATTAAATCCCTGACCTCACAGTGTTTTCCTTGCAGTGTAGGAGAAGACAATAAAACATGTATGCAAATAAATAAACAACATGATTTCAGGCAGTCATGAATGAGAGGGAGGAAAATAAAACAGCTTGCAGGGATAGGGCAGGGCTGGGGGAGCTCTTCCAGACGCAGGGCATGTGAAGACCTCCGTAAGCACATGACTTGGAGCAGAGAGCTCGGATGTGATAGAAAGACCCAGTGAATCACACGGAGGGAAGATTCTTGTAAGCACAGGGAACCAGGGCAGAGGTGTTAATGTGGAAATGAGTTTGGGAAAGGTGGGCATCTCTCCTTCACAACCGTGGCCAGAATATTTGCAGCCAAATACGTTCCTGGGTAGAATGGGTTGATTTAATACGTGTTGCTTGGGTGGGGCAGTGAACTAGGCTGAGGGAAGAGCTCTGGAAACAGATGCCCAGTAGTCACGTTCAAAGGAGCAGCAATATCACTGAGGAGACCAATGTAAATGAATAATTCCCGTGAATAAACAAATGGTCTGGGGAGGGTGACATAAAGTGCTTATTAATGTCAGCAGTTCAAATGCAAATATTTTCACAGTGTGGAAGAGCTACTTTAAAGTCCTTTCCTGGACGAGGTTGATGAGATCACTTCCTCAAGGGTTTGCGGTCAACAAATCGGAGAGAGAAAAACCCTCTAAAAATGCTGCCTTCTGACACCATCTTGGGTAACTTCAGAGTGGGCGGAAGGAGATGAAAGATTAATGCATTCTGAAAATGCAAATGTGAATACGTGTAACCCCAACGTCACTGGGAGTCCCTGTGTTGCTTAAGGTACACCTATGTGAGGGACACCCGTGTGGCTCAGTGGGTTAAGCCTTTGCCTTCGGCTCAGGTCATGGTCTCAGAGTCCTGGGATCGAGCCCCTCATCGGGCTCTCTGCTCTGTGGGGAGCCTGCTTCCCCTTCTCTCTCTATTTCTCTCTGCCTTCCTCTCTGCCTACTTGTGATCTCTGTCAAATAAATAAATAAAACCTTAAAAAATAAAGTTACAGATGAGATTAGCTCCTATATGCCACATGGTCATTCTGTGTTTTGGGAGAAGTTTGTGCTTGCTTTAGTATTTCTATAAATGGGGGTGGGGTCTTGTGTTCCACATTCACATCTGCATTTGACTCTTTTTTTCTACTAAAGTTCCCAGAAGGCCCTGTTTTTTTTCAGTACCTGTACCAGTCAGCATTCTCCGGAGAAGCAGAACCAACAGGATATGTTTCTACTGAACCCAGTTTTTAGTAAGATATTTCCCAAATCTATACTCTTCTCTCTCTTCCTCTGTGTATGTGTATTTGTTCGTCTTCCTATCTGTAATTTGTCGCTCATCATTTGCACTAGAACAGCTGACATTGTTTGTGTAAAGTTCAGAAAAGCAAAAGGAAAGCAAGTCTTTAAACCAGTGTTTGTGATACAGATTTTTATAAGGTAGTATAATAAAATTTTTAAATGTGAATGCATGACTATGTCTATATTCATATATTGTTTCATCTTGCTTTTTTTTCCATAATGGTGAACTTATGGATTTTTTTTTTATTTACTAAAAATTTTGGATCATCCAGGTATTAAATTTTATATTTTCTTATTTTGGGTGAACAAGGCTCATAAACAAACAAAATGAAAATGCCGTTGTTTATTGAACTACAGATATAAATCTCAACTCCTATGAGATTTTGAAATTGGAGATCTAGTTCAGAGATTATTTGCTCCAATAAACCTTTTCTGGAGATGCTGTATGTAAATTTCTCTTCAGCACAGATTCAAAACATTTACTGCTCCAGGAAATAAACAGATGTGATTCCAATAGCCAATAAGAGTAACAAACGAATTTACAGTGATGTTAGAAAAACAACCAGGATGACTTTGCAAGAACCTTGCCATTTGTAGAATCTAGAATCATAGTCAAATAATATGATAAAACCACCATTCCTTAGTCACACATTTTCTTGTATTTTAAAGTAGTGATTGCCAAACGCTGTATTTATTTATGTCGATTCCGCTTTTTACTGCTGAAGAGGTCTAGATGTCTTGTCTAATTACCTTTCCTGTTGCTTAAAGGGAGATAAATTATAACAATTCAGATCCCCTGTCTCACTCAGAAACTTATCAGCGTAGTGAGAGATATGCATAGCAAAAATTTCTTTGACAATTCCTGTATTGACTTTATTATCGTGTCGCATAGTGCATATGTCTGAATAATGTCTGTTATAAGATGTGATAACAGGATTTAAATTGTTGGGTATAGTGAGATAGTTGATAGCTCTGTCGGCGTGAATTTAATGGAGAGGGATCATGTTTGTCAATGAGAAAACTCAATATTGTAAGCAGGCAAATTCTCCCAAGTGAATCCACGAATTGACGTGTTCATTGGAATCACACTGTACAGGGTTTTTCACATTGAACATGTTATTAAATTCATTTGGAAGAATAAAAAAGGTCCAAAACAGTTAGACAAACAATAAGAAGAGAAGCGTTTCCCTTACTTGAAATCAATCCGTGTTAACAAGGTGTGGTAGTTAAATGGTTAAAACTAATAGCTTAGTGGTCAGATTTCCAAAGTGGTTCTGGCATCTGATTTATGCCTCGGGTGCTATATGGAAAAGGAAGAGCCGGATGAGGGTGTGAGGGCATGGGTAGAGCAGGAAGTACGTAGAGGCAGTGGACAGTTGAGGTTTCCGATAGCTCTCCCCTTACCCAAGGCATTAGCTCTCAGAGGTCTAAGAGGAACTTAAGCTTATCAGTGCTGGAAGTGGTGATGATACCAACCGGATGGGTGGTTTGTTGGGAGAGGGAGGGAAAAATGCCCCTTTTCCTCCATTAGTTAAGATTCTTGACTATGAACAAGGATGCCCAGGGACAGACCCTTGGACTAGTGCTCCCTTCATTGCAACCAAGAGAAATTGAATCTTCCATGGGATCACAGAGTTATTAGTTTTGCCCCTCCAAGGGGAAAAATGCTGCAGGAGCTTGCCCACCCAGCTGTACTCCCCTTCTCTGAGATCAGCAGCAGCTCCAACCTGTCCAGCCTTTGAACTGGGCTGACAGTTCTGATGAAATGTTGAGCAGCACGCACCCTTGCTTGTTCCTGCAGGGTTTTATTGGCTCTGCAAGTTTTAAAACTCATAAAAGATGTTTTATCAGTGAAGGAAGCTGGCCTACAGGGAACAGATGATTATGTACGAAGGCATCGTCTCCCGTGGTCTAATAACCATAACCAGTTTTAAATATTACACATCATAATATCAATAAAGCCTTGGTCATTTATTATCTACTCCTCAAATCTTCTCCTTTCAGTAAAAGATATTAGAAAAGGTCAGAGCTGCTGTCAGACCCCAGTGATAAAGAGCAGGTCGGTGCTCCAGAAAATGGTAGTTCTCACAGCGTTCAGGACTATAAACTTTTTAAATTGAATTGTAAAAGTTTATAACTAATAAAGAAACTCTTTTAGGTGATTTTAATGTTATTTGGTCGTTTGGAATATTCCACAGATGGAAACAGATGGTAAGGTCATGAAGTGGGTGAGCATTCAGCATCACAAAATGTAAATACATTTTCTCCACGTTAGAGATGCAGCAGTGGAGTCCCGCTAACGTTATAGGTCATTATCTAGTTCCTACGAAGATCAGGAGCTCTAACATGGCAACATAAATAGAGAAGGGGCTGAGGCTTCTGCTGGCGGGAAAGGAGCTGAGAACAGCAAACCAAGCTCCTTTTGGCAAAATAAATATATATTTCCCATTTTCTCCTTCAAACGACCTTGACCAGTTCCTCTCTTGTGATGAGTAAAGAACAGATCATTCTAGATGAGAATGGAAATTCATTTTCCCCAAAAGGTAATTTTAATAAGGGGATTGGTTTCTAGGAAGGCAAATATACTAGATTGTAGACTCCTTGAGGATCAGTTCCTGGCCTTGATTTCAGGGTCATTCACTCATTCATTCAGCAAATAATTAGTGAACATTTACTCCGTGGGAGGCATTGCTCTAGACACGTATGATATATCAATGAACAAAATGGGAAAAAAGTCCCTTTATGGAATTTACATTTGAACAGGATAGGTGAGGCAAAAAACAATATGTAAGATAGGTAAATAAATTAGTATGTTATTGTAAGCAAAGTAGTATGTTTAGAAGTGGGAAGTGCAAAAGAAAAAGGAAGAGTAAAGCAGATTTGATATGACCAAGATGGCTGGCATGAGAGCCCCTAGAAATTAATTCCTTTTTAAAAAATATTCATCCTGCAGACTTTTTATTTTACAATGCCTACACATGAGTGTATTTTTTTTAAAAGATTTTATTTATTTATTTGACAGACAGAGATCCCAAGTAGGCAGAGAGGCAGGCAGAGAGAGAGAGAGAAAGAAGCAGTCTCCCTGCTGAGCAGAGAGCCGGACACAGGACTTGATCCCAGGACCCCAGGATCATGACCCGAGCCGGAAGCAGAGACTTAACCCACTGAGCCACCCAGGCGCCCCACATGAGTGTATTTTGAACAACGATTGATTCTGATGAATACACAGCATTGTTGCTTCCTTTTATTCAATCAACCCGACGTTATAAAAATTCTCCTTGTCAATGACTATCTTTCTAAAATGTAAATAAATAACCATGGTCGCTAGGGAGGTCCTCTTGAAAAGGGGGCTACATGAGCAGTGACTTGAAGGGAATTAAGCCAGAGACACGGGGAAAGGCGTGCACCTGGCATGTCTGAGAGGTAACAAGGAGGCCAGTATGGCTGTAGAGGCGACGGCCAGTGCGGGGGAGGGAAGGAAGGCAGAGGGAAGACGTAGCTGGTACTGGACAGTTTATGGCACTGAAGGCCGTTGTTAGCACTTTGGCTTTTACTTTGAGTGAAATGGGGTGCCTTGCATAAATAGAGAAGTGACATGGCATAACTTATCACCTAAAAGGAAACTCTCTTAAAAAGGCATCTGTGCTCTGACATCATTGCAGCATTACTTACAATAACTAAGACTTGGACTTCATGGACACAAAGTAAGTGTCCATCAGCAGATAATGGATAAAGTAGGTGTGATATGTATCTCACATGTTATTAAACTACAGAAAGAAAGAAACCTTGCCAATTGTGACAATACAGACGGATCTTGAGGACATTATAATCCATGAAATAAGTCAGAGAAGGTCAAATTCCGTATGATCTCACTTAGTGATGGAATCTAAGAAACCAAACTCATAGAAGCAGGACAGATGGGTAGTTGGTAGAGATGGGAGGTGGGGAGTAGGGAAATGGTTGAGAGAGTTCAAAGGTTCTAAGTTAAAGTTCTAAGGTGATTAAGTTCTGAAGATTTAATGTACAGCATGGTGGCTATAGTTAAATAACTGTATTGTACATTTGAAAGTTCCTAAGAGAGTAGATTTTTTTAAAAAAGATTTTATTTAATTGAGAGACAGAGAGCATGAGAGAGAGATCATAGGCCGGGGGGGGGGGCACATAGAGGGAGAAGCAGACTCCTTGCTAAGCAGGGAGCCCAGTGTGAGACTCGATCCCAGGACCCTGGGATCATGAGCTGAAGGAGGACACTGAACTGACTGAGCCACCCAGGCGCCCTAAGAGAGCAGATCTTAAAAGTTCTTATCGTAAGAAAAAATTGTAACTATGTGCGGGGGTAGATGTGCAATGAAACTTACTGTGGTGACCATTTTGTGATACATTCTTGTATCAAGTCATGTTCTACAGCTAAAACAAATGCGATGTTATTTGGCAATCATGTATCTGTAAACTAGAAAGAAAAAGAACCAGTCTGGAGACTGGGTCAGAAAGACACTGTTAGCAGGCAGGAGGTGAAGAGAAAGACCAGCGAGGAAACTGTGTCAGCAGTTCTGGAGAAATGAGGATGCCCAGACCAAGCGCGGCATCGGAGATGGCGAGAGGTGATCGGACTCACTATGTCTGACCCCAGAGCTGACAAGAGTTCCTTTGGATTCTGTGTGTACTGCTTCAGGAAGGAGGAACCAGGGAGAGCTCCAGTTCTTGGCCTGACCCACTGAAGGCAAGAGCTGTCCTTTCCCTAAAGATGGAAGGCTGCAGGAGGAAGTGGTTCCATTTCCATTTTGGACCAGTTGAGTTGGAGGGGACTATTCGTTATCCCAGCGGAGATGCCAAGTAGGTAGTTGGGTATCTGGCAGCATCACGAACTTGCGAGGTCTGGCCTAGGGATATGAATTTGGAAGTGATCAGCACGTCTGATATTTAAATCTAAATATCATCTGATGTCTGATATTTAAGCTATGAGACTGGATGCGATCCCTACAGGCGTGCGTGTGCAGAGAGAAACAGGAGGTCTCAGAAGTGACTTTATGACGAGCTCAGTGGAAGTGGAATGCATAAACAAACGTGGATGAGTCATAACAGAAATGAGTGCATTTCTCCAAAAAATGGCAACTCAGAGAAATAGCCCTAGATATGTAGTTCATGCAAGCAACACCGTAGAGTTGTTTAAAACTTGAAATGTGGCTTCTTCTAGGTCCAGGGTGGAAGTGGGGACCTGATGAAGAAGGGCACCGGGAGAGGAGAGAGTAACCACAGGTGCACCATATTTGTTCACTCATTACGTATGCCTTCCCTCCAGCATAAACAATTTAAGGGCCTAGTATGTGTCGGGCATTAATCACTAATGTTGGGCACTTGCAGAGTTTTGCCACCCACCATCAATTTCTTCTTTCTGACCATCTCAATTTCCTTCTAGGCATTACTGTTCCCAGCTGTGGGCCGCCCTACAGAGGCAGTGAGCCCACAAATCTGTATGACACGGGTACTGCCAAGAGGCCAGGCATGTGACCTAGCCTGGGCTAACTAGACTCTACACCAGCGTTTTGGCCTTTCAACAATGAAAGAAGAAATGACTAGTGACCCAAGAGAGTCGAATTCAAGTCATCATCGCAAGCCACACATATAACTTTGAACTTTCTAATAGCTACCAAAACAAGGTAAGAAGAAACAGGTCTAGCTAATTTTAAGTCTATATCGTATTTGACTTCCTATCTCCAAAATATCATCGTGTAAATATTATAAAAATTATTTACAAAATTTTACATTATTTTCCTTGTACGGAGTCTTTGGAATTGGATACGTGCTGTACATTTACGGTGCAACTCTTTTCGGACCCGCAATATTTCAGCACTCGATTGCCACATGTGGGGTGTCACTGTGTTGCAGAGGGTGGGATCCGAGTTCATTCATTTTGGCAGCAGCTCACTAAGCAGACAGAACCTTCTGCAGGCTCTCAGCAGCAGGGCTTGCTTCCTGACCCTCCAGAGCTTCCTCAGTCTTTGGGAAGTCCGCTCCGCCGTGTCCTCCGTCCCGATAGGAGCAAGTCAGTACGTTTCCAGCAGCCTGGAATGCAGTTTCTTTGCTTAGGTTGCTAGAGTAATTTCTTCTTACTTACACTCAAAGAAACCTCACTGCTCTACCCCTTTGTTGGAAAACAAAGAAGGATGTGTGCTGGATCCAGACTTTTCACAAGGGTGGAGTCAAGAGGATCACACCTTCAAGAAGGATAATGTCAGTCTGCATGGGTTTGGATGGAAAAAAAAATCTCCAAAATAGAGCTTTGGGTGAAAAGGCAAAGATGCAGAAAATGTGTATTGCCTGGTCCTCTTTGTATAATTTCTTCAAAAACCATGCATGTGTGTATATACACACATAAAATTATTACATGGAAAGGAACAAACTTGCAGAACAGGGTGACCTTTAGAGAACATGGGTGGGCAGTGGGGAACATGTAGGTTATGGGCAGAATTATGCCCCCGTTATCGTGTGTTGAAGTCCTAACCCCCAGTACCTCGGAAAGTGACCATGTTTGGAAAGGGGTCTTTGAGGAGGTAATTAAGTTAAAATGACATCGCTTGAGTGACCCGTTATCCAACATGACTGCTCTCCTTGCAAGAGTCTGAGATTTGGATGTACTACATACGATAAAAGAGAGAGAAGGCATTGTAAAGACACAGGAAGGAGATGGCCATCTCCAAGCCAAGAAGACAGGCCCAGAGCAGACTCTTCTCTCATGGCCCTAGAAGAGCCCAGCCCTGCCAGCACCTGAATCTTGGACTTCTAGTTTCTCTGTAACTGTAAGAAAATAAATTTCTCTTGTGGAAACCATCTCGTGACCCTCTGCTGTGGCAGCCCCGGAAAACTCATACCAGGAAGTAGTTAAAAGAGAGGTGGACTTCTACGTACTTTAACAGTTTCTGTTCTAATATTTTTACATGTACTTCAACATAAATATAAAAAATGGAAATATTACAAAAAGAAGACTCAGGGTCCTCCCTTACCTTCCTGTGTGTCTCTGCTTCCTTCTCTGTATACATTCCCTTCTTGAAATTTCACCACACATAAAGCAAACTCCTAGGACCCTTACATCTCCAAAGGAAGGTAGAACTTATGACTTAACTCTTCCTTGTTCAGTTAATGTACTTGCCTGTCTTTTTAACTGTGGGCACACCATGATGTCCTTTGGAATGATTATGGAGACATCTTTGTTTGGTTTCACTCTCTGTTCTCTTGTCAAGTTCGTTATCATACCTTTATGACGTTCCTCATCTGGCGCAAGTTACAGGTCCTTGCTTGTAGGTAACAGAATGTATACTTTATAGTCTTAAGCAGAAAAAAACCAATTCATTGAAAGGCAAGAAGGGACCTAACAGGTTCCAAGGAGAAGCTCTAGAAACAGGTTTGGGAAAAACAAAACAACAAAAAACAAGAAGGAATAAACTTCATGGGGGGAGGGGAGTCATAGCCAGAACTGATGGGCTCTTACTTGAGGATGCCACCAGTGAAGTTAATCAGCTATGCTTGTTTGTTTTGTTTTGTTTCTGAATCCTTTTCTTTAGGATTCCATACTCAAAGGAAAAAAAGTCTAATGAGCTTAAGTTGCCTCATAGGCCCATCCCTTAATCAGGAAAGGCAAGGCACTCTCCCCAGCCGGGAAAGTGCTCACTTGTAAGGCAGATCCAATGTGCTTTTGCCAGAAAAAAGGGATTCTAAGTAGCGAAAATAACATATTTCTTGGATGATAATTGATTTATTTGTTTATTCCACACCAGGGGCCATGTTCTGCAGGAAGATCTTTCCTATAGCATCATCTCCCAAAGGGCAGAGTTGGATTTACAATTTTCTTATACAACATCCAAGATGATGAGTGATTGATAGGTGTCTAGCGTTATAATGTGAAGTAAATTCTATTACATTGTGCCTAGATAGCTTTATTTATGGTTGTTGTAAGGGTTCCTTCTCTAGGTTTTGCCTCTTACTAGAAAGTTGGTCTCCCCTTTCAAGGTAGTGATCACTGTGTTGACCAGACCTTACCTCATTTTTTTAGGTAATTGAAAAAATCTATCCAACACCCTCATCAGTTGGCAGGGGTGGGGGTGAGGGGGATGGGAAGTAGACCCTTAAAATCCTTGCTTTCATCCGTGTATTTACAGACCCAGGGACGGTTTGAGTTAATCTCTTTAGGAAACAAATTTTAGAAACATTTCTTAAAGTTTAGAATTAAGTTATTCAAAGGTATGTATAATTATGGCCTAAACAATCGATTTCATTAACTCCAGTAGCATATTACATGGATCTGGGCTATGATTATGAAATCACGGTTTTATTTTTCCCTAATTAAATATTGAAGTTTAGGTCTAGATTTTAATCCTACTCCCCAGAGTAACTTTGGTTGAGATTTTGTGATGCAGTGGAAACATGAGCTCCTGACCTTGGGCGGACCGGCGAACGCTCCGTGTAAAACCACTTCTCCTTCCAGGTGTGGAATCCATACAAAAGGGGAATTGCAGGGTGCAGGCCTTCTGGAAGAGAGCACGTGAGCAAAACTCAACAAAAGTAAGTGCTTTTTCATTCGTGCTTCTTTAAAAAAATTTTGTTTATTCTTTTTTAATTTAAGTGTAATTAATATACGATGTTACATTAGGTTCAGGTGTACAACATAGCGATTTGACAGCATTATACATTACTCACTGCTCACCACGGTCAGTGTAGTCCCCATCTGTCCCATGCAGTGTATTTTCATGTCCCTGCGCTGTATTTTCATGTCCGTGACTTACTTATTTGAGTGGCTGTACTAGATGTGGCTATACTAGAAGAGAAAGGGGTAAGGCAGTTAGTTGCAGGCTCATGATCTGAATTGGGATCTGAATTCAAATCTGAAATCTACCCTATTCTAGCCACACGACTGCAGGTAAGTTTCTTAAATTCACAGAGCCTTCATTTCTTCATCTGTAAAATGGGGCTAAGCTATCTATTTCTTAATGTGATCTTTAGGGTCAGATGAAACACTTGAGGTGTCCATTTCCAGTGCATCATGAGTACTCAATAAGTTGTAACCACTATGATTTGGCAACTAACATTTTACGTGACTAACTCATTTCCCTACTATAACCCATTTAAAGCAGCTTAATGATTACTGGTTAATGTATGTAGGTCTGTTTGGTTTGTATGAATACAACTAGTTGTGACCAGAAAGCAGAACAAATCCTATAGCTCACAATTTCCTAAGATGCTTCTAGAACACTAGCCAGCCATACAGTGTAACAAAATGGGTCATCAGGAATATATTTTCTGTTCAAACAGATTTGGGTAAACCTTAATAAAAGTCAAACTGCTGTTTATTGCAGGACTTTTCAGAGCCTTTAATATACTATCATGCATTGTGACTTTCCAGAGGCAAATAGTACAGACAAATTTCCTAACTTACTTGACCAAAAATAAAATAAAATAAAAACACATTAACATGAAGTTAGTAGATTCAGAAAACACTGTGAAGAAGGGATGCCATAGCCGTGTTCCCAGCCACTTGCCAAGTGGCATAAGAGGTGTTCACTGCAGACGATCCAACTTGCCTAGAGCGGCCATTGGGAATGTAATCTAGTTCCTCTTGAAAGCAGAAATTCCCCCCCCCCCAAATTGAGTTGTAGCCTATGAGGGAGAAACAAATTGCCACCCCACTGTTCACACTTCTGCTCTGTCTGTAAATGTTAGGAACTACCGTAAAACGACATTTGAGTTCCTGCGGCAATAAATACACAAATACAGATTTTCTCCAAATATGGCTAGGGCATCATTCCCCCCCCCCCCCTTTTACCACCTCAGAGTCCCTAAACAGGTTTGAATCTGTTGACAAAGCTTTTTAAAGCCATTTAGCTGACTTTCTCTTTCATATGCTAGCAATCTGTTCACTCCATTCCCAGGGACCTCAGATGGAGCTCTCTCTCTTTCCTCCTCTCTCTCTCTCCCTTACTCCTTCCTTTCCTGGCTCCCCCTTTCTCCCCCTTTCTTATTTCTTGGCAGACTTGCCCCTGGATAGACAAATGGTAACTCCTTCTTTTACTGGCACTCAAGCACCAGAATTTAGTCACTCCCACTCTATGCCGTTGGCTAAGTAATTGCTTGGAATTTGTTACCGCGGTTTAACTCTGTTCTCCACCCACCATTGATACCAGAGGAGTTTTACCTGCAAAAGAATGAGGTCCTATTCTCTATGCACAAAATGTTCTGGTTTTCCCCAGACTTCTGTGCCCGAGTGAATCTCAGGCAAAAAAAGAAAGTTCTGCACATCCATCAACATTGAGAAGGCCGTGACGTCCCTATCTAGAGCTGAAGCTGGAGATTGAACATGAAAGGGAAAAAAAAAATCTTGTGGCAAATAAGGAATTGCATGAAGCTGGCACTCAAGGTTGAGGAGGACCATTTTCTAAGGTTTACGTGATGCTGCTTGGGCAAGATTTTCTTTAGCCTCTTGTACAATCTTTAAATTAAATGATACTATGCACACTTTCAGGATCCTAATGGCAATAGGCACGAAGGTGAGATATAGTCAAGTCATCCTTATGGGGGCAGCAATTAGAGCTTTGCAAAATTGAGGCAGAATTGGGGAACACTGTCGTCAGGATTGATGATGTAAAAGTAGATTCTGCACCATAATGTGAGTATCTGTTTGTGCTCCCACTCGTGTACTTCTAGGACCTGGAGGCTTGTGGGCACACAGTAAGGGCCCAATAACTGCTTATTTAAGGAAAAAAAAAAAAATCTTCAAAGTGGTGACTTCCACCGTCTATCTATGGTCCCCTCTATCTATGGAGTTGAACTCATGGCTAAGTTACATCATGACTAAGAGGCATGGCATTATACTTAACACTGGCCTTGGAGACAGAGGGCCTTGAGGGTTAAGGGCAGGGTCAGCCCTGTCCCATCTGTGTGGCTTTGTGCAAGTTACCGAGTCTAAACCTCACCCTCCTCATCTCTGTGGTGGAGACGGTGGTCCCTGAGACACCTTAAGAGCAAAGATTGGTTAAGACAAGGTATGTCAAACCTTTGACTGCACCTGGCTTATTGGAAGCCTTCACTAAATATTAATATGTTGAAGATAAACTTGGTATCATATCAGTTCAAAAAGAGTAGGTCTTCAGGTAGAGTAGTATAGAACTAGATGCTAGGCAGTATAAATTTTCTGTACTATATACTATATATACTAACTTATAAATGCAGGCACTGGGTCCAAAATCAGATGTGGTGCTACATGGCACTGTCCCTCATCCTCAGCCCTACCCAGCACCGTGGGAAACACCAGGACCACAGTTGATCAGGCATCCCATAGAGGGTCATATAAATAATCACTTCAAAAGGTTGCTATGGGTCAGTGATTTTCAACCAGGGAGAGGTTTGCCCCTCACCCCGACCCCAAGAACACTCAGCAGTATCTGGAGTCCTTTTTGGTTGTCCCAGCTGTGGGGATGGGGACGACAGAGTGCGCTCTGGGCTTCTGATGGGGAGGGGAGCCAGGAATGAGAACGATCAGCAGCGTCCAAACTTGAGAGCTTGGGTTTTAAAAACATGTGACCTTTTAAAGACTCCATCAGAGTCAACACTTCTCAAGGATAAACGATTTATAAAATTATTTTCAGAGTATGGAAAAGGGTTCAGTCGAGTGGTTCAGGTTGGCTGTGAGAGCTGGGAAGCGAGATGGGTCTGGGGAGCCCAGATCTGTTACACTTCTGGGGCCCACTGGCTGGGCAGCAGGGCCAATGCGGAGAGGTGCGGCTTTATGAAAATATGCCTTGAGCAAATATTCTGCTTGGGAATATTTATAATAAGTCATTTAAAAATACTCGAATGCACTGACTAGCAACAAAGATCCTGATTAACCCAGATTCCACTAAAAATAGGAAGAGCCCATTGCATTTAGGCAGAGTTATTTCATTAGTGGGTGAGGCAGGCAGAGAAAATAAATTCTAGGGAATAACAATACTAACAACAACAACAGCTCTCCTTTGTCAAGCTTGGGCACCGTGTTGCATGCTGTGCTGGAAAGTGGCATGAGGAGAAACTTTGGGTCTGGAGTCCTACCTCAGCCCTATCACCCAGCTGCGGGAGTCTGCGACGCTTATTTCTTCCTTTCTGTTGCTTATGGTTTTGTCTGTAAAATGGGAACTGGAGCAATATGTGCCTCATGGGATTGCGGTGAGAATTCGAAAGAATAAAGTCTCCGGGACACCCAGCACAGTGACTGACACATAGGCTTCTAGGAAAGGTGAAGTAATTCTCTTTGGAATAATCCTTCCAAAAACTGTGGAGATCTGTCAAGACGAGAACATTGAGAAGCGGGAAAACTGTCAGAAAGAGATGAAGAGAGGTGTCTGAATTCCCGCAAGCAGTGAGTCGCCAAGCTGGGTGAAATTCCGGAGCCCACCGGGGATCCCTCGACGGGGAGGGCCGTCCGGCGCCTCTAAGGACACCGCACTTGCCTGTCAAGGAAAGCTGTCCTCCACTGTCTCTCCAGTGAAGGACATTTTAAGCTGATTTTGCCCTGCGTCACCCTGCCGCCGCTGCTGCCGTCCCAAGAATGGGTTCTGAGGTCCCCGGCGGGAGCATTAGATCATTCAAATAACGTAAATGGTGGGTTTCACACTTGGAAAGTTGCCCTTGGAGAAATAGTGAGAGGTGTGTCAGTGTTCCCGTCAAGAACTAGCGCTCAGCGGACCCGAGTGCCGTCGCGAAGTGCGTCCCTGCCCTGATCACACTGCCGGGACCTCGTCACGTAGCTTCCGTCAGGTGCTCTCACTGGAAGAGGCCTGGAGGGAGACACAAGTCTGTGGGCTGCCAGCAAGATTCGGAAGGGCCCACTGTGTGTGTGTGTGTGTGTGTGTGTGTGTGTGTGTGTGTGTGTGTGTAGGTGTCTGTGTGCGGTTGTGTATATGTTTGAGTGTGTATGTGTACATGTTTGAGTGTCCATGTGTGTATGTACTTCTGTGTGTGCCTGTATGTGTGTGTATGTGGCATGGGTGTGCCTGCGTGAATGTGTGTCTGTGTGTACCTGTGTGTGCCAGTGTGTGAGTGTGCCCATGTGTAAGTGTGTACGCACCCGTGTGTGCCTCTTTGTGTATGTGTGTGTATGAGTGTGTATTGGCTTGTGCTTCTGTGGGTATGTGTATGTGCCTGTGTGTGACTGTGTGTGTTTGTACCACTGTGTGTGTCTTCCTGTGTGTGCCCTCGTGTGTATATGTGTGCCTGTGCCCCTGTGTGTGAGTATACCTGTGTGTGGTTGTGTTTATGTGTCGGCATATATGAAGGTGTATATATGGGTATGTGAGTGTGTGTGTGTGTGTTTGTGTGTGTGTGTGTGTGTGTGCCTGTGGGTGTGTGCTCTGGTCGCAGAGCTGAAGCTGCCTTCACCACACAGTCACCCTGACGAATGCAATGGCATTTGTCGAGGCTGACATTGGAGTCATGGGAATAGCTTGGGGCTGGGCTGCTCCTAATTATATTTAATTGCACAGCCTGGATTTGACAGTGAGTTTGGTTTGAAACGGGTGATGTGAAGGCTTGACAGTGTCTTCCCAGCTTGACAGGACTGGGGTGGAAACAGTAGCTGATGAGCGTGGCCCCACCAACAGCCCTCATGGCCGACTGGGGGAACCTCCGTGAATGCCCCAGGGTTCAAAGTCACAGTGGCGCTGAGCTGTGGCAGCCACGCACTCAGGCCTCTGCCGACCCCTCTTGCCTTCATTGCTTATGCTTTTTTTTTTTTTTTAAAGATTTTTATTTATTTATTTGACAGACAGAGATCACAAATAGGCAGAGAGGCAGGCTGAGAGAGAGGAGGAAGCAGGCTCCCTGCTGAGCAGAGAGCCCAATGTGGGGCTCGATCCTAGGACCCTGGGATCATGACCTGAGCCGAAGGCAGAGGCTTTAACCCACTGAGCCACCCCGGCGCCCCTGCTTATGCTTATTTACCACTTGATTTTTTTTTCTGGCTTATTTTTTGGCCCAGTCATCTGGTGATGGGTGAATTGAGGAAATAGATACCAGAAACGACTCCAGTTGTGACATTCGTCAGCGTCCTCCCCAGGCCAGGACTCCAACTGCATCATTTGGTGTAATTGTCTACACTCAGCACAGCTGGGGTCCCTCACCAGCAACCATTCTTTACATGCTCTGATACCAGAAATTTTTCTCAGGCTCACCCTGGTTTTAAAATATTTTGTTGACTGTTCCCCTTGCTGTACAGAAGCTTCTTCTCTTGATGAAGTCCCAGAAGTCCCTTTTCGTTGTTGTTTCCCCTGCCTTTGGAGACGTGTTTTGAAAGAAGTTGCTCTGGCCCATGTTGAAGAGGTTACGGCTTATGTTCTTCTCCAGGATTTGGATGGATTCCTACCCCACGTTGATGTCTTTCATCCATTTAGAGTTTATCTATGGTGTAAGAGAGTGGTCGGGTTTTATTCTTCGACACGTGGCTCTCTAGTTCTCCCAGCACCATTTATTGAAGAGATTGTCTTTTTTCCATTGGATATTTTTTTCCTGCTTTGTTGAGGATTAGTTGACCATAAAGTTGTGGGTCCATATCTGGGCTCTCTATTCGGTTCCACTGGTGTATGTGTCTGTTTTTGTGCCAGTACCATGCTGTCTTGATGAGGACAGCTTTGTAATAGAGCTTGAAATCAGGCAACGTGTTGCCTCCCAGCTTTGTCTTTTTCAACATTTCCGTTGCGATTCAGGGGTCTTTTCTGGTTCCAAACAAAATTCAAGATTATTTGTTCCAAACAAAGAGGCAGCGCATGGAATGGGAGAAGATATTTGCAAATAACACTTAGAGACGAAGGGGTAATATCCACGATCTATAAAGAACTTCTCAAACTCAACACCCGAAACACAGATAATTAGGTCAAAAAAATGGGCAGAAGACATGAGCAGACCCTTCTCCAAAGAGGACATACAAATGGCTAATAGACACACATGGAAAAGTGTTCATCCTCATGAGCCATCAGGGAGATTCAAATCAAAACCACACTGAGATACCACCTTCCACCAATTCAAATGGCAAAAATCGACGAGGCAAGAAACAGCAAGTGTAGGAAAAGTTGTGGAGAAAGGGGAACCCTCTTACACTGTTGGTGGGAAGGCACATTGGTGCAGCCACTTTGGAAAAAGGTGTGGAGGTTCCTCAAAAAAGAAAAGAGAAAAAAAAATAGAAAATTTGGGGTGAGGTGAAAACAAGAGGAGGGTTCTGAGCCGAGAAGTGACACGGTGTGCCTGGTGTTTTAATCAGATCACTCAGGCTGCTGAGTGGGGATCGGACTGCATGGAGGGGAGGGTCAGAGCTGGGAGACCAGTGAGGAGGCCACTGTGAACCCTCACAGAGGCAGGATAGCAGGTTGGACCCGGGGAGGGGCGCTGGAAGTGTGGCCTATGGTCAGAACTGGATATGTCTGCAGGTGGAAGCTGCAAGGTTTACAAAGTACCTAATATCTTTCAGGAAGGTATTAGTTTTAAAACAATTACAGCATACCAGTTCACAACAGTGAGCTTTAAGAATATGTCTGTTACATAGTTGCCTGAAAGCATCAAGATGAATAGCAGTAGGATAGTAAAATTCCCAAGTTATAAAAATGCACACACACACAAATACTATTTTCATTTTTTAAGAAAATTTAAATGTATCAAATTAGAACAGTCATTTCCTCTGAGAATGGAGGTTGCAGTTGGGCATGGGAGTGAAGTTTTGGTTAATTTCTGCAGGATTTTTGTTGTTGTTGTTTCCCAGGGGGGCATTCCATTCATTGCTTTTCATTATTCTTTTATTAAAGGAGAAGGGGAAATATTCAGAAGAGGAAAATAATTCATATTCTCGAGCTTTTAAAGACCTTTCAATAAAGACCTTAACTAGGGGCGCCTGGGTGGCTCAATGGGTTAAAGCCTCTGCCTTCGGCTTGATCAGGTCATGATCCCCGAGTCCTGGGATCAAGCCCCACATCAGGCTCTCTGCTCAGCAGGGAGCCTGCTTCCTCCTCTCTCTCTGCCTGCCTCTCTGCCTAGTTGTGATCTCTGTCAAATAAATAAATAAAATCTTTAAAAAAAAAAAAAAGACCTTAACTAGTCCCACACCCCACCCATCAGGCATTTGTGTTCAGAAAGGTCATTGTCAAGGTTTGTTTCAGAATTTGGTTTCCTGCTGCCAAATGTAGGATGTTTGGGGAAACGCGATCTTTTCCCCTCTTCTGTGGCCACTGAGAACAAAATTGGGTGCTGTTGACTTGCAGTTAGAGTCTCCTCCTTGAGGGGAGCAAATTCTAATAACTCTTCACCCAATAGTAGTCAGAATTGGGGTGGAAGATGAAATACTTTCAGGCACTCAGAAATTGCCCTTCTAGTATGTTGAGGGTCATGTGAAATGAAATTGCTCTTTCTCGGGTGTATTTACATCTTCCGGTTTACATGTTCCATCCTCCAAGGATTCACGGAGCTCGCAGTGACAGCCCATCAGTGGATTAATGCAGTGTGACTAAGAAGAGATCGTTGGGGGGCCCTTGGGTGGCTCAGTCGGGTAAGCGTCTGCCTTTAGCTCAGGTCATGATCTTGGTGTCTTGGGATGCAGCCCCATGTCGGGCTTCCCGCTCAGTGCCTCTCCCTCTGCTCATGCTCTCTCCCTCCCTCAAATAAATAAATAAATAAAATCTTAACAGCAACAATAAGAAGAGATGGTTGTGTCAAAGACCTAATCTTTCAACTCTGATTAGATCTCCTGTAATATCCTGCCCATACGTAGAAGATAGGCATTTGAGGAAGAAGAGAGTTTTACAATTTCAGGGAAATCTATAATATCCAAAGGCACATCTGGGCCTTATATTTGACTTTTTCTAAATATGAAATTAACAAAAATAGCTGCAATCTTACTACACACAGCTCTCAGTCAATGATGATCTGTATAATGGACGTTGTCATATTTATCAGGACTAGCAACAGTTACCATATAATTATTTGCCAACTCGGAGTCCACTGTGACTGACTCGTTTTTTAAAATGTGTGAAATCAGACATTTCAGAGACTGTCAAAAAATGCCACCACTCTAAATTTTCTTTCGCTTAAGGGCACTAGTGACAAGGCATGGTGCCACATATGGATTTCTTTGAGTTTGGAAGTCTGCCATCAGCAAGGATAGGGCCACCCATGGATTTGCTGCTGCTGTATCAGATTGGGGGAAAAATTGAATTATAAAGAACATTGTTCACAGGTTGTAACTTCCATTGAAATGGTGACTGCTTAGAATTTGTCATTGTTGAAGTCCTTCTACTTTTTTTTTTTTTTAAGGCACTTGCCATTTTTACAGATTGAAACATCAAAGAGCATGAATTAGCTGCAAGAGGACATTAACCACACTGGTATTCCCCAAAGGGGTTGATGCCAGAGAAGAGTTTAGATGCATGGTTCTCAACCCAGTACGGTTTTTCCCACTCAGGGAAGACATGGCAATGTCTGGAGACATTTTTGCTTATCACAACTTGGGCAAGGTGGTCTATTGGAATCTAGGTAAGGGATAGTGCTAACCATCTCCCAATGCATATGATGGCCCACCTGTAACACAGAGGTGTCCTTCCCCGTGGGTCCTTTTGATCCTGAATTTATCATAGATACCAGAGATGTGTAGGGATGCCCATTCACGTAGCTAACTTAAGGCCGAATAATAAAGTACTGTGTTGATGGACTTGGGCTTCCACAATAAAATATCATAGACCGAGTAGCTGAACTAGCAGAAATTTATTCCTTATTGTTCTGGAGGCTGGAAGCCTGACACCAGAATCCCAGTATGGCTGGATACTGGTGCGAGCTCTCCTGCTGGCTTGTTGATGGCTGCCTTCTTGCTGGGTGGTCACTCAGACTTTCCAAGCTGCGTGAACTCAGAAAGGGAGACAGAGATGGCAACCCTCTGGTATCTCTTCTTATCAGGGCACTAATTCCATCATGAGGACCCCATCCTCATGGCTTCATCCACCTCTAATTAACCCCTTAAAGGCCCCATCTACAAATATCTTCACATTGAGGATTAGGGCTCTGCTATGGTCTGAATTGTTTGTGTCTCTCCCGCCCCCCCCCCCCATTCCCCTGTGAAATCCTAACCCATAAAGGTGATGATATTATTAAGTGGTACCTTAGGGAATTGACTAGTCATAAGGGTCGAGCCCTCATGAGTGGGATTGTTCTCCTTATAAAAGAGACCCCACAGTGCTCCTTAGCCCTACCCAGGGAGCATAAATGGGTTCTAATCAAGGGCATCCCCTATCTCCTGAGTAAGAAGCCTGCACAATGTGATCATCTGGATTTTGGAGAAATTACAGATTACTAATTCAACTGTACTCTTCATTCCTGATTTTTTTTTTTTTTTTTAGTAGAAAACATGTGCTGTAGTTATCTTGTTCCCACCGATAAAAAGTGTGCTATTTTCCAAAGAACAGAGGACAGTTATACTCCTCAGTAGAGGAATGATGTGGTCTGGGTTGCAGTTTGTAAAGGTCTTTCTGATTTCTCTGTGGGGAAAGATTCACTCTTGTGTAATCAAGAGTGAACGTGCTGAGAGGTCCAAAGACTCTCGCTACAGTCCAGATCAGAAATGATGACAGGGGCCGCCATAGAGATGGAGAGAGGCAGGGGATTTCCGAGATACATTTACAGATCAACATGACTGATGATAGAAAGGAATCAAGAACTCCATGACTGGCAGGTGGATAGAAGTTTCATTCAACAAGATGGCAAAGTCTGGGGGAGGAAACGACCTTGAGTGTACCTGTGATGAAGGGCAGGGTAAGGGCTCGAATCAGAAACTCTGCATTCGATGCACTAAGTGGAAGATAGTAGTTGAATGTCAAGTAGTCGTCAGGTGTACAGATGTGTCTGGAGGTCAGAGGAGGGCCGTAGGTAGGAGACTAGTATTTGAGCATCGTAGCACGTACACAATATTTAGGAATATGGCTTGGATAAGACCTTCCTAGTTAGAAAGCTAAAGAAGAGGGCTGATGGCGAATTCCTAAGGCACTGCCCTGTTTGGAGGTCAGGTAGAGAAAGAAGTTGAGAAAGAAGCCCGAGAGAGGTAGCAAGAAAACAGATGTGAAGAATGGAGAATGTCTTGGGAAGGATAGAATGGGCACCTCTGTCAACTGCTACTGAAGGACAGAGAAGCGTCCAGAATCTTAGCAACATGGGCATCTACAGTGAACTTGATCACACAATTTCTGTGGTGTCTTAGAGCAGGAGCCCAGGTCAGCATTATTTGAAGATGAAATGAGATGTGAGGAAAATTTGCTTCAAAGTTAACACTCGTCTTCTGTTATCCATCAGCATCCTAGACTTTCTTGTATCAGTGATATTTGAGACTTACGGACTTGCAACACTAATAATCAAATTTAAATTTGTTCAGCTGATTTTGTATGTGTAGGACACATCCTGGTAAATACCTTTCAGTTGTTCATTTATCCTTTATTTTTTTTTTCTCAACAAATATGTATAACATCTGCTGCACAGGTTTCATGGTGGGTGCTTAGGATTCCAGAGGTGGATGAGACATATAACTTCCCTACCCTTTTGGTCATTGTCTTAGATAAGACAAAAGGAAAAAAAATCAACCAACAAATAGCTGTTTAAGTTGAACAAGCTCCTTGGAGGAAGCAAACATGGTGCCTGCATCGTGAACATTGGGTGGGGCCATTTTGGTTGGGTTGGTTTACAGAAGGGCCATCTGAGGAGGTGACATTTTAGGTGGAAACACGAATGATGCAAAGATCCACCACGCTGGCCGATGGAGCATAGCTTTGCAAAAGGCCCAGCCCAGCAGGGCCAAGAGTCTGCAAATACCTTGAGTGCGTGAGAGCTACCATATTGTGGGAAGCAGAGCTCACAGGGGGCAGGCATATGGTGGGGCTGGACAAGTATGCAAGGGCTAGAATATGCAGGGATTTATGGACTTACACCGAAGATCTTTCCAAAGTTGCCTTCCTGCCTATGTCTTTGAAAAAGCGTTCTGTGATCAGACAGAACTGTTTCCCAGCACAGTATTTCTAGACAGCATCTTAGTAATTTATATTTAAAAAAATCTTAAGACACATGCATACTTTAGTAATTCCATTTCTAGGAATTTATGTTAAGGAAGTAACTTTCCATATGCATGCATTTTTGTCTAGAAGAAAATTTGCTTGTATCTCTGCAATTCCTTGAATTCTGTGCTGAAAGCCAATAGATTTTATGACGTGCAATTTATACTTCATGAGAGCTGATTTTTTTTAAAAAAAAGAATGATATGACAAAATATTAAAAATAATGTCATGTTCATCAATATGAGAATGGCTAATATGTTCTGATCCATCCACACACTCCAATTATACAATCGTAACTATTGCTGGTAGTTACTTTACTGACATGCAAAATATCTACGATATTTAGTAGTAGATAAAAATGAGTCAAACACAGTAAATATAATTTTATTTTAATTTATATTAGAAAGAGATGGTGTCTGGGTAGCTTGGTGTCTGCCTTTGGCTCAGGTCATGATCTCAGGGTCCTGGGATAGAGCCCCCCACTGGGCTTCCTGCTCGCCAGGAAGCCTGTTTCTCCCTCTCCCACTCCCCCTGCTTGTGTTCCCTCTCTCACTGTGTTTCTATCAACTAAATAAATAAAATCTTAAAATCAATCAATCAATTAATGAGAGAAATAAACATATCCTATAGATATACATAAAAAAAACAATATTAAAAGTCATTTTTCCTGAGTGTTGGGATTATGGGTAATTTTTACTCATTTCATTATGTTTTCCTTTGTTATCCCACATTTTTTGCTCCGACCATGAAGGACTTTGTGATTGGAAAAAAACACTAAAGTTATCACCATGTTTAAGCAAGACAAACGTTAACAGCCAACAGAAAAAGATCTTTTCATGATTAAGAACTAGAGCCTCGGGACATCTCTGGAGACCACTGAATCCAGCCCCCACCTCATTTCGGAAGGAATGAACATTAGAATTAACATCAGCTGTGGTGACCAACTGTTTTAGAAAACAGGCCAGATGGTGCTCATTGTCCCTCTCTGGTGTGCTTTGAGGGGGTATTATTGGCCTTCTTAGAGCAGCAATTACAGAACATCTTTGCAGCTAGGTCATTCCAATTACCTTCTAGCAAAGGTGCAAGATATTTTAAAAATTTCTCACTATCCCACAGTTTGTCTTTGACATACAGAATGCATTTGTCCAAAGGAGGTCTTGTTTATGTCTTGAATTTTTCTTAAATAGGATGCATTGAATTATGCAACCACGTCCTTCCTCATTTGAGTGGCTGATCGTGCGGGCAGTAGAGCCTGATTATGAACCTGCAGTTTGCACAGGCGAATCTTGTGATTACATATGTCCACAGACAGTTTAGCTTCATGGTCGATGGCACAATTAGGATAGATGAGTAACGAAAGTTGCATTGCAAGGCAAATAGCATTTCCAAAGTTTCCTAAGAAACAGGTGTACTGAAGGGGCACCACACGTTCAGACTTTTAATTGGCCAAACGTGAATACTTATTTTTATTTTTAGAGCCAAATGGAAAAGTCCATAGCAAAGACCTTACTCCAATATGTATGACCTTGCATTTTTATTGTAAAGCTAAAAACAATACCCAAGCCAATGTAGACTAGTAGTCTTTCCTCAATGTTTCATCTTCCCTGCATTATTCGTGTTGGAGATTGTCTCTGCCACACATGTTCTGAATATTGGAGACCTGGAGATGCTAAGCAGCTAACACTCAACATGTTTCTTTAATTTTTTAAAAAAGATTCATTTATTTACTTATTTGACAGAGATCACAAGTAGGCAGAGAGGCAGGCAGAGAGAGAGAGGAGGAAGCGGGCTCCCCACTGAGCAGAGAGTTTGATGCGGGGCTCAATCCCAGGACCCTGGGATCTTGACCCGAGCCGAAGGCAGAGGCCCTAACCCACTCAGCCACCCAGGCGCCCCTTGACATGGTTTTTGATGGGCAACTGTTCAACAGGTATGTTTCAAACACCTACCTCGTAAAATGGTTCTAGGCATTCAAGTTCAGGGCATGCTTCCTAAATCCTGAAATTCAGTGTAACATAGATGAAAGGATTAAGAGTTAAATCTCAGTTCATCTCTAAAGGAAGTTTCAGGACATCTTGCAAATGTGTGGGTATTGCAATACAATGGATTCACGTCTTCGTTGGGAGTCCTGTTCTCGGGTCCGTGCTCAGGGGGGAAATCACATTTCTCAAAGCACAGTTTCTCTCTTCTCTAGGATTCTGCAAATCTACCTGTGGACAGGCTTGGGGCTTTCCTTCCGTGACTCCTAACATCCTAGAGACTTCTTGTTCGTTCCACTTTAATTTCTCCCTTCCTCCAGCCGAAAGAAGTATTTTCTAGGAGTACCTGGGTGGCTCCGTCAATGGAGTGTCCAACTTTCGGTTTTGTGGGATTGGGCCCCACATCCAGCTCCACACCGATGGTGGAGCCTGGTTAAGATTCTCTCTCTCGGGATGCCTGGGTGGCTCAGTTGGTTGGACGACTGCCTTTGGCTCAGGTCATGATCCCGGAATTGCAGGATCGAATCCCACATCGGGCTCCCAGCTCCATGGGGAGTCTGCTTCTCCCTCTGACCTTCTCGCTCATGCTCTCTCTCACTGTCTCTCTCTCTCAAATAAATAAATAAATCTTAAAAAAAAAAAAAAAAAAAGATTCTCTCTCTCCTTCTCTCTCAGCCCCTCCCCACCTCTCTCTCTCGGTGGGGGGGGGGGGGTATTTTCTGCTCTGCTGGGTAGAGAGGCAGACCTTTTACTTATCATTTATTTCCCCAAATTTGTTGGCCCTGCTCGGAGTCTTTACTGTTCTCCCAAGGGCTTCCCTCTTGAAATTCCCAAACAGGGAAGAGATCATTTTCTCTGCTCTCTGCTGCCACATACCTTCCCTGAGCAGTGATAGCAAACCAGCCCGGCTCAATGATCGCCACAGTGGGGGCCCAGGAGGGCTGGGCAGGTGGCCGAGGAAATCCGTCCGGCTTGGGGCACCTGGGTGGCTCAGTGGGTTAAGCCTCTGCCTTGGGCTCAGGTCATGATCCCAGGGTCCTGGGATTGAGCCCCACATCGGGCTCTCTGCTCTGCAGGGAGCCTGCTTCCTCCTCTCTCTCTGCCTGCCTCTCTGCCTGCTTGTGATCTCTGTCAGATAAATAAGGAAAAAATCTTTAAAAAAAAAAAAAAAAAGTCCGGCTTTTACTTATACTTAGGTTTACGCATGTAGGAATGGATCTTTACCAATAATTATGACAGAAATCAACTTCGGCATCTTCACCCAGTTCTTATGCATGGCAGTCATCCCTCTAGCCCTGCACGCGTGGCAAAGGGAGGCCGAGGGAAGGAAGAGCGGAAGTCCTCAGAGTGTGGGTAGCAGTGAATGCAGATTTCATGCACACTGCGAAGTGATTTCTAGACAACGCTACGCAGTTTTCACCCTCACAAAATTGCGAATGACCGAATAAGAGTCTTGCAAAGAAAATATAGACTGACAATAGCAAATGATTGTGTAAGCATAAACCCATACCAAGAAAATGCCAGCGCTCTTCCTCTCCTACCTCTAGGATCTATAATTCCCCACCATATTTCAAGGTTAAGTGAAATCTGTTGGGAACTGTCCCACCTTCTCTCCCCAGGATGTTGGGTGTGAGGGGAGTTTAGACTGTCCATTCAGGATAATGGTGATGTTTTAACCGTGAAAAGCCATGTGCTTTTTAAGAGAAACTTGTAGGAAAGGCCTTTTAAAAATGAATCTGGGGGTGGGTGGTTAAGATTTTAAAAATAAAAACAAAAATATGGAGACAGAATTTCTAACACGTGAAAAAATATTTCTGAGGAAGATATTTGTTCGGTTTGTGAACCTAACAAAATTTAAAAAATGAAAAGATAAAATCTGCTATTCATTTAAAATCTGTTATTCATTTTAAAAATGAAAAGATATTTGCTACTTAATTTATGGAACTGGTGAACTGATTTTCAAGAAAGCAGGATTTTTTAAAAAATTTATTTGAATTGGCAGTTGGACTTGAAAACGAGCACCAACATCTAGGATAAATGGCTACTAGTGTCCTGCTGTTTGGATCTGCGCATCTTTTTTTCTTTTTAATTTAATTTATTTATTTGAGAGAGAGAGAGTGTGAGAGAGAGAGCATGAGCAGGGGGAATAGGAGAGGGAGAAGCAGACTCCCCACTGAGCAGGAGCCCGAAGCAGGTCTTGATCGTGGGACTCTGGGATCATGAGCTGAGCCAAAGGCAGACACTTAACTGACTGAGCCACCCAGGTGCCGCTCCATGTATGTTTCTGAGATATCTTTGTAACGCTTGACTGACATGGAAAACCAGCATTTAGCTTGGAATCATACTTTTAAATCATTGTTCTGTATGCATTTTATTTATTTATTTATTTATTTATTTATTTTAAAAAAGATTTTATTTATTTATTTGACAGGGAGAGATCACAAGTAGGCAGAGAGGCAGATAAAGAGAGAGGAGGAAGCAGGCTTCTGGCTGAGCAGAGAGCCCGATGCGGGGCCGATCTCCGGATTCTGGGATCATGACCTGAGCCGAAGGCAGAGGCTTTAACCGACTGAGCCACCCAGGTGCCCCTCTGTATGCATTAAAAAAAAAATAATAAAGCGTATATTTATAGTAATTTTTAGGGAACAAAAGAGGTGTTTTACCACGAATATATGAAATTAAATTTACAACTATTAAGATGTTCAGTTCTTTAAAAAGTTCTATTTATAAAAGTCTATTTTTAATTCAGGTGGTACACCATACATAATATAGTGTAGTATGTATTAAAAATATAGAATAAATTATTATACACGTACTGAAACGTAATCACAATTTTTAACTGGGAGGAATGCATGGATATTTACTTTTTAATGGGCGTTGGGCTTGGAAACCAATGACCTAGTAATTACATTTGAAGAAGGGTCAAGGTAGTAAGCAAACGTTCTGATAAGGTAGAGAAGAGAGCACTTAATATTTCTCAGCTTCTCATACACACCTGCCCTTAAAGGATTTGCAAATTTAAGGCAACACTTAGTCCCCTACCAGCTTGCGCATTCCAGAGCCTGGACCGAGGGAGGGGCGCCCTACTGCCCTGGTCCTCCCCTTTGTGCTCACGGCCATCATTGCTTTTGCTCAGACAGGTCACACCGCTTGGACTGTCACCTCCCCTGATCTAAACTAACCTACAAAGTCCTCCTTGACCCTTTCTGGTGGAAATGAGATTCTGCTTCTTCTGAAATCCCAGAGCAGGGATTCATGGACTGGGTCGGTCTGATGTCTCGTGATGATCATGGTAGCTATTTGAAAACTTGGTTTGCTCTGCCTTTCCCTCAAAGAGGCTGATTCAAGGGAATTCAGGAAAGGGCGTTGCTTGGGAATCTGTGTTTCTGGAAAGTCTCCAGCCGGTTCGAGTGGTCAGCGATGCTCAGAAATCAATATTCAAGAGATTGTTTATTGGATACATAGCACATACCCCTTTGTGGTATCTGCTACCTTTTTAGAAATTAGCTCGTCTTTCTAATTAGCTTGTAAATAATTCAGAATCAGAGATTATTATTGTTACTGTTTTACCCTAGTAAGTCAGACATCATTTATTTATTATATAGTAAGGATTGATAGATGGATCTGAGTGCACTACACTCTTTAGAATGACTCTGTGAAACCTTGCAAAATATTGAGGGAATTAATGGAATCCTATGGAAAAAGTGGTGACAGCAATAATTGAACCACTTGTATGCCAATAGGTCAGTTATAGTTTTCATTCTCAAATTTTTATTAAAAAAAAAAAGGTGTTTCTGCCATACCTCGGTGTGTTTCTTCCAAAGTAAATGATCTTTTAAAAACTTAAAAACCATTTCTACAAATTTCTCTCCAGTTATCTCTAACCAAATAACATTCAAAGTATTTTCTTTTTAATGAGGGGAGCTGTGAATCAGAAAACAAATATGCAGAAACCTATTAACAGGCCAGTAATTTAGAATGAAAAGAAAGAAATTTTCTACTACTGAAAGAGAGCTCTAATTTACATGCAAATGTGTGGAGGAAATAAAGGTTTGCTGGAATTTATTTTTAATAGATACCAGATCTAGATAAGAGACAAGAGGTAAAAATTGATGGCCTCCCAAACCCACTGCTGGTTAGAACTGCAAAGAAATGGGGCAGTGTCCTTAAGGATGAACTATTTTAATAATAATCTTGCCACTTGAGAAAAATTATTAATTCATCTAATTAACATTAGTATGTAAATTATTCATTACTGCAACTATCAGAATAAAATTAGAATTTCTAGGTTCATAAATTGTCCATGCTTCTGTCTTCTCTAGTATGAGAGATGCTGCATTTTGGAAGAACAGCAACTACTTTAATGAAATATAATTACAGATGGTGGAAAAATAAGAGCACAGAGTGTTATTATAAACCTGCTCTTAGCAAACAACTATGTTCAGTTATTTTGGCATTAATAGAGGACTAAATAACCATTGGTTATTTATTTGTGGTTTTTAAAAAGTTTCCCTCGTGTAGTGGTAATTAGCTGGTGGTTTTGATACTTGTTAATTAGCAATGTTTTTTCCTTTCATAAAGTGGACTCTGCTAGCCCTCTTTCCCCCAGAAGCTCAAGATCCAGCATTCATTATGGAAACCAGATGAATGAGATCAAAAAATTTCTCATCTCTTTTCTTCCTCACTTTGGCATCACCCTGCTTTATCCATTGACAGCTTTAGATTTTGCTCTCAGTTTAGGAAGAAGCCCATTGGCAAAGCAGTATTTATGAAAGCCTGTAGCAGCTAAGGGACGGCGACCCGACCTGGGAATAATTTTCCCTGAAAATCTCTTGCTGCAAAGCAAGTTCACCTGTCATGGCATGGGAAGGGGTAGCCCACAGAGGGGTTCCCAACCTGATTATCTCAAACCAGAGAATCAATTCATTCTTATTCTTGGAAGAGCACAATACTTGTTTCGACAAAATAAGCTTGAGAAATGTTATGTATCAGGCCCGTGATCCATCCTGTGTGCATTATCAAGTAGGTCCTTTGTTCTGGTATCTTCAGCTCATGCTATGCTCTTACTCAGAACCCTTCCTGACATCATAATCCTTTGAGAATCAAACCCAAGGTCAAATCATGACCTTCAACACAGATAAGAGGTTTTCCTCCTTGTCTTTCACCTCTGGTGTTCCATGCAAGATTCTCCTGTGCTCGATGCCAGCCACGGCGGTCTTTTTTTTCTGGCCTTTAAACGCAACAAGCTTGTCCTTGTTTTAGAATTTGTGATCTTTGGTTTTTCTGCCTGGAGCGATGTTCTCCCTCCTGATCTTTCTATGGCTGCCTCTTTTTTAAAATCCAGCTCTTACCTGAAATATCACTTCTTAGAGAGAGATGTGGTCCTAGCAAAATCTTTGCTTGTCTCTCTAAAGAAGCTACTGTGGAGCTCTATCTTAGTGGTCCTCAACCCTGATCACACGTCATCTGCCATGCTTGGTAGAGATTACCCTCTACCCAGGGTTTCTGATTCAGGGGAGTCTGGGATGAGGCACAAGAATTAGCATTTCTAAGAAGTTCCTAACTGTAAGGTTTTACAGGCGAGATAGGCACAAGGCAAGGTTTCTTAAAGGCGTCCTGGGGCGAGGTTCCGAGACTCAGGAGAGGAGAGTCAGGGAAGTTGCGCCCAGGAAGGGGTTGAGTGGGCTTTTATTGGGCCAAGGCAGGGAGGGGGCTCATAACCATATTTGGTAAGGTTAGAGGTTGGGGGTTGGAAGGTCCCAAAGTGGCTGGTTTCTGTTTCTCACGTAAGTTTTGGTTTACTCAAGATGACATGTCCTTGACAGATGTCCTTCGGGCAGGAAAGTCCTGGGTAGGGGGAAGATGGCGGTCTGGCGGCTGTTTTATTGTTTCTCCTGCATTCCCAGGGCCGCCGACGTAACACTAGCTGCTTCTGATCTGGAGATCATTCTTGGAGAACTACTGCTCAACCCTGTTACCTGATTTTAATTCTCTTCATTACACCTCTCCCTATCTGATATTTTGTTCTTGTTCATGTAAATATTTGTCTACAGTTTGTCATCTGTACTCAAATATAGGATCTGCATTCATTACTATCTCTTCAGTAACTACCATGTAGTGGACATGCAATAAATGTTTGTTGACTTATTCATTCAACCAACAATTTTGCATCCCCATTTTGTATCTGGGCGAGGAGCCAGGGGTACCGCGATTAGTAAGCATGGTCCTCTCTCTGAAGACTCATGAGCTGTTGAGGAATACCACCCCCAGTGAGCACAGTCTTTCCCAGAATGTGATAATTGCCATAATGAACCCATTAGTACCTGACAACACAGACGATTGTAGTTAGCGGGTTTTCTGGCATTTGGATGGAAGTGAATGAGTTTATGGAAACTAGATTGGGGGTTTCATAACCTTTAAAAATTGTGTGTGCCTCTGGATATGAACATGGCCTTCATAACTGGGAAATGCTAAAGAGTTACCTGATTGGCAGTCTCTCGACAGAGCTCGTTAAGACTTTGCTGTTTTGAAATGACTTTGGATGAAAAAAATAGGGGAAAATTTTCTCTTGCTTGCATTTATGAAGCCCAGCAGAAATGGGCTTGTGAGTGTTTCATTGTCAGCAATAGATCTAAGTTAATTATTCAAAAAAAAAAAAAAATCCCAAAACCTGGTTGAAGCAAAAAAAAAAGAAAAGAAAGAACAAATAAATGGGGTTAGGAATCTAAACCATGTGGCCAAGGAAAACAGATTTTTAGACACAATAAAGTTAGATATCTAGTTGTTTATAAGTTTACAAACTTATAAGTTTATAAGTTTCATCAATTTCAAGGGAGATATATAAATTCCGAGTCAAATCCATATTGCTCTTTCCCTTAAAGATCAGTTACGGTTGAAGCTTGACTCCCTGTCTCCACTGGGTTGGACAGATCTCCTCATTATGTGAGCGATTACCTACCTTATTTTAGCCTATAAAGAAGCCTTTTATTTGCTGCTTAGGAAAGGAAGACAGATCATTCAGTACACAAGCCAAAAGAAGCCCAATTCTCTAGTCCTCAAATTAAGTCTCTGAGTCTCTGTTTTACCATTAGTTCTCATAAGAATAAACAAGTTGTAATGTTTCAAGTGCATCAGAGGTAAATAAAACCAAACCATATTACAAAATAAATTGGTGGAAAGATGCCTTCGTATTTCATAGCAATTAGCTGCGTGATTGGTTATTGTTTTGCCTTGAGTTTTACACTGGAAAATCAAATTTGAAGATTAGGTTGGGAATAATGCAAGGCATTGGCTGCATTTATTACCAATTACTTTTTGAAGGCTGTACTTATGCATAAAACTATTTGAATTTTAATGTCATGAGGAAAATTCCTGACGTGGAAAGTTTCATTTAAAATTTTAACCTGAGGAAGAAATTCATTAGTTGTCTATTACCTGATGACTTTGGGCTGTTGTAATGAAAAAGTGGCATTAAAAAATTATTTGTTGAGCAATTGCTTTTCAAGGCCTTTGGTGTTTACAAAGCGTAAAAGATGCATATGTTTCATGAAAGATGGTTCATTGGAGATCAATTTAGGTACTCATATATTCATAGCCTCTGTGTTTTGAAAATCCTAATTGCCAACACCAAATTAAAGTCATCGATATTTTAAAAAATGTTCTTACATTTTATTATTGCCGTGTTTTGCATATGGGGTTATAAATATTTATATACCTAGGTATATAAATATTTATATACCTAGGTGGGATTATGTCTCTTAGAGTCTCCATAAAGTAGATATATAGAAAACGAGAATGTTTTCAGAAAACAGAACAACAACAAAAAATCCACCCACCACCAAAACAAAAAAACAAAAAAACAAACAAAAAAAACCCCACTACCATTTGCACTCTTCTCTGTAGCATTTTCCTTTCCCTGCTCCATGGGACCCCCTAAAAGGGAAAAAGGGACAAAGCAAATTTTAAGAAAACAGTAAAATCCAAGTCTTCAGCTTTGCTCAGTAATACATTGTACATAGTGTCATGGAGATCTGACTTGAAAACCAACTTTCAAGAACATCAAAACAGATGTCATGCCTTCTGTGTCATTCCTAGGGCGAATATTTCCACTCTTGTAATGATTATTGCTTATGGATGTTGCATGTTAATTATCTGACTTGACTCACTCCTTTAAGAACTTCAGAAAACTGCCGATTTCCACTTCACTTTGGGCCAAATTGATCTCTTTCATGCAAATCTAGGTGATGTGTTTCTGGGGGTGAGTGTATGGGATTGGCCTTTTGGAAAGCTGTTGTTCCAATTCATGCAGGAAAAAGCTCATTGAGAGGCTCTCTGTCTTGCTGAGACTTACAACAATGGCAGCAGCAACCATAATAATGGCTTCTACCATTTGTATGGTGTTTACTGTGTGCCAGGAATGACCTATGTCATCTCATTTAATCTCTGCCCTCTTCCTGATGTCCTGCTACACTGATCCCCCCATTTTAGGAAAGAGGACCTTCAGACACAGAGAAATGGAAAACTTGCTTGGGTTCCCATAGCTAGCAAGTGGTAGTGCCAGAACTTGAGCTTCACACGGCCCAGAACCTATGACCTTAAACAATTTTACACCATCCATTGGTATGAATGAACCATTCACATGTTACGTGCACGTATATTCTCTTTGTAGAGGAGAGATTAAATCACAGTAGCAGGATTTTACCTCAACTCAGTCATATATTCATACCTGGGCACTAAGTTGAAGCACTAGTACTCAGAGGCTCAGTAACTGGTACTCATGGGACCACCACATTTGCAGTTCCTGCTCACTTCCTGAAACAGAGAGGAAGATGACATGTTCCTTAGTGCACAAAACGAGGTGTAGCAATGGGCTTGCTTTGGGCAGTGAAATATGAGCAGAAGCAGTGGCAGCCAGCACACAGCACTCCATGTCCTCTCTCCCAGCTGCAGTCACTGGGGGACGCATTGTGACCCTTCCGTTGACTGAAGCAGCTTCTATCACTGAGCTGAGTCATGGTCCTGCACAGAGAAAGAAACACTGATTGGATTAATCACTGTGATTTTTGGAGCTGTCTGTTATATCAGCATAACTTAATTGAACCTGACTAATGCAGAAATCATCCACATAATCCAGAACAGACTATCTTAATTAAGAAAGGATGTTATTATTTACATTATTTAAAGTCATGAAAACATTAAATTGAAAAGGTTACTTGGGGACATTTGCTACATCCCGGGATGTTGCTAAGGCTTCCACGGTGTCCTCAGCCTGCAGTTTGTAAACCATTGATCTCTACAGAGCATTGCTCCTTCTCTTGTAAATGACATTTTCTGATATCACCTGGATATAGTTGCCGTTTTATTTAAAATTCTCTGAGCAGTTATGCTCAGTCCCTGGAAATTGCTTGCTGGTCCTAAATTGATTGGGTCAAAGAAAATCCAATTTCCTGGCTGGCTGCATCAGCCTACTTCCCCTAGAAAATCCTTTTGTGTCTAGAACTTAAGAACATGAAGAAGCAGATAGCTACCAGGCACAGAGTGCTTATACTATGCCATACTTGAGTTAAGTGTTTACAGCCAGCATCTAGTTTGGTGGATCCAGTTTCAACGCCCTCCTCTATAGAGGCTGGGAAAGATAAGTACTCATATTCACAGCTTCCTGTGACCCTGTGATGCAGTCTGGCCCGTTAAGGTCTAATCTAAAGTTTGGGTGGGTTCTCCAACAGCTGTCACTTTAGTCTTAAAAGTGATAGCTTAGTTTGGTTGTTCCATTTCATCTTGTTAATGCAGCTGGAACCACAGCGGCCATGTTGGGAGTCTGACGGAAAATCCAAAAGACCTTCCCATGTGAAGCTGTTGGAATAACACCAGCAACTGTCTACTTCCAGACTCTTGTTACCTACAACTGATAAACTTCCTATTAGGCTTTCTGTTACTCATGGTGGAATGCAACCCAACTGATATGTACATGAATTTCCTTACTGAAACCTCACAGAATGCAGAAATGGCAATAGTAAGATCATACCCATTCTAGAGGTCAGAAAAAGAAAGTCCAGATAGGTAAATTAATTTTCTTGTATACTGTCTTCCTAGCAGGTATGACTTTCTATAGTTTAAGTTTAAGCTCCATGAAGAGGAAGGCTTGTTCATCACTGCCTTGTCGTAGTTCACAAAAATTCATCACCATTATATCTGATGATATACCTGGAATATGCCCAAAAATCTGTTAAATGAATTAATAAAGTCATACAGAGTTAAGGAAGAATTTCAGTCCAGGGTACTCCCATGCTCTTAACCCCATTGTGCCAACATGAATGCCAGGCTCCCTATCAGAAGCCCACTCTTAATTCCCTTTTTGTCAAAGTGAGAGTTTTTGTACAGATATATATCATGGGATTATCTCTTTCAGGAAAAAAAAAAAATACCTCTTAGGAAATAATCTACTCTACAAAGACTCTCTCAAAAATCACAAAAACTATCACCCAACACTAAGATATTCTAATTAGCAAATTCCTTCTGGCATCACGCAAACACCCAAAAGAAAGAGAAGAGCCAGAGATGTTTGGAAAATTTTCCTAGGGGAAAAGGTTGGGGAGGAGGAGGAATCTCCGTCTGCTAATTAATAGAATGAACTTGAGCTAAAGAGCCATGTGGGACTGTTGTCGTAGTAACATGATCCAAGTCAGAAAGCATTTCTGTGAGTTGCTGTTCCCAAAAAAATAAAACAAAATGAAACAAAAAACCCCTCTTGTTGTGGAAAGTGTGGCTTGTGATGTAAGATGCCAAATTTCAGGCCTAAACTTGGAAGATTTTGAAGATTTTCTCCCACGTCAGTCACAATAATCCCCAGATAGAGGGAGGATTGTTTATAATGTTATGCCAATAATAGCCAGGGGAGAAAAACACAAGGTAATCTGCAAGCATCATTTGTTAATGTTTTTAAATGTCATTGAAAAAGAAAATAATGAGAAAGATTAATTCCAACAGTCCTATCTTTTCTCATTTCTTTTGAGTAGTTAAGAAAACTTGTGATTTAAGTAGATATGTTACATTAAATCTCTTCATTAGAATGCTTTAAATATTACCAGTTATATAATGTGTGTGTGTGTGTGTATATCAGTAACTCCCCTCCCCCAAATGCACTGACTTGATGAGCATTCATTATAGATTGATTGTGAGTCTGTGGGTTGGCTTGGGGTTCTGCTGATCTCTGCGGGATTTGGCTGATCTCAGCTGAGCTTATTGCTATGTCACCTATAGACCAAGTGAGTGGCTCTGCTGATGATGTGGGCTCCTTCAGATGTTCAGGGTTTGTTACCTAAACGTTGGTCCCAAACAGCCTTGGCCAGAACAGTTGGGGTCTCGCCCATGTGATCTCTTGTGTATCAGGAGTCTGGTCCAGGCTTATTCACCTGACAGAGGCAGGGCTTCTAGAAAGAGCAGAGGTGTCTAGGGCCTCTGCTGTTAGCTTTTAGCTTTATTCATAGTACTGCTCCTAGCTATTCTTTGCTCAACCTTGTAGAGTTGTGCTCTCCCTATGCCCAGCCTCTTATTCAGAAGAGACTAATGGGACTTCCCTGCACACATCTGGAGTTCTTTGTCTCCATAGCTGCCTCTTTTCTGGAGCCCTATCCAGTATCTGCCAGCGGCCTCCTTTCTCTCTTCTCAACCCTGTGAGATCACCAGGCCTTTCCCTTTATTTTCCTTCTTGGACTTCAGTCTAGAGTGTGCCTTGTAAGCCACAGAGCTGTGACAACAACAGGGCTCACTATTTGGTATTTAGGAATCAATCCTTACTGACCGTTGACGGCATCTGAGACGGTGATTTCATAGGTTTCCCCCCGTTTTCTAGTTTATGGGTAATTCCAGTGCTGGGTACTCCACTACGACCAAAGTTATATGCCATTTTGAGCTGGAATCCTCGTCTAGTGTACTGTCTACAATTAGCGTCTGCTCTGGGATATTTTTAACCAGACTTCTCCTTAGCATCTTTCCTAAGCAACTAGCCAGATTGTGGTAGAAAAGCATGTTCATTTTAATATTTTATTAAGCATCTTAAATATCTAAAACATTAGTACAAAAAGAAACCTGAATAAGGTCCATCCTCTACAAAAATCATTTCATTCTATTACCTTTTGAATTGGATTATTCTTACTGCTCTATTGGCAGAGATGATCGAGATGTGATTCTTTTCAGTAAATATCCTGGATCAGACTACAGCATCATTCTTTTTTTGTATCATCAAGAAGTCTTCCAAATGCACTGCCTTTTTAAAAGTCTGAGTTCACCGTGGTAGCAGCAAATACGTAATTTCATTTTATTAGGGTACTGTTATTATTTTTATTATATTTCAATTAGGAAAGGGGTTTACCTTAGACCCTTTTTTTTTCCCTTATGAATTTTCTTGCATTTGGATTAGAAATGTTATAAGTTTGAATATCTTTTGGTGCCTATATGTCCTTGCCAATTTCCTCCTCGTCAGGGTGCCTGCTACAGGGATGATAGTTCATGTGCTTGTAACTCCTAGAAGAGCACCACACACACTTAAAACGGTAAGACACAGGGAGGGTAAAACAGCAGACTTCGTACTTGTGTTAAATCTTTAATAGAAGTCTTTATTAATAAAGTTCTCAGAGGAAGTCAGTGTAAATATTTAGATAAACTCTGATTTTTCCCCCCATAACTCAGGGTGGATTTTACAGTAATGTTCATGACCCCAGGCTCAATTTTTTATGAGCATTTTTCAATTCTTGGTCCAGTGGAACAGAAATAAAAATCATTGACCACATCAGTGCACTAACAAAATGTTACGTCACTAAATTGCCCAGAAGGAGCCCCTGTGCTCCCTCGTGGAACAGTATGCACACACACACACACACACACACACAAAACCTGTACACTAAGGCAGAAATCGAAGCCCAACCCTTAATCTGGTCCTATTTCTCCTTTCTGAAGAAGACATCTTGGGCCTTGTGGACAAACAAAGGAAGTGACAACTTTTGGTGTGGTAGCAATTTCAGATTAATGGCCTACTCACACATGAACACATAAAGGAATGATAGCCAATTTTAAGTATTCGTCATTTCTTGACAACCTGCCCTAATGGCACCATTTTTATAGCTCAGTAGTAAATTCTGTTTTCAGACGGAAACCATTCAGTTATATATCATCCACATTTGTAACAGTTCTCCTACTTTTTGGCTCAAAATTCAGAACCAAGAAGGTGTTTGGGAGGGAGGAGGTGTCCAGGGGATGTCTTTCCAATGAGTCGAGAACTCTCGTGTCAGCTTTAATTTTGAGTTAAATGTGAACACGATGATATTAAAAACACACCCAAAGAGCATTGCCTTTGAAGTCAGAGATAAAAAGCACATGCAAAATAAGAGATAAGCTCCCTTTCTCAATGATAACGCCATCTCAATGCTATGAAATAGAAATATAAATGGGATTTTTGCCCCGTGGCTCGTTTGATCAGGGATACATTTCTTGATGGTGTGTGTTTATTCCAAACACTGTAATAACAGGTTGACATCATGAGGGCTCATTGTCCATTAGTGGAAATTGCGAAGACATGTTTGGAATAACAAATGGTCATTCTAACTACAACACCCTTAATTAAAAGGATAGTTAATATCTTTTTGTGAGAAGCCTCATGACACCTTTCTGTGCATCCCTTTGTTCTAAAAGCCTCCTTCCCTTGCCACCTGCTCTCAAGGCAAGATAGAGCCCCTCTGCTCCAAAGTCAGATGGTGCTGCTCATCTGTTCAATGCCCCTGTTCCTTCCCATCTTAGAGTGAAAGCTAAAGCTTTCTTCACACCAACAAAGCTCCAATGATAGGGTTTGGCCAGAACTAGCCCATTCTAATTTGTGCATAGCCAATGAGCTAAAAAATGCATTTTTTAAAAAAAGCATTTTAAATGATTGAAAAAGATCAAAAAGGAAGAATATTTTGTGTCATGTGGAAATTATGTGAAATTTACATTTCAGGGTCCGTAGGTAAAGATTTATTTGAACACAACCATAACCATCCACTTAAATATTGTCTGTGGCTATAGCGGAAGTGAGTGCTTATAGCAGAGACGGCATATCTCTGTCTCAACAGGGACCCACAATTCCAGAATTATTTACCATGTGGTCCTTCGCAGAAAGAATGTTCTGCCCTCTGCCTTATAACCACTCAGGGCCTTTGCTTTACTCCTTTGGCTTAACATGATTTTTCCCTGCAAACACCTTTGTGGCTTTGGGCCTCGTTTGCTTCTGGTCTGTCTACGCAGAGGCTGTCCTCTCCCCGAGGCCTACAGTGTCGTCCTGTAAACGGGTGGTATTGCTTTCTCCTCTCGTGCTGAATTTGCTTCCAGGATGCGTCTCCCTCTGACAAGCTCAGAGTCTCACTTAGTTCTTTGATTATTTGTCTCCACACTCTAGAAGGCCAGTTCTAGGAGGGCAGAACATTTCTGTGGATTCCTGGCCATTAGCAGATGCTTGGAATATGGATGTATTCGTTGTCTTGTTGCATTCATGCCTGAGCATACATTAAACACACATGCCCATGTTGCAATGTGTCCTTGATCTATACTGTATCCGGAGAGACTGTCGGTAGGTGCTTCTGTTACAGAGGACTTTAGTGATGATGAGGAGGATGTTTTTGGTGTTAAATTTGTCTTCACCATGATTCTTACAAATTCTGCCTTTTCAGAATTTCCTCTTCCCCTTCTTCCAAGCTCAGAACTACTTCTAACTCTCTTGGCAAGATCCTTTCCATCTGAAGTTTGGTCAGCCCTGATGCTGGTAGAGGTTTCTGGAAAAAGCATCTAGAAGTCTCTAGATTCTGTCCACTGAACTGGCCCTGAACTCGGCTCTCTCTTCTGGCTCTTAATCCTGAGCGTATTTCCTTAAACTCTGTTCCCCCATAACAATACTCATAAAAACCCACCTGGACTGAGTGCTTTTTTGGGTTAGGCTCTCTACACAGTCACAGACTTATTTACCCCTGGGGGAAGTGGGTCAGTGCAAACAGTGTCTTTGGGATTGCTCCCCGGGTGCACAGGACAGTGAAGTCAGGAGAGCTGGAAGGTAAGAGCAGATAGACAGTGTGCCCACTGCTGTGGGCGACTGGGGGTCCATCCTGCACCCTCTCAGGAGACCCCCCCCCCCCAGGGCTGCCCTGGAGAGGCAAGGAAGCCAGGATATCTTTCAAGAGTGGTTCCTGGGGTGTTTCCCCTGGTCCTCCTGATGTTTCTGTGTCTCATGGGCAGACTAAGCACATCTCCTGGCCAGAGACCTCATTGGCCAAGAGAAGAAAATCAGTGGTAGGTGCCTATTACAAAAGCCTCCAGTGGCCCATGGAGTAGCTCACGTGACTTGGCTAGGGCAAGGATAGCATTGGCTTCGACACTTTCCATCATTCTTTTCATCTTCCCAGTGGCTATATGAGCTACTGTACTTACCTGTTGTAAGTACAGCTACTGTACTTACCTGTTGCTCCCATTTTAGAGACAAACGAACTGAGGCTGGGGAAATACGGTGGAGCCATGACTCAAAGGTGATCCTGTCTGATTCCTAAGCGACTCTCTTCATTTGCTCCAGGTCTTTATGGAGATACTGCCTTCTTACTAATGTCTTCAGAACATCCTCTTTAAACGCAGGACCCTCCTGTCTCCACCCCTTTGCCTGGACCTTAGGCCAGTCGGGGCTTGGACTGAAAGCATGGGCTTTGGGGTTGGAGTCATTTGTGGGGAAGTGGTGCACATAGCCCTGCCCCTCCCTGTTCCCCCTTGGAGCCCTTGTGTTATTTCTTGTAGCCCTGCCTGTCCTCTCCCCATCCCACCCCAAGTCTCCAAATACCCCTCTTGCCACAATCTGCATTACTTCTGGGAGCTTTTCTATTCCTTCATCAGTGCCGTGCACCTCCCCCTGCCACAGGGCCTTTCCACACACCCATCCCTCTGAAATACTCTTCCCTTTCCCCACCCTTCAGTCCTACCTCCCGCACCACTCCCTCAAGGAAATCTTTCCAGACACCTCTGTGCCCACCACTTCTATTCTGGGTCAGGTTCCATTTTTACAGATTACCAGAATCTTCTTTTCTTCAAGATATTTCTCTCACTTGGATGCCAAGCTTTCATTAACATGGTTCGATGATTATCATATCTATTCTTCCTAAACAGCAAGCTGTGCTCAGCATATTGTCTTTTTCCTCACTGTCACCTTGCCATCCTGGCTGATGTCCAGCCTGGGACCCACTTCTTGGCCATTGGTCGTTCAATGGTATCAGCGCTGCCTTAACCATCTGAACATCTACACACACACCTTTCACTGTAGTTAAGGGCACCCACAGATGTTCATATCCAAACCATGAAAGATTTGTAGAGAATTTCTGTTTTGTTTTTCAGTAAGAGCATTTCTCCTTCAGCAGAACTGAGCTAATTTGTTTAACCATGGCCTCAACTGCATCCATCAATAATTAAGTAAAGTATCTCATAGACGGAAAATCTTTGGATTTTCTTTTTAATTCCTAGAGGGGGAGACATTTAGAGGAACAGTCGAATAAAAGTCACTTATCCTTCAAAGCTGAATTTCAAAGGGACTTTGAATGAGCATCTACAAGACTGCCAAGACGAATCATGTATTTGGGGAGGTACGGTGATTGGATTCATATCCCCAGATTGTACGTAATGTACTTAACTTCTTACAGAATGAAATAAACGTTGAAAAATAAATTCAGCTTTCCTTGTAGAACATGAGACATTGTTACAAGGTGAATATTTTTTCACCAAGGCTTTCTGTGGCCTAAAATAATAGCTATATTAGTCAAGACAAGCAGTGTTATGCTATAGTAACAAATACTCTTCCAACTGAGACTCCCAAGTCTCAGTGACCTAACACAACACAAGCATATGTGTTACTCATGTCACAGTGAAATGCCAGTCACGCAGCCTTCCTCCTTCTGGACCATGGGATCCCCAAGTTTGCTGAGGCAGAGAAAGAAGGAGGTGGAGGGGTCCCTCTGGCTCTGATGGACATTGGTCTGGCAACTGTCGACATTCCTTCTACTCTTAGCCCACCCCAACTCCCAGGATCATGCCTTTGGTTTTAACAGGATCATGTATACTGCTATGGGGGACAGGGATGCAAGCAGATAACTAGCTAGGAAGCTACTGTACTTGTTAATTGTTAAGGTAAGATGATGGTGATAGAAGGTTTCATCTGTAATCAATGCCCCAGACTTTTTATGGTTGATTGATTTCTCTTGCCGGGAACACCATTCTCGTTTTTTCCTAAGACCAATGCTAACCGCTATCCTCCTTCGGCCTCATTCCCTACCTCTTCCCCTTACCCCGCTCCCCACATGTAACCTGGACTATGTAGTTTTATCCCTTACTGAGACCCTCCCTTGACCATTTCCAGAACACGTCTTATTTTGTATCTGCAGAATGGACAGCAAGTCCATATCCCACATGTAAATTCAGTGGCATAGAGGCTCTTTGCTCCAAATCTGCATTCTATGTATGCATAATGGGTTACGTTACACTGAACACGTATGCCGACTGTAATTTGAAGAGCCACGTGCTTATATATCATGTCTAAAGTCAAGCTGTTATCATCTTTATTATAGCACAAAATGATCTGGCATTAAGTCGATCCTCCCATATGTTTCTGGTAATAAAACTTTCTTGGAACCATGCAGTATTTTGGTCTCGCCCATGAAGAATTCCTGCTGTGGCTGCTGGGCACTGAGAATGAGAGATATTGCTTACTTATCTGTGTATGTTCCGCTTCCAACGCAGAAAGCACCGCCTCTCAGCGGCGCAGCCCATTGAACGTCCAGCTTTTGTTTGTGTTGAGGGCCAAATCCATCGTTACAACAAGTGATTAAATACAGCACAGAGATGCTAGTCATGGGTCCGTTCATTAAGGAGGGAGCACTGGAGAAGGCAGCTTCAGAATAATACAAAGAAAACATTAGTTGGAGAATAAAGACCAGGCTTCTGGTTCTTGCCGTGTGCCTCCGTGACTTACTCTCTCTGCTCCTCCATTTTCTCTCCTGTATTGTATGGAGATTAATCTGGTAAATTCTAAGATTTATTCACTTATTATTTTTAGAGAGAGCAAGAAAGAGAGAGTGCCCATGAGAGGGGGGTGAGGTGCGGAAGGAGAGGGAGAGAATCTCCGGTGGACTCCCAGCTGAATGGGGAGCCCAACTTGGGGCTCAGTCTCCAGACCCTGAGATCATGACCTGAGCCAAAGTCAAGAGTCAGGTGCCCCCAATCTGGCAAATTATAAAGTTCCTTTCATCACTACAATCCTGCTATTATATGCCATTTTTTCAAAAGATTTTATTTATTTATTTGGGAGAGACTGAGTGCGTGCATGAGAGAGAAGAAGCTGGGAGAAGGGAGAGAAGCAGACTTCCCGCTGAGCAGGGAGCCGGATACGGGACGTGATCCAGGGACGCTGGCATCATGACTGGAAGCCAAAGGCAGACGCTTAACTGACTGAGCCACCCAAGCACCCCCTGTTGTTATATATTATTTACAACATAGTGGGAGATCAGCCAGCTCTGCTAGTGTGTCCTGAAGGAAATAGGTAGAATTATTTTGATGAAATATTATACAGACCCGGAAAGAGGTGTTTAAAGAATGATTAATAGCATGCAGGATCATAATGAATAATTAGTTAATAATTGATCATCATGTAGGGAAGAATTCTAAAAACAATATAATCCCAACTTAAACCAAAAAAAAACCATACATGAGTAGGTAAAGAGAGATAACGGTGCTTATTTCTGAGCGATAAGTTTATGGATGATTCATATTTTATTCCTAACATTTTTCCTGTGTTTGTCATGATTTCCAAAATCTGCCCAAATTTCTCTGATTCCTTCTCATTGCCCTTCAGATCTGAAACTGTGTCAAGCAGCCACGCTTCGATCTCACTGGTGGTTTGCAGCCATGCGGATCCGAGTCCCCTCTCCACCTGTTTATAACAAATATTTGTAAAAAAAAAAAAAAAAAAAAAAAAACACAAATATTTGTAAACTATTTTAAATTATGAAATTAAATTCATAAGTGATATAACGCAATAATACGCGTAAGATACAATGCGGTAACTATCATTTAAAAAAACATAAAAGCGAAGTAAATTACAATAATAGGTATTTTTTACAACACAAATAGTTGAACTTAACTACACTGGACATCGCAGTGAAATCTCTTAGTGCTTGTGCCACAGATAGGAGTGTCTTGGGTTTGGCAGCAGCTTCTGGTCCGGGCTGACCCAGGCATACAGACAGCTATTTAAACCCTGTGATCCACACAGCTATCCAGCATGGAGTCTGGAAAAAGAGAACAAGGTGGTCAAGATCTCACCAGACAAAGTGGAGACCTCCACTAATTTACGTAGTAGCTGTACATTTGTGAAAGTCACCGCACCGTTGTGTTCCTGTGTAACTGGCATTCAGGTTCTAGGCTCAGCTCGTGGTGAGCAGGTGTTTCACTGTGAAGCGTGGCTGAAGAGGAGGCATAGGTGAGACGGGGTTTCCATGGGCAGGACCGTAGCACGCACTGCAAGACACTGGCCTCTCAAGCTGCCCGACCTGGGTCTTCACTAAGTGCTAATAGGAACCCCATTACCGGGACAACCGAAAAATGGCCGCTGTACTTCCTGTTTCCTACCAGAAGCACCAATTCTGCATTTATCGTTTCAGCTCTTGCCACGGCCGCCAATCCCCGCAGTCGATTCCTCTTCCTCGAGAGCAGCGTGCCGGTGCGCGTGCCTCCGCACTCCTTGCACACGCTGGTTCGTCTGTCTGGGCTCTCTACCTCCAGAACTTCCTGCCAACATGTCATCACACTTCATCAAATCTGAGATGCCTTTGACATCTGTGATGCACCATTATTTCTGTGCCACCAGGAAAGAAGGAATGTTGCCAGGAAATCGGTGGCATGCTATTGGATGTAAGCTGCATCCCAATTTTGAAGCTATAAAATGGGAAGAAAATGTGCATTTAGAGTTGATGAAATCTGTTTTTTACTGTTGCAAGTCAGACTGCGTTAGGGGCTGATATACCTAAGGAAAGACACACCCAGACTTAGCACCAGCAACCTAACTCACACTGACGGCAGTGGTAACCACCCCCTTTCTTACGTCTTTTATTTTTATTTATTTATTTTAGAGAAAGTACACTAGCTGGGGGTAGGGAGGAAGGGGCAGAGGAAGATGGAGAGGGAGAGAGACAGTCCTAAGCAGGCCCCATGCTCAGCGTGGAGCCCGATGCAAAGCCTGATCTCACGACCCCAAGACCATGATCTGAGCCAAAGTCAAGATTTGGATGCTTAACCAACTGAGCCACCCCGGTACCCTTCCCCTCTCTTAATTCTTAACATGGGGTGGATGATGAGGTGTTGGGAGAATTAAAGAGGCTAATTCATGTAACGCACCAAGCTCGATGTCTGGCCCGTGGTTAGCCCTCAATGATTGCCATTATTCATCATGATTAATAACAGACAATTATCATGTCACCTTGACCATGAATTTATCCTGAATTTTCTTAATCAGAAGTATCCCTGCCTTCTAATGGCCCATTCCACACCTTCACGTTGAAATTCTCAGTTTCTTTGTTTCCTCGCTTGGGTGTGACCTGGGTGAGAGCTAGGCTGGGGACCAGCCACTTCAGAGACAGTGCCTGCTGTGGAGAGCAGCACACAGTAGGTCTGCAGTCATCCCTGAAAGGCATGAGTGGCAGGACCAAGCAGGGAGAAAACACAGACTTTGGATTTGCAAGCACTCGCCTCCTGCCCTGCCCTCTGCCACCTACTTTTAAAACAACAGAGTATTCCTCAGAAGGGATCTTCCAGGAGAAGCCTAACTTGCAGAATCACAAAAGAGGACCTCATTTTAGTTGAAGGTCTTGGGAGCCTCATATCCCCCAAGCTTTCTAGCTATTAAGAGGGTTGCCACTGTCACTAAGGTAAACAGGGCTCATATGAAAAGTAACATTACTGGGGTGCCTGGGTGGCTCAGTGGGTTAAGCCTCTGCTTTCAGCTCAGGTCATAATCTCAGGGTCCTGGGACCGAGCCCCGCCTCAGGCTCTCTGCTCAGCAGGGAGCCTGCTTCCTCCTCTCTCTCTCTGCCTGCCTCTCTGCCTACTTGTAATCTCTCTCTCTGTGTCAAATAAATAAATAAAATTATAAAAAAAGAAAGAAAAGTAACATTACACATGCACATGTACACACACACACACAAACACACACACTGAAGCCTTAAAAAAAGAAATAACTTGCTCAGTTTCTCAAATAGTAATTAACATTTACTCCATGTTGATGCTGGGCCTGGCACTGTGCCCTCATTTCCCAGGCACGATCTTCTTTAGTCCTTGTGACAACCCTATAAGGCAGCCATAGAGAGTTCCTAACCCCCAGACAAAGGAACTTCAGATTAGCTCACATGGCTGATGTGCCAGAGCCAGGCTTTGACCCCAGGGTCCCGGATTCTAGAGCCCCACATTGAATCCATGGTTCATCTTGGGTTCATTCAGTGTCAGAAGCAAGTCCATAAGCAGCTGGCTTGTCCTTCGAGTTTGTATGTCTTCTCCACAGCAACCCTACTGAGAAGGTTTACCTAAAGATCTTTCACAGTCAGGGCTTTTAAATAGAGCAAAGTTTGCTCATTCTTCAGCAACTTCGTGGCACGGCACAAAGCACGTATGAGAGAAAAGTTTCCTTCTGTAATTTCCGTCCGAAATAGTGAGCCAGGTGGAGAAGAGAGAGGGAAAGGAGGTGAGATCTTATTAATGCGTCAAAACCGGGTCTGTACTGGGATGCATTTCTGAAAAGAAAAGTGAAATAACATTCTGAGAAAGCAAGCATCATAACGGGAGGCATGTGGTTCCTCTCCATAAACAAGCTCGCTCTGATTTCTCCCCAAGGAGCACTACAGAAGTACGGTTTTACATCTGATGGTTGAAGTCAGAACACCAAATGCTGGATTTTTGTTGTGGCTTTGTGGATTCGGCCCCTTTATTCTTTTTTCTCCCTGGCGATCCATGGTCCTGAAAATGGAGCAAAGATGATGAAAATTGTAACCACCAGCTTCGTCAATACGCAGGTCGTTTTTCCTTCTTATTTTCTTTGAAAAAGATGGCATTGTATGCTGGCCAAGTCATTTTTTTTTTTTCCTAAGGCAGTGAAAACAGAACTATCTGTTAAGAAATGTGTGGAGCTGCCAGAATCCTGCTGAGTGGCCCCGAACATCTGGAACAGACAGCAGCAAATGTGGGGAGTAAGAAAGCTATTCTCCTGCTGTTCCTGGAAGATAAAGTACGGCTCATTAAGGCCAGGGATTCGATTCGACTGTTAGTGTACTGATCTCCCAGAGAAGTCTTGCCTCGTGTTACTGAAAAGTCGTGAGGGCCAGGTGCCGTCTAAAATAGTGGGGGTGGGGACGCCTGGGTGGCTCACTCGTTAAGCGTCTGTCTTCGGCTCAGGGTTCTGGGCTCGGAACCCAGACTGGGCTCCCTGCTCCGCGGGAAGCCTACTTCTCCCTCTCCCACCCCCACCCCATTTGTGTTCTCCCTAGCTCGCTCTCTTTCTCTGTCAAATAAATAAATAAAATCTTAAAAAAAAAATAGTGGGGATGTTTCCCTCTGTATATACACTCTCCATCTTAAAGGTGATTTTATTAAATCACACAGCCATTTGATCCCCAGTAAATGTTTGCTTACCCAGAACCCAGCAAAACAAAAAAAATTTAGTGGGTCCACGACTGACATTCATGATGATGAGCCTGTTGTCTTATAATATTTTAAAGTTTCTTTGAGGAGTGCCTCTCTATTCAGTCAGGTAACCATCCAGCTCTTGATTTCAGCTCAGGGCATGAGCTCAGGGTCGTGAGATCGAGCCCTGCATCTGGCTCCACACTGGGCATGGAGCATGCTTAAAATTTTCCTCATTCCTCTCCTTCTGCCCCTCCCAACCCACCCCACCCCTGCTCCTGTCTCTCTCTCTCAAAAGTAAAAAGAAATAAATGAATGAACTAATAAAGTTTTGAATCATCAAAGAAAGGTCAGACTCTGCTAAGTGTATTTCTACTGTTCTGCACTTGAACTTGAGTTACTTCCTAAATTTTAACTATCTAAGTCTGAGAGGGCAAATGCTACCTCCAAGCATGCTTGTCTGCCCTGTGCCTGGACAGGTTCTCATAGCAGCCATCCTTAATTGATAAAGGAAACCTTTCTTCCGGAACTCCGGGCCAGCCTCACCATCTAAGCCTTTACTAAAACCTGGGCAACGATGATGCTAAAATATGGAATAATACTTATTTGTCATTCGGTTAACTGATAAGCTTTTGTACAAAGACTATTCCGTTACGAGCTAGATAAACAGGATTCTGTTGATCTTATGGAAAACTGTTGTGTGGATTGCATGTTAATATGCTATTACTATGTCTTTTGTGATATTAGTTATTTTCTTCACTGTGTAAATCTAAGCGAAGTTATACAGGATGCTGATGTACTTGGGCAGTGTCCATAATACAAAGTAACAATTTGGGTTAAAATGTGATTAAATTAACTTAGTACATAGCAATATATACATACATATATATATGTATGATGTATAATATACATTATATTCTTTGTATCTATCACATGTTTATATTTTCATTTCTCTTGGGTAATTATATAGGAGTAGAATTACTGGGTCATATGGTAAATGTATATATAAATTTATATGAGATTTGCCGCGAGTTTGCCAAAATAATGAACTAATTTCCCTTCCCATCCCTAACTCAGGAGACTTCTGGATGCTCCAAATCCTTACTAATATTTCATAATGTCAGCTGTTTTAATTTTAGCCATTCTACAGGATGTGTGGTAACCTCTCCCTGGACTTACCATTTGTTTCCCTGATGACTGTTGACAATGAGAGATTTTCACATCTTATTGCCCATTTACTTATTTCTTCATAAAAGGCTGATGACGTTCTTTCTCATCTTTTCATTGGTTTGATTATCTTTTTATTAACGACTTGTAGGAATATCCCTGCATCCTAGATAAGGTCCATTGTTAGATACAACCTTTGCAAATCTCCTCCTCCACTCTGCTTGACTATTCTTGTTTTGATGGCACTTTTTAATGAATGGAAGTTTTTCATTTTGATGAAGCCTAAACTGTGAGTTTTGTATCCCATCATAGAAATTTATGCCTACCCCAGGTTGCAAAGATACTATTCTGTATTTTCTTCTTTAACCTTTATAGTTTTATTTATTATATATAGGCATAAGACCCATCATGACTGGTTTAATTTTCATCTATGGTATGAGGTAAAGATTAAGGTTATCTACATGTTCCATTCATGATCTATTGAAAACACTTTCTATTTCCTTTTTTTTTTTTTAAGATTTTATTTATTTACTTGACAGACAGCGATCACAAGTAGGCAGAGAGAGGGGAATCAGGCTCTCCACTGAGCAGAAAGCCCGATGCAGGGGCTCGATCCCAGGACCCTGAGATCATGACCTGAGCCGAAGGCAGAGGCTTAACCCACTGAGCCACCCAGGCACCCCAATACTTTCTATTTCTTAATGAATTTCTTTGGAGCCTTTGCAAAACTCAGCTGACCATATGTATGTGGATCTAGTTCTGGAATTTCTGTTCTGTCCCAGTAATGGATTTGACTGTTCTCGTGCAGATATTACATTTAATCTGCATTTAATTAGTCTTCAGTCTTAATAAGTCCTGAGATCAGATAGTGTCCATCTTCCAGTTTGAGTCTTCTTTTCCAAATTTATATTTCTAATGGGGAATTGGAAAATGAAATTCAGAATAACAATACCATTTACAAAACATCAAATAATACAAAATACCAAAGGATAAATTTAATGGTAGAAACATAAGACCTGTACATAAAAACAATACCAAGAAAAATTAAAAGGCAAATAAATAGAGGAAGGGTATGCTGTGCTCATGGATAGAAAGAGGAAATATAGATAGGATGAACATTCTCTAAAATTTGCCTACAAATTAAATGCAATCTCAATAAAAATTCCAGTAGATTTTTTTTTTGTAGGAATTGACAATCTGATTAGGAAATTTATATGGAAATACAATGAACCTGGAAAAGCCGAAACAATCAAATCTTCAAACTCTCCTCATCTGGTTGGGTCTCAAGCTGTCCTTACCACCTGGACGGTGCTGCTGGCTGACCTGTGTGTTCAGGCAGGGCGATGGGCAGGGTTTTGTAGTTGGACAGGGCCTGTGTGATTAGGCCCATTCACAGGCTATCGCCCCAAAGTTGAGCAGGGCCACAGTCTGGGCCTTGCAATCAGGTAAGCTACGGTTATGATCTACTGTTGGGTAACTTTGTTGGTTGAGTTCCTTGGTCAGGAAGGTTTCCAGCTTTATCCCACAGTCAGGTGGAGCTAGAGACTTTTCTGTACAGTAGGGCAGGGTTGCCATCCAGAACCCCACTGTGGGTGGGGTCATAGACTATGCTCCATGATGGGCCAGGGTCATTGCCTGGGCAGAGCCTTGGGCTGTGTTCAGCCATTGGGCAGGGCCATAGCCTGAGCTCCAAGGCTGCTCAGGGTCATTGTTTAGGGGCCAGAGGCTATGCTCAACTGTTAAACAAGGCTGATGGCTTGGCTTTTGCTATGTGGGGCTGCCGGATGGGCTCCACAGCTGCCCAGGTTCTCAGACCAGACTCCTTGGCCTGGCTGGACTGGAGGTAGTTGTCTAACAGTTGAGCCAAGCTGTGGATTTGTTTCCTTCCCCAGGTGTGGCAGTACCAGAGGCTCCCTGGCCAGCACAGGCCATTGCCTGGTGTCAAATCAGGCAGACCTGCCCACCGAGCTCCCTAGCCAGACAGAGCCCCCTGTTTTGCCCCGCAGATGGGCAGAGGCGTTGGCTGGGATCTCTGCTTTGGCACCACTGCTAGCAGGAATGTGGTCCACCAGATCTCAGTGTAAGTCTAGCCCCCTTCTCCGTCGTGATCTGATCCCCTGTGGCTGAGCCTTGCAGATGCCTCCAGTGATCCCCATGCAGTGAGAACCTAGTGGGCCTCCCGGGAAGTGCCCTGCAACACTGGTGGAGCTGGATGTCCACCTCAGACTCTCTTTTGCCACAGGAGGAAGCCCTAGGTCCCGGGGGGCCCTCTAGGGGCGGTGCTGTGCCTGCCTTGGGGAGTGGACTTAGGGTCACAGCATAGCTGCTCCTCTTAACCCTCATATGGTGTTCTTCTTGGTCCCTGTGGCCCAGGGGCTGCTTTGGCACCGTCCCCGGGATCTGGGATTTTCACAGTGATGTCTCGTCCATGGAGAGTGGCTAGCCGGTCCTCTTGTGAAGGAGACTGAAGTCAGGAATGTCGCCATGTTAATGACATCTATTCAACAGTGTCATTTTAGTATTCCTCACACGTCACATCTTTCCCATAGATTGGACGTTTTGATAATTGTGTTAAGCAAAACTATATACATTATTTTGTTTTACTTACCCAATAATCCTGTGAAAGAACATTAGAAATTTTCACTTCCAGTTTACAGAGATTGAATCTGAGTCACAGAAATGACGTCAGCAAATGACTTTGCAGATTGAAAGTTGCTGCTTTATTTCTATGGCTTCACCTTTTAAAAAAAGAGCATGGACTACTACTGGAGTCTGTAGAGTAGTGCTTCACGTAATAGAGATCCATTTTAAGGATCCACATTCTTAATAGGACTGCAAAAGGAAGTACAGGGTAGAGATACTAGACTGTAGAAGACAAAATTATAATTGCTTTCTGATTCACACTTTCTCTTCCTAAAAATCCAAGTGGCCAAAATGGAACTTACCATAAGTAAGTTCCAAAAGATGGCCAGTAAAATAGACTTTCAAAATATCAATAGCTATTTCATGTGCTAAAAATCATCAGAAAATATGAAATAAGATCTCTTCACTATAACAACAACAACAAGGTTAATATCTGGGAATAGACTTTTAAACGTTCAGGGCCAAATTTAAAGAAAAAGCATAACTACTCAGGGGGACACAGAATAAAACAGAAATAACAAAGAGCCACAGGTGTGGATGTTATACAGCTCAAACAGGGAGTGTAGTTATCTGAGAGGGGTAACCCATCGCATCTTCCTCACTGGAGCCTGAGCTCCAGTGGGCTTGGCTGCTCGGTGGTAGTTCCCTTAGCCGGGAACTTAGCCGAGTCATGGGTCAGGTGATGACCTGCCACAAGCAAGGTTGTTAATAGGCATGATGGAAAGATCACATCTAGGGAGGACCAGAAGGGATTCGACTCACAGGATACATTGACCTTTATTATAACTCTCTTTTTTTAAAAAAAAATTTTATTTATTTGACAGAGAGAGAGATCACAAGTAGGCAGAGAGGCAGGCAGAGAGAAGGGGGGAAGCAGGCTCCCTGCTGAGCAGAGAGCCCGATGTGGCGCTTGATCCCAGGACTCTGGGACCATGACCTGAGCCGAAGGCAGAGGCTTAACCCACTGAGCCACCCAGGTGCCCCTACACTGAGCCACCCAGGTGCCCCTATTGTAACTCTCTCTTAAAAGCATAACTTCTTCATGGATCTAGACTTCAAGTGTGAAGCAGTTTTTTCTTGGAAACCCACAGGGGGGAAAAAAAATGTAACATGGCAAACCCTGGGTTGTAGAGTAACAGTTTGGAAGCTGTCTTGTTCATTCTCACAAAGATGAAATCTCAGGGTCGTGCTCTGCCGCTGTGTTGTTGCCGTCACTGTTGCTAAGAGGATGAGTCAGTCTCATTACCGTGTTCATTAAGGTTTTCTCCCAGTTGCGCTGTTGGAGGAAAAAGCTTCAGGAGCGGTGGGGTGAACGTGCCATCCTCCCCCAGAGTGGAGCAGGGGCGTGGCAGACTTGTGGTGCTGTCTTGGCTTTGAATGGAAGCGAGCGCTGGATTTGAACCCCAAGTGAGAATATGGCAACTCTAGACTCCAATAGGCACGTACCGTGGCTGTAATTTTTGTTAGTCTAAGAAAGATGGAAGGCGATGTCCTTGTTTTTAACCATCATTGACATTTCATTTCACCAAGTTCTGATTGTGGGTCCGCAGTCCAGATGAGGGCAGGGGTCACCACACATTCAGTCAAGAGCTAGATAGTACATATTGTGTGCAGGGCTCGTCAGGCGGACGCTACTGCAACCTCGTAGGTCTGCTATGGTGTCGCAGAAGCAGCCCCCGAGAGTAAGTAAAGGAATGAGCACGTCGTAGTATCAATAAAACTTTATTTGTGGACATGGAGATCTCAAAAATTTTTTAGATCTTTTTACTTATTCATTTGCGAGAGAGAGAGAGCACATGCACATGAATGGGGGGAGAGGGAGAAGCAAAGTCCCCAACAAGCAGGGAGCCCAACTTGGAATCCTGAAATCATGACCCGAGTAGAAGGGGAAGGCTGATTCTTAACCATCAGAGCCACCCAGGCATCCTGAAATTTCAATTTAATATAATCACATGAGTCAGGCTCCTCTTTAGATTTCCACTCCAACCATTTAAAATGCAAAACTCACGCTGAACTCCTGTGTGAGTCTCACTTGTCAAAGTGATGTTCATAGTACTCACTTGTAGGGCCGTTGTAAAGGTTCAGTAAGCACAAACTGTGTGGGACACAGCCCAGTGCCTGGCTCATAGAGAATATGTTGATCCTTATGATGATACCATGTATGCTCGTTGCATAGAGGCCACTGGCTACTTGTTGAAATGGAGTTTGGGTGGGAAGGAGGCGCGATGGAGCTCTTGGGGGGTGAAAATGAACTATGATGTCCACCAGGGTTAATGGGTGCCGTTTGCTGTGTTCGCATGTTTCATTAGAGTTGGGTGTGCATCTTGTATCCACTTGTCACACATGTAGCATGATGGCTTTAGCTAGAGGACAGTTGACTCGAGGAAGACTTGAAAACCAGAGGATCCTGCATTTCTGGGTGCGTTCTGTTTGTCTGGTTCTGTTGACAAGCGTTTTCTGGGCCCTGCATGTGCGAGAGCTGGGGGAAGGTCACACTTGCTGACTGCGAGGGCTCAGGGACTTTGCGGAATATTACAGACTCATCTGGCTTCTCACTCTCCTCTGGTGATGTTGCCCCATGACTCTGGACTCACATCCGTGAAGCCAGGCTGGCCATTGGCTTGGAGCTATGAAGCTTGGGAGTTTCATTCTGCACATATACCCCGACAACCTGACGTGTGCATGGCCGTACAGGCACTCAACTCAAAAGCAGGATAAAACTGTCACCTTTAGCCAAAGAGGCGTGGGCTGATTGGGACCTTTTAGGAGCTCCCTCCAATGTGATTCACCAAAGAATGTGTGTCAAGGAAGAAGGTGTATGATAGAGTTAGAAGCAGAGCAGTTAGGCCCAGTGTCTAAGTTTTAGAAACTCAAGCTCTGGGGCACCTGTGTAGCTCAGTCAGTTAAGCTTTTGTTTTCGGCTCAGGTCATGATCGTGGGGTCCTAGGATCAAGCCCTATGTCGGGCTTCCTGCTTCATTGGGGAGTCTCTTTCTCCCTTTGCCTCTGCTCCTCCCCTCATTCGTGTGCTCACGTGCTCTCTGTCTCAAATAAATAAATCTTGAAAAAAGAAAAAATCAAGCTCTTAAGGTCAGTCCCCACCAGCAGAATTGCTGAATTCCTACCACAGATTGCTCACTCAGGGTCCCAGAGGCTCGCCACTCCTCATGAGTGGCCTTGGCTGTCCTTTCTTGGAGGCAGATCTCGACCAAAATTTGTTCCTATTGGCAATTAAAGTTCATGGCAATTTGCGTCCTACAGGATGGCTTTAGCAGCCTTTCAGGTTTTTTGTTTGTTTATTTTGTTTTTTAATTCCCCAAAGATTTCAGTTTCACAGAGGGGCCGCTGTAGGCTTTTCGGCACAGCGAGTGTGGGCTCTCGTCTGTCTGTGGTGGGCACCTCCTAGCTTGGTGTACCTACTTCTCGATCACAGTTCAGGCCTCCTAAACATGAGCGGACAAGCTCCAGGACTTGCCTTCCATGTGCTTACCCTGGCCATGGCCCCCAGGTAAACTGAGAGACCAGCAGGGTTCTGCCTGAGAATATGGTCCCCGCTTTCTGAACACTCGCACACTCCACAGGGCAGGCCGGGGACTTGTGTCCCCTACCCTAAGCTCCGGGTCCAAATAGCTGTCCTGAATGCTACTTACCTTATTTTGCGAGAGAGATATATATATACACACACACACACACATACATATACATATATGTACATATATACACACATGTACATGTACATATACACATATATGTATATATACGTATACACACACACATATACATACATATACATACATACATATGTGTGTGTGTGTGTGTGTGTGTGTGTGTATCTCCAAAAGCTTGAGTTTAGGGCAGACTAGTCATTCAGTGACTGGAATGTTGGCTGAATTGATTTTCCACCTACAGCCTACAGCCTCCCCTTTGCCATGGCTGCCATAGACCATTTCCTCTGCTTCCCGTCCTGTTCAAACTCTTCTCGCACGTTGGAAGCTTAGAGGTCATTCAGTTCCACCCCCGTTGTCAGCACATGGAAGCACAGAAGGATGCTCTTTCCAACGGTCATGGCCACATAATTCCTTTCATGCATGGTCTGTGCTTCACCTCTTGTGATATGACCACAGTCCCTTGAAATAGCACCACGTGAGGTGAATTTCAGATTGGCTTTTCTAATTTGCCCAGTTCTTCTGGGACCTGACTTTTACCATGTTCAGAATTTTGTACCCCATGTGTACGATGATTTTGGCCAATGCTTCCAGCTAGAGGAGTACCTGAAACCCGAAGACCTTCTCCACTTATTTCTGTTTTTCCATAGAATTTGCTTTCTAGAAATAAGAAACTGTTATATCATATAGAACACAGGGTATGTTTTACTGCTGTTAAGAAAAGAATAATTGCCATAAGGACAAGGATATTTTTATTAAAAGATACTATGGACCACAAGGTTTGAATATGACACTTAACTCTTCTATGTAGTAATGTAGTCAATGAGAATACGCCACTTAAAATTGGGGTAAGATTTTGTTTAAAATGAAAAAACTAGGGCACCTGGGTGGCTCAGCTGGTTAAGCGACTGCCTTCGGCTCGGGTCATGGTCCTGGGGTCCTGGGATCGAGTCCCACATCGGGCTACCCCTGCTCTGTGGGGAGCCTGCTTCTCCCTTTCCTTTCGGCCTAGTATTCCCCGTCTTGTGCACGCTCTCTCTGTGTCAAATAAATAAATAAATGGAATAAATAAATAAAATCTTTAAAAAAAAATGAAAAAACTATGGAAGAACCGGAGATATTTAATTTAAATGTGAGAGGTGGAAGCAAAGTCCCAGCTAATGATAAAAATGGACTTGAAAGGAAGAATTCATGTGCAGGAAACAGTAACAGTTACTTGTGCCAGAGCCGATCTGTGCCGTTTTATTGTTGTAAGCAATAGAAAGCAAATATGACAAATGTAAACCAAGAGAATTGGTGAAAGCAGAGAGGGGGCTCTAGGGTTGGAGGACTCACAGAATTAAGAGGAAACTAAAACATACCAGGTTTGGGGATGACCCAGAATCAAGGATGCAGGGACGTTAGCAACAATATTATCGGGAACGTCCTGGTTCAAGATGCCAGCATCCTTTTCTTTTAACTTTTTCTTGATTGTTGAAATCCCGGGAGAGAGTACCCAAGGAGGGGGGTTACTCACAAGCAAGGAACAATCCCACACTAAGGAAAGAAAATATTTTTCCCTTTCAAGCTTCCCTAGGAAGGGGCAGTCCTTAAGGTTATCCTATTGTCAAGACTACATAAAAATGGAGAGAGAAGATCCCTAAAGGGAAGTGGGATCAGAATGGGCAGGTAAAAAATAAAGTAGGATTACTTTACTATTAATACTGCCTAATACTACCATGAGTACTATCTTCAAAAAATCAATTTATGAATGAGTTCATGCCCAATTTTTGGATTTATTCAGGTAAATGCCAGAGTTTATTGTCAAATGATGATTTGCTTTGTCCATTTGGCCAAATCTGATCTTATATAATTAGCTTTCATGTTTCCAAATTATTCCTAAAATGCAAATTGGATCCCTAATTTCCCCATTCCAAACAGTAGCGAGATATAATTATGTACTATTAAACACCTGCTAAATTAAAATAGGGTAGGTGGGGGAAACAAGGAATATGGAGTAGTTGAACATTGTTGTTGTGGGGACGTAAAATTGATTTTCATTATATAAAAACCCCAGCCAGAGGTGTGGACTATGGTTCTATTGCAGCAAAATCAGCAATTGGATGGATGTAATGTAGTATCAAGTTTTTTTTTTTTAAGACTTTTATTTATTTGACAGAGAAATCACAGTTAGGCAGAGAGGCAGGCAGAGAGAGAGGGGGAAGCAGACTGCCCACTGAGCAGAGAGCCTGATGCGGGACTCGATCCCAGGACCCTGAGATCATGACCTGAGCCGAAGGCAGAGGCTTAACCCACTGAGCCACCCAGGAGCCCCATATCAGGTATTTTTATTCTGTCCACAACATGTGCCTTTCTAATTGAGCCCAGGAAGTTCATTGAATTTAATGCCTTGCAAGTGAGATACTATTTGATGGTGAACCAAGCACTTCTGTTACTGCTCCTACCTCTAGGGAGAAATCTTCCATTTATTCAACATTCTGTGAGGTCCTACTGTGTTCAAACTAACTTTCAGGTGTTACAGGAATGAAAAAATATTGGTTCCGATACTAAAGAAGGGTATAGTCTACTTGGGGAGACAAATATGCTGCGTGTTATGATGGAGCCATAAGCCAGGTGTGTATTAGGTGGTATGGAAACAGAATAGGCTTATAGCCCAGCTTGGATTCTCACACAGAGTTCCTAGAAGATGAAGCATCATCCTCTGTTATCAAAAATATAGCACAGTGCTTGTCAAAATATGATTCCCTGATGGGCAGCATAACTTGTTATAACAGAAGGCCTGGGGAAAAGGTCCAGCAACCTGTGTTCTAATAAGCCCTCCAAGGATTTGGGGATGTTGGGAAGAGGGTGGAGTAGGAGGACCCTAAGCTTACCTGGCCCCACAGATACAACTAGATAACACTCCAGCATAAATAACCCAGAAAATGACCTGAAGACTCAGAACAAACTCTACAACTAAAGGAACAGAAGAGGCTACATTGGAGGGTAGGGAAGGTGGAGATGCAGTGGGCAGTTAAAAGGACCCTGGCTGTCCACAGTCTGAGGGAAGCCAGGGGTGCAGGGAAAAAGCAAGAAACAGACTATTACATTGGGGAGCCTGCCTAGGGCAGACAAATCACTATAACATTGACTTTGAAAGCAAGTGCGGGGGTGGCTAATTATGTGAGTTCTTACAACCAGTGGGACTTAATGTCTGGAATTTAAAAACTAGTGTCTTAGCTCTGGGAGAGGGAGCTGAGTCCCTGCCCTTAAAGAGACATCACAGCAAATAGCCCACGGAGATCCATAGAAGCAAGAGTTTCAAAAACTCCTGGAGCATATGGGGGGAAGTCTTATGTACTCATCCCAGAATTCACATGAGGGGCTTTTCCAGGGACAAATGAGCAGGCAGGTGTCTTTTGCCACCCCTGACCCCCTACGTAAACACACGACCACCTGCAGGAACCAGCCTGGCACCAGCATTCACTACCTACTGTGCTTACACTGTGCCCCGTCCACGTCAGTGGGCCTGCCTCAGTGCCAGCACTGTGGGTCACTTCCCCAGAAGACTTGTGCAAACTTTACCAACCCTGTGTCTCCTGATTGCACACTCTGTGGGGCCTCAGTCTCACGGGCAGTGGCTGGTCCCTCCCAGGGAAGATGTGTGCACCATGTTAGAACTGCACCCTCCCACCTGTGCATGCTTCACTTAGTAGCACTGGCCAGCTCTGGTCTCTGCAGTGGCTGTGCATCCCTAGTGGAAGAGGACACACCCTGCCCGCTACTTTTAAGAGCAGGAGATGTAGCTGATTTTCCTAACACAGAGAAGCAAACAGAGAGTTGGAAAAATAAAGAAACAGAGGAATCTATCTCAAATCAAAACAAAACAGAATGACAGCAAGAGACTTAAGTGAAATGGATGTAAATAATATGATAAAGAATTTAAAAGTAATTATCATAAAGATCCTCACTGGACTTAAGAAGAGTGGAAGACATTAGTGAGACCCTTAACAAAGAAATAAAAAAGAACCACCCAGAGTTGAACACAATAAATGAAATTAAAAATACACTAGACGGAATAAATAGCAGGCTGGGGGGAGCAGAAGAATGAATCAGCAATCTAGAAGACAGAGTAATGGAAAGTAATCAAGCTTAACATATGAAAGAAAAGAAATAGGCAAAATGAGAATAAATTTAGGGATTTCAGTGAATCAGTGAAGCATAATAACATCCACATTATAGGGTTCCCAGAAGAAGAAGTGAGAGAAAAGGAGGGAAAAGCTTATTTGAAGAAGTAGCTGAAAACATACTTAAACTGGGGAAGGAAACAGACATTCAGATCTGAGAGGCACAGAAATTCTCCAACAAAATCAACCCAAGGAAGTCCACACCAAGACACGTAGTGATTCAAATGCAAAAAAATAGTGACAATGAATTTTAAAAGCAGCAAGAGAAAAGAAGACAGTTACAGAGGTGGAGGCTTGGTCGGTTAAGGGTGTGACTTCAGTTCAGGTCATGATCTTAGGGTCCTAGGATCAAGGCCTGCATGGGCTCTGCGCTCAGTGGGGATGTCCTTGTCCCTCTGCCCTCCCCCAACTTATGTGCACTCTCTTTCTCAAATAAATAAAATCTTAGAAGAAGGAGAGGGAGAGGGAGGGGGAAGGGGGAGAGGAAGAAGAAGAAGACAGTCGCATACAAGGGGAAAGCCCATAAGGCTATCAGATTTTTCAGCAGAAACTCTGCAGGCCAGAGAGAGTGGAATGATAAATTCAAAGTGCTGAAAGGGAAAAATCTGCAACCAAGAAAACTCTATCCAGCAAGGCTATCATTCAAAACAGAAGGAGAGATAAAGAGTTTCCCAGACAAAGAAACGTTCAAGGAATTCATGAACACTAAACTGGATCTACAAGAAATGTTAAAGGGGACTCTGAGCAGAAAAAAAAGATCATAATTAAGAGTATGAAAAGTAGGAAATACAAAAGCTATAAAAGAATGTATATCTGTAAAAATCAGTCACAAACTAAAAGGAAGTAAAATATGATACCATATACCAAAAACTGGGTGTGGGGGGAGTAAAGAATGGGTTCAAGCTTAAGCGACTATCAACTTAAAATAGTTAATCCAGAAGATATTATATACCAACAGAATGGTAACCATTAATCAAAAAGCAGTATTAGATATGCAAAAAATAAAGAGAAGGAAATCCAAGTATGTCACTAAGGAAAGCCAGTAAACCATGAAAGAAAGCAAGAGAAGAAAGGATTAGAGAAAAACTACAAAACAACCACAAAACAAGTAACAAAATGGCAATAAATACCAAGATCAAGTGGTATTTATTCCCAAGATACAAGGGTAGTTCAATATTTGCAAATCAATCAACATCTATTATCTATTAATAATTACTTTGAATATAGAGGAACTAATCACAAGATACGGTGACAGAGTGGATTAAAAAAAGACCCGTTTAGATACTACCTATAAGAGATCCATTTCGGACCTAGAGACACCTGCACATTGAAAGTGAGGAGATGAAGAAACATGTATCATGCAAATGGATGTCAAAATAAAGCCAGAATAGCAATACTTATATCAGACAAAACAAACTTTAAAACAAAGACTGTAACAAGAGACAGAGAAAGACACTGTATAATAAAAAGGGGATAATCCAACAAGAAGATATAACAATTATAAATATTTATGCACCCAACATGGGAGCATAAAACAGTTAATAACAAACATAAAGGAACTAATTGATAGTAATGCAGTAAGAGTAGATTTTAACACTCCACTTATCATCAGTGGACAGATCATCCAAATAGAAAACCAATAAAAGAAGCAGTGGCTTTTAATGACATATTGGACTAGACGGATCTCACAAATATATTCAGAACATTCCACTCTAAAACAGCAGAATACATATTCTTTTCAAGTGCACATAGAACATTCTCTAGAATAGGTCATATATTAGGACATAAAATGAGTCTCAACAGATTAAAAAAGATCAAAGTCATACCATGCATCATTTTTGAACACAATGTTATTAAAAAACACACACACACAAGACAAAAATCTGGAAAAAGCACAAATACATAGAGGTTAAATAACATGTTACTAAACAATGAATGGTCAAACAGGAAATCAAAATAGAAATAAAAGATTACAAGGAGACAAATAAAAATGAAAATACAACGATCTAAAGTGTTTGGGATTCGACAAAAGTAGGTCTAAGGAGGAAGTTTATAGTAATCCAGGACTTTCTCAAGAAGCAAGAAAAACCTCAAAAAAAAAAAAAAAAAAGCCCCAAATTGCTCCTAATAGAGCTGGAAAATGAAGGACAAACAAAACTGTAAACCAGCAGAAGGAAGGAAATAATGAAGACTAGAACAGAAATAAGTGATATGGAACTAAAAAAAAAAAAACAATACAATAATAAAACCAGAAGCTGGTTCTTTAAAACATCAACAAAATTAGTAAACCTCTAGCTAGACTCATCAAGAAAAATAAGACAAAGGACTCAAACAAAATCAGAAATGAAAATAGAAAAATAACAACCAATGCCACAGAAATATAAACAATTATAAGAGAATATTATGAAAAATTGTACGTTAACAAATTGGACAACCTAGAAGAAATGGATAAATTCCTAGAAACAAGTAACCTTCCAAAACTGAAGCAGGAAGAAATAGAAAATGTTAATAGATCTATTACTACCAATGAAATTGAATCAGCAATCAAAAACCTCCCAACAAACAAAAGTCCAGGACCAGATGGCTTTGCAGGCAAAGTCTATCAAACATTTAAAGAAGAGTTAATACCTATTCTCAAATTATTTCAGAAAAATAGAAGGGAAAGGAAAACTTCCAAATTCATTCTGTGTGGCCTGCATTACCCTAATACCCAGAGCAGAAAATACACACATGAAAGGGAACTATAGGCTGAAATCTGATAAACATAGATGTGAAAATCCTAAAACAAACAAGCAAACAAAACCCAGCAGACCAATTCCAACAACACATTAAAACACGCATTCACCAAGATCAAGTGGTATTTATTCCCAAGATACAAGGGTAGTTCAATATTTGCAAATCAATCAACATGATACATCACATCAGTAGGAGAAAGGATAAAAACCATATGATCATCTCAATTCATGCAGAAAAAGCATTTGACAAAATACAACATCCATGTTGTGTTCATGATACAAATATCAACAAAGTAAGTCTAGAGGGAATATCCCTCAACATAATAAAGCCACATATGAGAAGCCCACAGCGAACATCATACTCAGTGGGGAAACACTGAAAACTATTCCATTAAGGTCAGGAACAAGACAAGGATATCCACACTCACCACTTTTATTCATCATAGGCCTGGAAGTCCTAGCCACAGCAATAAGACAACAAAAGAAACGAAAGCATCCAAATTGGTAAGGAAGAATCAAAACGTTTGCTATTTGCAGATGACATGATGCTATATCTAGAAAACCCTAAATACTCCACCAAAAACCTACTAGAACTGATAAATGAATTCAGTAAGTTTGCAGCATACAAAATCAATATACAGAAATTTGTAGCATTTCTATACACTAATCATGAGACAGCAGAAAGAGAAATTAAGAACAATCCCATTTCTAATTATACCAAAAATAGTAAAATACCTAGGAATAAACTTAACCAAGGAGGGAGAAAGATCTATACTCTGAAAACTATAAAACATTGATGAAAGAAATTGAAGACAACACAAAGAAATGGAAAGACATTCCATGCTCATGGATTGGAAGAACAATACTGTTAAAAGGTCTATAGGTCTATACTAATCCAAGCAATCTACAGATTTCATGCAATCCCTGTCAAAGTACTGACAGCATTTTTCACAGAAATAGGACAAACTGTACTTAAATTTGTGTGGAACCACAAGAGATCTCGAAGAGCAAAAGCAGTCTTGAAAAAGAAAAACAAAACTGCGTGTATCGGGGCGTCTTGGTGGCTCAGTGGGTTAAGCCTCTGCCTTCAGCTCAGTCATGATCCCAGGGTCCTGGGAGTGAACCCCACATGGGGCTCTCTGTTCCTCGGGGAGCCTGCTTCCTCCTCTCCCTCTGCGTGCCTCTCTGTCTACTTGTGATCTCTGTCTGTCAAATAAGTAAAATCTTTAAAAAAGAAAAAAACTGCATGTATCCCAATTTCAGACTTCAAGTTATATTACAAACCTGTAGTAATCAAAACAGTATGGTACTGGCACAAAAACAGACACATTGATCAGTGAAACAGACTAGAGAGCTGAGAAATACACTCACAATTAAATGGTCAGTTCATCTTGAGGCAGGAATACGCAATGGGAAGAAGACAGTGTCTTCAAACAAATGGTGCTGAGAAAACCAGGCAGCTACCTGCAAAAGAATGAAACTGGACTGCTTTCTTACACCACACACAAAAATAAATTCGAAATGGATGAAGGCACTATACATGAGACATGAAACCATACAAATCCTATAGAGAGCAGAGTCAGTAACTCATCTGATATTGGCCATAGCAATATCTTTCTAGGTATGTCTCCTGAGGCAAGAAAAGAAAAGCAAAATTAAACTGTTGGGACTACTTCAAAATAAAAGCTTCTTCACAGCAAAGGAAGCAATCAACAAACCTAAAAGATAACCTACTGAATGGGAGAAGATATTTGCAAATGACATATCTGATAAAGGGTTAGTTTCTAAAATATATAAAGAACTTCTACAACTCCGTGCCAAAAACCCCACAAATATTCCAACTAAAAATGGGCAGAAAACAGGAACAGACATTTCTCCAAAGAATATATACAGATGGCCAACAGACACATGAAAAGATGCTCAACATCACTCATCATCTGGGAAATATAAATCAAAACTACACTGACATAATCATCTCACTCCTGCCGGGAATCTGGGTAACATCAAAAACACAAGAAACAACGAGTGTTGATGGGCGTATAGAAAAAGAGGAGCCCTCATGCACTGTTGGTAGGAATGGACACTGATACAGCCATAATGGAAGATAGTGTGGAGGTTGCTCAAAAAGTTAAAAATGGAACCCCCTTATGATCTGGTAATTCCATGACTGGATATTTACTAAAAAAATACAAAAACACTAATTCAAAGGGATACAGGCACCCCTCTGTTTATAGCAGCCTTATTTCCAATATCCACATTCTGGAAGCAGCACAAGTGTCCATTGATAGATAAGTGGATAAAGAAGATGTGGTATATTAAACAATGTAATATTATTCAGCCATAAAAAGAAGGAAATCTTGCCAGTTGCAATAACACGGATGGATCTAGAGAGTGCAATGCTAAGTGAAATCAACCAGTCAGAGGAGGACAAACACCATATGCTCTCACCAATATGTGGACCTAAGAAATGAAAGAAAAGAACAAAGGAAAAGAAGAAAGAGAGACAGACCAAGAAAGAGACTCTGAACTCTAGAGAACACACTGATGGCTACCAGAGGAGAGCTGGATGGGGGGATGGGTGAACTAGGTGACGGGGATTCAAGAGTGCACTTACCATGAGTACTGAGTAATGTATAGAATTGTTGAATCACTATATTGTTCACCTGAGACTAATACAATGCTATATGTTAACTCTACAGGAATCAAATTTAAAAACTTAATAAGAAAATAATTGCTCCAGGTGAGTAATTCTGAGGTGCCTCAAGTTTAAGACCCATTAATACATCAACATGGCAGAAGGTACAGACTTGCCTGTCAGACCAATGGTTCGCAATGCTGGCGACACATTAGAATCACCCTGGGAAGGAAGTTTTCAAGCTCCTAATGTTCAGACTGAATCAACTAAATCAGTTCTCAATTGTTAGGGCGTGGGCTTCTCTCTGTTCATGTATGTATGTATGTAAATACGGACTGCTAACCATTTGGCAAGTGCTTTGAATGAAAAACCAAAGTTTGCTGAATTCAACCTTCAATTAGTAACGCCTTTGATGTGACAAAAGCAGTAGGTTGAGAGCAGGAGACGCAAACAGGGTACAGAAAGAAAAAGAAAAGAAATTACAGGTTTGGGGGAATATTGCGTGCCAGGGACTGGAGCGACCGAGAAAGAATGAAAGGAGCTCGTGAAGGAAAGGAAAGGGGGAAGAAGGAGCAAGAGAAACAAAGGCTTAGCCAGCTGTGTGCTGTCCCCACGGCAAACATTTCCTCAGCCCTCCCAAGAGGTTGACATTGGACCCATTTTAAAGATGAGAAGACTGTGTCCAGAAATAACAGGTAATTTCTCAAGGCTCTGAGACTAGTAAGCAGGAAGGGCCAATGGCCGAACGCAGGCTGTCTGCCTTCTGGTTTATAGCCCTTCCCGTGCTTACTGAAGCCCAGCGTAGCCCAGGGACAGTCCTGGAGGCTTCAGCTGTTTTCAGATCCTACCTCTTGCACTTGGGAACTGCGCAAACTTCAGGAAATTACTGAGCCTATCTCTGCCTCAGTTTCCCTCTCTGTTAACTGGTCACGAATGGCACATAGATTGTTATTAAGATGAGTTGACAGAAGTAAAGCTTTTAGAGCAGCATCAGGGCTAAGGTTAAGTGCTGATGTATTTGCCAGAATGATAAACATAATTTTAAAAATCACAGGACTGTTGCAACAGGCCCCTATTATTATAAAAATAACTCAAGAAAAGAGCTATAAATATAAACAAGTAGACTATGATGTGAATATTTTTACAAAAGTACTGCAGATGAAATGACTGATATATTGACATTAAAATTTCAAGCATACCTCTTGTCCTGGAAATCCTGCTTTTATGAATCTTTTCTACAGAAATGAGGAAACTTCAGTGGAAGTAACAGTACAATTTACATGTGTTTCTTGCACATCACTTTGGAGGTAGCCACAGTAAAAAAGAAGAATCAGAGGTAGGGGAGGAGTGGAAGAGAAAGGAGGAGAAAAATTGCCAGAGGAAAAGCAAAATAACCTGGATGTCTACCAATTACGGGAAAGTTGGATAAAATGTGGTCTATCTCCAAATAGGCTGTATAGTTGTTTTAAAAGTTAGATTTCCCCATATATGCTTAAAGGGATCTCCATGATTTTACTAATCCAAAATCAACCCAAAAAACCCAGGTCACTGTGTACATTATGTCATAGGATTCCATTTAGAAGATAAACAGAAAAGCCTACACAGTTTTGTATACATTTACATGGGCACAAAGAATGGCCATGTAGGTTCCATACCAATTTTGTTCACAAAATAGCTTCAGTGAGTACATGCGAATTGCAAGCTATTTATTCCTTTGGCTTTTAAAATTTTTTTTTGGTTTATTAACTAAATAAGAAGACAGTAGTACCCCAACCTTGATATGTTTGACTGTTTGTCTCTCCCATTAGATGAGCAGGTTCTGGGGGACAAGGGGTCCTTAGACATTCATTTTTCCACCTTCAGTATAACGTGGATAGAGGCACATGGCTAAGGAGAAATCCTGTGTGTTGTGTTGAGCAACACTGTTGATAAGTCTCTGAGCAAAATGTTAGTAAGTGGCGTGAAGGGAGAGGGGTTGCTTGGTAATTACCCCCATGACCAATAAGGTAACTTCTTTTTCTACTTTGAGTCTTCGAGACTCAATGCTGAAGGAGAAAATCAATATCGTCTTGATAATTTATATTTTGTGTGTGAGTGGCCTGGGGCAAACGAATCCAACTTTTTGTGCTGTGACGTCTTCAGTTTGCAAAACATGATTTGAGTCAGATTTGCAGTCAGTCCTGTCCTTTCTGCACTTAGGATCATTACAGAGATCAGTGAGGCTAAAACATGAATGTTCTTGGGTTCTTTAGAAATAAATAAGGATGTGCAAAATACTCAGGTTGCAAATAAGGTGTTGTGATTGAATAAGACAAGTGTGGTTATTCGACTGAAATCAGAGTTCAGAAACTTCCAGCTGTGTATTTCCTCGAATCTTCCCACTACAAAAACATTTTGCAGTACATGTGCTTTGGCAGAAATGTGCTTGCAGTCTTGATCGTTGGCTCCTGATGATTTGATCAGTAATCAGCTAGAGTGAAGATGATGTGAGTAACTTATTACGGGGCAATGAAGCATGCTTAGAATTTATTGCCTTATGTCCCAGCAAAAGTGAAATATAGGCAAGCTCATTCAGTAACACCTTGAAATCATTTCAGAGGTAATAGATTAGTCAGCCTTACTTAGCAAGCAAGCAGTGTTGATCATTTGTCATCTGGAGGTGGACTTTTCCTCTTTTCCTCATTGTCCGAAGAATGTGGGTGATTTAAGGAGAGATGAACCTCTAGATTCATTTTCACCCTCACAGACTCTGTACCTTGTCCTTAACTGGGGCCCGGAGGACTTTGTGCAAAGCAATCAGATTTCATTTGCCACAGATGGTCCTTTGGCCATGCTGGCAAAAAGCTGGCTCTCCTGTCTGTGTGCTAAATCAATATCCAATTTTGTGTTCTGGCAAAGTAGACTTGAACCTACAGCAGAAATTCAGCAAAAAAATAAAAATAAGAAATAAGACCAAGAAAGTAAATAGCATTGAAGAATTGGTTATGGACTAGATTCATTGAAAACTACTTCTAGACTATTTCCTTTCAAATGTCCACTAAGAATGCACCACAAAAGGAAAATAGACAGTGTCCTGTTAGATCTCTTTCCAAGAGTGCATCTTTCTAAAAAGACTAGACAGTTGATGGATCTTCTTAAAAAATCCCTTGGCTCTGGATGAACACCATGAAGATACTTGCTTAGAGCCCTTCATGTGAGAATTGCCTGACCTATTCCTGGGAGCCCAAACCTGGGCCAGGGAGAATCAGACAATTGTCATATATATATATATATATATATATATATATATATATACACACATACATACACACACACACATATACATACATACATACATATACATATATACAATATATATATATATATATATATATTGATTCTGCTAGAAGTTCTAAAAGATAAAATATGACTCAAACTACCCTCAATAATAATTTATTGGCCGGTGTAACAGAAAAGTTCAGAGTAATCTTCAGGTATGGATGAATCCAGGTGCTCAGACTTTGTCATTAGACATCTATTGTTATCTCTTCTCTTTGCTTTCTTCTCTTTTAGCTTTAGTTACACTCCTGAGGCACTGTAGCAAAATGGCCTCCAGTAGCTCTAGATATATATGTATATCGTATTAAAATAGCAGCCCCTATACATTTCTTAAATTAATGGTTCTATCAAAATCTTAAGATTGTGTCTTAGTGGTTTGGCTTGTGTAGGTTCCTGAGTCATATGATTACTGCTGGAGCAAAGCATGTAGATTCAACCTTACATAAACTGTATTGACTAAATTAAGGAGGACTTCTTTCCACAGGACAAAAAAAAGGGGGGCTATCACAGGTTGCAAATAATATTACTAAAAAACAGAATAGGTGGCGGGAAGTAAAAATCAACCAGCCAGGGACGCCTGGGTGGCTCAGTTGGTTAAGCAGCTGCTTTTGGCTCAGGTCATGATCCCATCGTCCTGGGATCAAGTCCCAGATCAGGCTCCTTTGCTCGGCGGGGAGCCTGCTTCTCCCTCTGCCTCTGCTGCCACTCGGCCTGACTGTGCTCGCTCTCTCTCTCTCTGGCAAATAAATAAATAAAATCTCTAAAAAAAAAAAAAAATCAACCAACCAATAGTCAAAAATGTTTGTCTCTTGGGGATGGAGTTGGGAAGACCGTTGACATCAAAAATCATTCACATTTCCAGTGTTTTCTTTTTTGGAGTCACTACTAGAGTAATCAAACTACAACCAGTGTATCAAGCCTTGGGAAAGACCATTATTAAGCCACTTTCCATTTTCTTCCCTTCTCCTCTTCAATGCCTTCCTTCAGAAGAGGTTCCCAAAACTCAACTCTGTGTGCACCTTACACTGAAAATTATTACAGGGTCCTTGCATTTTATTCTTGATGACAAAATTGAAAGGTACCAGTGACTGACCTCAGTATGCTAAAGGAAAAAAAGAAATTCTAGGATTCACAGAAAGAATTTTCAAAGTAGAAAGGATTGTTTAAGGAGAGCTTGAATATAAGAGTGCCTACATTTTTAAACATCAAATTGGAAAGAGAAGAAATGCCTGTATTAAATTTTAATGTTAGGGGTAATGGGCTCTGTCAGGAGGTGTGAGCCTGTAGAGCTTGTAAAGTAATGTGAGTGCATTCAGATTTTAAATTCTTCCTAAATGCCATAGGAGCCATTTTAACTCAGTCACGTCTAAACTAAAGACAGAGATCATTGAGGTTCCAGGAGGAAAACTGTAGCTAGAAGTCATGCCTCTCCCCCTCCCCCCCATATTGACTCAGTATTATACTTGCAAACCTTGGAAACCAAAGGGTTTATTCTAAAGCCAGAAGATTTGTGTCCATATCACAAAGCTGGAATTTTAATTCTCTCTCTTGGAAGATGAATACAAAAGTAGGAGAGGTTTGAAAAAGATGAAAAGACCAATTGAGTATCAAAGAAGAAGGTGACCCTAAAATTTAATACCATGGCTCATCTTCTAATTAAATAGGGATCCAGATGTATGCCTATCGTCGATGAGGACATTTCAAAGAAAGATGCTTCTCTTTCGAAGCAGGATAGATTTTAAAATGTATAGTTTCTGTATTCTGTGTTCTGAAGTTTCTTTGGGGTCTTAAAAGGGGACCTATATAAGAATGACCCTCAGTGTTCCCTTAGCACCTTCTCCACACTCCTATCACGGAAATTCATTCATTCACTCACTCACTTGCCTAAGAAATATTTATTGAGTATCAGCTACGTTCTGGGCACTGTGGACTTATCAAGGAACAAGACAAACAATGACAGTGCTCTCCTGGAGCCGATAGCTCAAGACTGAAACCAAAATCAAGTAAGAAAATACAAAAAAATAATTATGGAATAACTGATCCAATCTCTTCAATGTTATTTTAAAAAGGAGAAGAGGGGGTTCTGTTCTAGATTTCAAGTGATGTAATAAAATGAAATTTGGGGGCCTTAATTTGATTCAGGTTGTAACATACCAGTTAAAAGAAAAAGATGACTTTGAAACAATTGGAGAAATTTGAATATGGCCTGGGTATTAGATGAGAGTAAGGCAATGCTTTTGTGTGTGTCTCTACATCAATATTATGGTTATATAGGGAAGTTTTCTTAGTTTTTCGAGATTCATACTGAAGTATCTAGCATAAAATGTCAAAGTAGTTGTAAATATGCTTAAAAGTATAAAAGTAAAAATAGTTTAAAAGTGAAGAAAATGTGGCAAAATATTAAATCATGTTGGTAAGTATATGGGGCTCCATCATAATATTCTCCCTACTTTTCTGTTTCCTTTTGCACTTTCATAATAAATGTACAAGTTCTGTTTATTATGCCATGTAAGGGACACCTGGGTGGCTCAGTGGGTTAAGGCCTCTGTCTTTGGCTCGGATCGTGATCCCAGAGTCCTGGGATCAAGCCTCACATCAGGCTGTCTGCTCAGCAGGGAGCCTGCTTCCTCCTCTCTCTGCCTGCTTCTCTGCCTACTTGGGATCTCTGTCTGTCAAATGAATAAATAAAATCTTAAAAACAAAATTTAAAAAAATTAAAAGATTATTATGCCATGTAAGACAGAATCAGGGGACTGTGATAAAGTAGCAGTGTTGGTCATCTTGATGCTGAGTGACCAGGAAAAGATATCTCCAGGAGGTGACTTTTGGTGTATGATCTGAAGGAAAAGAATGAGTTGACCCCATCAGGGGGAAGAAAATGTTTTTGACAAAGGAAACAGCCTATTCAAAGGCCATGGTGACATGATCTTATACAGAGACCAAAAAATACAGAGACTAAAAAATCCACTAGTGAACCATTAGAATTAGCAAACAGGCTTAGTAAGGTTGCAGGGAACAGGATCAATACACAAAAACCCATTATATTTCTATATACTAGAAATAAAAAAATCCAAAGAGGAAATTAAGAAAGTAATTCCACTTACAACAGCATAAAAAAAGAATAAAATATTTAAGAACTAATTTGAGAAAAGAAGGGTAAAACTTATACTTTGAAAACTACAAAACATTGTTGACAGAAATTAAAGAAGACCTAAATGAATGGAAAAATATTTTTTGTTCATGATTTGGAAGACAGAATATTAAGATGACAGTATTTCCCAAATTAATCTATCGATTTGGTGCCTTCACAATAAAAATCCCAGCTAGCTTCTTTGCAGACATTGAAAAGCTGATCCAAAAATTCCTATGGAAATTGAAGGGATGTGGAATGACCAAAATAATCTTAAAACAACAACAACAATGACAACACATTGGAAGACTCACACATCCTGATTTTAAAACTTATAAAGTTTTAATGTTAAGTTTAAAACTTAAAAAGTTATAATGTTATAAAGCTATAACATTAAGGTAGCTTGATGGTGCTCTAAGATAGTCATGTAGGTCATTGGAATAGAACTGAGAGTCCAGAAGTAAACCCTTCGTAAGATTCATGTTACTGCCTTAATTTTATCAGTGATTGAAGAATATATCCCTATTCTCAGAGGTTCCTCCATATGCAAGGCTTTATCCTATGTGCTGTAGGAAGTGGAAACATGAAAGACAGGCTCTGTCTTCGTGGACTTACGTGTAGTGACAAGGAATCCACATGGTGAGGAATCAGGAAGCTAACATATAGAAGGCATCTTGCATTAAGTTTGAAGAACTTAGATTGAGACAGTCCAGCCAAGCCCCCTGCAGAAGGCAGGTCTTGGTGGGAAGTTGGAGTTTGGGTGCAGAATACGTAGGATTTCCCATCAAGTTTAGGGGAGTTAGAATCTCAAAGAATGGATTAACTTACATATTGGATTTTTCTTAACTGTGACTCTGGTTTTAAATACAAACATAACAAAACACCTGGTATACAGTAGGTGCTCAACAGAGTTTGTAGAATAAATGACTGCATGATGAAAGATAATGGCTTTGGACCACTATAGCTTTTCTTCATCAGGACTCTGTCGTTTATTCAGCAAAACACTTTCCTAAATAAATTATTAAATTCAAATATATTAAAAAGCTGAATAAATAGTAGGATCCATATTATATTATTGAATGCCAATGTTAGGAAAAATTGAATAATACAGTTTGTGTTTTCAAGGATGGATACATGAATATCCAACCAAACTTTGGCTATCACATCTAAATAAAGGTCCAAATTTCAAAATACTGCTTTGCATATTCACTTTACTCACTCATTTATTCTAAATCATTTCTGAAACAAAATGGGGCATAAATAATTTAAAATATTAACAATATTTCATGCAATAAAGCTTTTTGGTTAACTGCATGCTAAGTACTCTCTTAAGACCTGGAGATTTTTAAAAAGATGAAACATAATTCCTCTCTCAAGTTTTTCATAATTTTAACACACTTTCATTTATGCAGTGTTTAATAGCTCTATCATTTACTAGCTTTGTGACTATGGGTAAGGTAGTTAACACTTTGTGCCTGTTTCTATATGTGTGTGTATATAGGAACATGTAATGGAATATTTCAAACACAAACAAAAGTACAGAGCATTAGGTAATGAACTCCCAACCCCCTGTCAACCAGTTTCAGCAATTTTCAATCCATGGCCAAGCATGTTTTTCATGCTTACTCTTCAGCTACTGGATTGTTTTGAGACCAATCCTGGATATCATATTCTTTTCAACAGTCTGCATTCTGTAGGTGCCTCTATATTTTAATATAACCATAACACCATCATCATACACACAAAAGAACCATAACTTTTTAATTTTATAAACTTTCCATTGGTGTTCAAATTTTCCTGATTATATCACACACATTTTCTTTTTTAGATAATTTCTCCTTCTTTCAAATCAGGACCCAAACAAAGCCTACATAGTGACCTTGACTGATAGATAGAAGTTCACCTTCCATTTCTTCCTTCTCTTGCCACCTACTTGTTGGAGAAACCAGACTGTTCCATAAAGTTGCCATGTGCATTTTGTTAGTCGCACCCTGAGAAGTCACTCTGTCATTTATCATTTTAGAAGTTGGGTCCAGTTCCTTCCCTGCTACCCCAGGAATACGTCATGGGTGGAGGTGCTGCTGTGTGCTTCCTCTTACATCTCGAGAAGAGGTAAAAGACGTCTAGTGCTGTCTGTGTGATATCATGACTGACTGGAGGGGTCCAGTGCTCTGGCCTCAACCCATCCATTAGAGAGTTCCATTCCATCTTTCCATCCAAAAGCTTCAGCCTTCTTTGACTGATTATTTCAATATGCGTTGCAAATGGTAAATTGCCTCGTCCTACCAGTCCTCCTCCGTGTATTACCTGAAACCCTCTGTGCTGGAACCTTCCCCTGACCTAACATACAGTCACCCTGAGGCGTGGCTCATGCAGATCTGACGGGAACAATGCTTGGTTTCCCCCCGACATTTACTAGAGTTCTACAAGGGCGCCAGGAAGGATTTCTTTTGTTTGGTTGGTTTTGGTATTAATTTTTGGTAGTGTTATGAATGTCTTTGTAACACATTTGTTTTTCTACCCAGTTTTTTTTTTCTTTCTTTTCCCCTTTTCTTTTCTTGAGACTTAATTCTTTTTATCTTTGATCAAGGGTGCTTCTTCAGTTTGCTTCCGAGACCTCTTGACAATTTCAGGGGTCACTCACAGCTTTCTGTGAGATGCTTCTAGAACTCCTGCTCTCCTTTGCCTGCCTCAGACATGGAGTCTGCCATTTCTCCCAAGAGCTGTGGTTCTTGTGAGAAGAACATGGCATGTGAGAAGCATAGTCTAGGTGCAGATTAATTTTGTTGTATGAAGTCTCTTTTCAGTGTTCAGACATATGTTTCTTTTTCAAGGACAGGTAAACTATGAGTTTCTCAGGCAGCCTGGGTGGCTCAGTTGGTTAAGTGTCTGCCTTCGGCTCAGGTCATGATCTTGGGGTCCTAGGATGGAGCCCCACATTGGCCTCCCTGCTCAGTGGGGAGCCTGCTTCTCCCTCTGCCTGCCGCTCCTCCTGCTTGTGCTCCTTCCCTCCCGGACCCTCCCTCTCTCTGACAGATAAATAAAATCTTAAAACAAAAAAACCTATGAGTTTCTCCTATTACCATTTAAATCTATGTTTACAAGATTTCTACTCCATTTCTTTGATTTTTTTTTTTTATTTGACTCTCTTTACTTTGGTGCTTAAAAATCTTGGCTAGTAATGATATTAACATAATTACCAATTTGCTTTTTTTAAAACTATTTGCTTTTTAATCATATTTATGAATGTGTGTATCAGAATAATGCTGCTATTATCATTTCCATATATGTGATTAATCATGTATATATTTATGTGTGTATCCGTGTGTATGAGAAAAATAATGCCACTCTTATTAGTAAAATAGCTTTCTCCTTTGAATACATTCTACCAAGGATAAGCAGTCAGATTACTGTGCTGTAGTCACTTCATACAATTTCTGCCTGGGGCTCCTGGGTGGCATAATTGGTTGAGCATCCAACTCTTGGTTTCGGCTCAGGTCGTGATCTCAGGGTGGTGAGATCGAGCCCCATGCTGAGTTCCTCATTCAGGGCAGTGGGCTTGGGATTCTCACTCACCTTCTCCCTTTGCCCTTTGTACTTGTGCATCCTCTCTCTCTGTCAACTAAATTAAAAAAAAAAAAAAGAAAGAAAGAAAGCAAAGAATTCCCATCTGTGGGTAAACTACCAATCAAAACCCATTAGACTGCTTTGTTTTATTTTGCTTTCATTTTAGGACTTTCTTTTGTTTTTAAACAATTCGTTTTATTTTTGTTTTAGAACTATATAAAGGTTAAATCAATAAATCCAGAAATACCCAGAGAACGTTGGCTTCTATCCCTTCTCTTCAGCCTTTTTTCTCCTTTGCCCTATGTTTAACATTTTATTTTTAACATTTTTGGTTTATCCTTCCATTTTTTATTTATAATCCAAGCAGATGTATGTATACATTTGTATATCGCTCATTTCTTAGATGAAATGCAGAGACTTTATATACTATTCTATACCTTGTTTTCTTTCACTTAGCAGTATTTTCTGGAAACCACTCCACAACAGTATATTAATATTAAGGTATTCCTTATTTTTTTTTAACAGTTGCATAGTACTTTATTGTGTGGATGTTCTATTGCTTGTGAACCATTTCTCTAAAGATGGGCACTTGCATTGTTTCTGATCTTTTGCTTATTTCAAACAGGGCTACAATTAATGGCCTTACGAGTATACGAGTTTTGTGGGGTTTTTTGTTTGTTTGTTTGCTTGCTTTCGGTCTTACTTGTTTTGACCTTTGCTGGTATATCTTTAGGATTGATTCCTGGAAGGGGGAGAGCTAGATCAAAGAGTAGATGCTTCTGTGATGGTTCTGTACATTGCTAAATTCTACATATTATTTTGTTTTCCCAACAACAATGTATAAACATGCTTCTTTCCCCACAGGGTACACCAACAGATTATTTTGTCACTTATTTTTCATAAGTGAACGGTAGTGACTACTTCACTGCAAAATATTAGATTATCAGAGGTGACTCAGGCAAGTTGGTCAAGCAGAAACTGACTTCCCTTCTAAGAAACTCGGCTTCCATTTTACACCTAACCCTGCCCCACACATTAATAAATCCCAGGGGTTTGTTAATGACGAGCAATCTAGAGAAACCAAATGGATCCTGGTAAAAATGTTGGAATGTTGAGAAGAGGGGGACTGGAGTTAACCCCAAGAGGAGCAGGAGGGAGTCGCGGGGCCACTGTGGACGTGTTCTTTCCAATGCTGTCTGGGATTTTACTCACTTCTGGTGTGCCAAGGTTGAGCACCTTTTCTTCTGTTGAAGATCTATTTGCATTTTCTCCTCTGAACCATCTGTTCAGATTCATCGCTCATTTTTCAAACAGAAGTGTTGAACTTTTTTCTTTCTTTCTTTCTTTTTTTAGAAGCTCTTTATGTCTTCAGGATATTAATCCTTTCGTATCCATTGCAAATGCCTCTTCCCTGTCTTGTCATTTACATTTTTATTCTGCTCATGGTGCAAAAGTTTATTTTTAAGTAGTCAAATCCATCAGCCCTTTCCTAGATTGCATCTGGATTTTGAATTACCATTAGGAAGGCTTTCAGCAAACTCAAGTTACAGAGGGATTCATCAATTTTTAAAATTATTTGTATTATTTTATTTTTTCCTTTACATGTTAATCTTTAATTATTTGGAAATTATTGTGTACTGTGTGAGAATTATATTCAGTTTTATCTTTTTCCATAGAGCAATCCAGTGATTCAAACATCCTTTACTAAAATATCCATTTCTGCCCATTTGAGTTGTAATTCTGAATTTACGGCATACTAAATTTCCATCTACGACTGTGTCTCTCTCTAGATTTCTCTTCTGATCCATTTTTCTCCATGTCCATCTGTGTGCCAGCATTACATCATTTTAATTTTTGAGGCTTTATTTATGTATCAATACCTGGTAGGGCTAGCTGTTCTCCACCTTTATTCTTACATTTCTAGGATTTTCTTGATTTTTTTGTTCTGTCAAATAAACTTCATAATAAACTTGTCTAGCTCAAAAAATCCTTTTGTACTTTTACGAGGATAATGTCAAATTTATAAGTTAAGTTACGGAGAACTGACATTTTTATGATGTCATATCTTCATGTGACGCCATGCCTTTGCTTTTATCCCTATTAATTTGGGGGTCTCTCAGGAGTAATTTATAGTTTTCTTCATAATCCCTAAACCATTCTTTTCAAGTATACAGCTAAGTATTTTACTCATTTGTTCATTTTTTTTTTTTTAATTTATTTATCAGAGAGAGAGAGAGGGGGAGAGAGCGAGCACAGGCAGACAGAATGGCAGGCAGAGGCAGAGGGAGAAGCAGGCTCCCTGCTGAGCAAGGAGCCCGATGCGGGACTCGATCCCAGGACGCTGGGATCATGACCTGAGCCGAAGGCAGTTGCTCAACCAACTGAGCCACCCAGGCATCCCTCATTTGTTCATTTTTATTTCCCTTCCTTCCACTGTGTCTTCTACACCTCATTTTTTGTGATCTGTGTAAAGACAATTGGTTTATTTTATACCTCCCACTTTATTAGATTATTTTATTGTTTGTATAATTTTCCACTGATTGGTTTAAGTTTCCCAGATATATAAATGTGTCATATGAAAATAGGAACTCTTTATTTTTTTTTCTAATGCTTAGATCTCTAATTACATTTTCTTATTAGCCATAACTCCCAAACTGTAAGATGAAACAATAAATTTATCTATCTCATAATTGGGTTGTATATATGAAAGGCTATGAAATGTGAAAAAGCTTAGAGCAGTGTTTGATATGTAATAAAGCCATTATCAATAGTATTATTATTGCACAATTAGTTATTAGTTATTATACATGTGTCTGTATATATATTAATTCATGTGTTTGATAAAACATTCTAGAGTTAAGCTGTTCTTAATAGCAACCATTTTCACATCTACAACTGGAATTATGTGGGTTAAAAAATCATTTTTGGGGGTGCCTGGGTGGCTCAATCAGTTAAGTGTCTGACTCTTGATTTCAATTCAGTTCATGATCTCAGGGTTGGGTCATGGGATTGAGCCCTGCATTGTGCTCTGTGCCCAGTGGGGAGTCTGCTTGAGATTTTTCGCTCTCCTTCTGTCTCTGCCCCTCCCCCCTAGCTAAAAAAAAAAAAAAAAAATCACTTTCTGAGATTACTGTTTATGAAACCTTTTTTTAAAGTCTTAAATTCTTTTTTTTTTTTCAGATTTTGTTTATTTATTTGACAAAGAGAGAGATCACAAGTAGGCAGAGAGGCAGGCAGAGAAAGAGGGGGAAGCAGGCACCCTGCTAAGCAGAGAACCCGATGCAGGGCTCGATCCCAGGACCCTGAGATCATGACCTGAGCCAAAAGCAGAGGCTTTAACCCACTGAGCCACCCAGGTGCCCCTGTGTTTGTGAAACTTTCATCACATGTCACCTTCACAATTTTTGCCGTGTACTCTACTGTACCATTTCTCTTCTTATTTAGATAGTATTTTTCTTTAAATGGAAAAATCTTTTTCTTTAAATATATATATATAAATATACAGAACATAGAAATAAATATGTATTATATATAATATCTTTTCATGTATCTCTATACATAGTGTATATTTGTATTTATAGTATATATAATTTTTAAATATTTACATAGAATATTACATAATAATATGATATAATTATATATATTTCCATATTACACATATATTGGTACATATATAAAATATGTCACTGGTTTAAATGGAGAAACAGTGTTTTCTGATGCATATTCAGATAAAGGCATTGTTACTTGAAATAAAACTTAACACCTGAATTCATGTCATAGCTAACATTTGGGGAAACATTAATGAGTTTATACTTTAGGCAGGAGTCCTTTTTACTGTCTCAGATAGCTGACAGGCTTATTTTTAAAGACCTCGTGAGTAGGTTTTATAATCGGTCTTAATTACAACATGAATACAGACTCTGTAAAGGTGTGATCTTTTGTCTTATTCAGTGCCCCATAAATATTTGTGGAATTAATGAATTGCTCTATCCCGTCATGCCATGCTCTGGGGGTGCGATGGGAACTGTCATGTTGTGTCATATTATGTGCTCTTCTGGTTTATGGTTAGTGTGCGGTGCATGTAAGAAATGGCAGAGTAGAGGAGAATGTGCCGCTTCTAGAAAATATACTGAAGAATAAAGAGTTGCTTTGGCTGGTCATAGTTACCTCTGTTCTCAAGGGCTTGTTTCTCATGTTATTTGCTTTTGATACTAGGCCATGTCCTCATTCACAGTTTTCCCCTTGCTTCTGGAAGTTTAAACTTTTGCAGAGGGTAGTGCTGATGCCATCACAATATAATTAGAAATTTAGAAATGCGGGGTAAAATCCAGCTAGGGTATATTTGGCTTTAGTTAGATCTGCAACTTACATAACCAGCAAAAACTCGGTCCCAAATGCTAAATGTTGCCTATAATTAGAAAGGCCCACTTTTATAATTGATAGTTAAAATTATTGTAACTGGTACTTAATGGGCTTACTTTAGGTATCCTTATAATCAAGAATGAGGAGGCAGCCTGTTTATGTCTTTCAAAGTAAGATTCTCAAAAATTGTCCCTTTAAGAAAATAAGGTCACTTTATGAAGCATGATTCTCTCATGTTCTGCTTTGTTAAATGACATAGTTTGTAAGTTTTCAAATTGCCATCTGCATGCTATAATTAGAGCAGTATATTTTTCTTCCAAACATTTGACAAATTAAGGATCCCAAGGTCTCAAACATAACTTTTCACAGCATGTGCATAAGGCTGGAAGCTTCTGTATACATCAGTTCAAGAGGATGGTAGGCCATTCGTCGGAAAAACAAAATTAAAAAAAACACAGAGAGGACTAGGCTTGGGGTAAAAATACGTGAATTAAAATCATGGCTCAGCCGTTCCCTAGTGTGGGGAATTCTCTGACCTGCTCTGGGCCTCTGTTTCCCGGCTGAGAAATGGGGACAATAGGAAAGGCATGAAGCGGGTCTGAAAGGGACGAGGGCCCCGTTCAATAAATACTTTCCTGAGTTTGTCCCATGTCAGGTCCTTCCTAAGTGTAGGTGTGACAGAGAAAGATAGGATGAAACCCAGCCCACAGGGAGTTTGTAAGACAGGAAATTAGGGATAATTACATTATACTAGAGAGAGGGAGTGTGTGTGAAAATAAGCATGGCGGAGTGACCAAAGATCAATGGATAATCATTTTGTTATTCATTCAACAAATAATTGATCGACTACTTCTTGTGTGCCAGAGACTAAAGAGGCTGGAGGTTCACCATTGACTGGAACAATGCATGCCATTTCATTCATGAGACGGGCAAAGGCTCTGGGGAAGGACAAAGAAGGCACAGGAAATAGAGAATCAGACCATTGCTTTAGACGTGTTGACTAGAGAAAGCCTCTGCAATAAGATCCTTGAGCCAAGACCCACACGGAGCTAAGAGGGGAACCACATGCCAGGCCGACAGAAGTGTGACCTACAAATCTTGAGGTGGAATGTGCTTGGGGAGAGGTAGGAGATGAGACATTTTAAAAGGACATTGTAAAAACATTTTAGGACCTTACAGTCCTAGGAAGGATATCAGGTCTTCATCTCTGTGTATCGGGGACACTAGGTGGTTTTAGGCAGGGACATGATCTGACTTCTGTATTTCGGAAGTATTACCGTCTTTGCTTGTGTGGGACAAGGGTGTGGTGGGAGGGAAGGTGAGAAGCTGGGTGGACGCAGATGCCATGACTCCCAAAGCAGAAGGTATTTTCCTTCAGGATGTAATGTAGTAGCTAAGGAGAGGTGGTCAGAAGCCAGGAGAATGCCAAGCCATCCCTTGCCCTGTAGAGACCAGAATGGAAGGAAGCACAATGGCTCTTCACCAGCCTACAGAAAAGCAGTGCTCTCAGGGAGTGAGCATACAGTTGGTACCACAAGATAGCACAAGATAGCGCCCATGACAAGGATGTGCACTGAGGAACTAGAGGGGAGTCTGGTAACCACATGACTGGTTTTCCAGGAAGCAGGAGGTTTTGGAAGGGAGGGAGGTAGAAGGAGGTAGAGAAACACAGTACAGCATGAGGATGAAGAACACTTGGGAAATGACAGCTGGCCAGAGGAGCTTCCATATTTCAGTACGGACAGTATAGAGCTGGGGTGGGGCAGCTGTGGATGGAAGCGGGAGTCAGGCTCCTCTGTGGCCACATCAGGTTTCCATGTGAAAGGAGGAAAGTTGGCAAAGGCAACCTCTTGGTGAATGCGAGTTAAAAGCTCCTTATTTATAATTTTTCCTACTGTATATAAATTAGTCAATGTGACAATTCCACTTCTAGAAATTGATGATCTCAAATAGTTAAGGATATGTGCAAATGTTTAACTGAAATATATATAATACAGAATTATTAATAATAGATTAATTTTTAAGAGTTGAGGTATCCAGTAGTATATATACACTGGTAGATATTGTATGTCTTTCTAATAAAATATTATATATACCTTTACAAGCACATTGCACATATATTTACTAATGTGGGAACTATTCATGATACATTGTTAAGTGAGCAAAGCAAGTTAAAAACAAATACTATATTATATTATATTATATTATATTATCCCACTTAAGTCTGAGGGGGGTCTCCATTATCTGAAATTTTCTGATCTCAACTCTGTGGTTCAAGAGAAATGAAAAGTTATTGTTGGGGTGTCTGGGTGGCTCAGTCGGTTAAGTGTCCCACTCTTGATTTTGGCTCAAGTCATGATCTCAGGGTCGTGGGATCGAGCCCACTGTGGTGCTCTATGCTGGGTGTGGAGTCTGCCTAACATTCTCTCTCTCCCTTTCCCTCTGCCTCTACCTATCCCCCAGTGCTTGCGAACACAGACACGTGTACTCTTTCTCTCTCTCAAAAAAATTACTGTAATATAAAATGGTTGATTAATAAGCTGCCTCAAAAAGTAGTCCTTGCTTAAATATCCCTCCCTCTTCAACACTGGTATTCATGACATTAGTGTCCTGATTGATAGAAAGTTGATTTTTGGATGTTATAAATACCTAAATGTGATCAAAAAGGGACCAAATTTGTCAGTTATTGTAAACAATAAAAGAGGGTACTCGTCACCAGCTTCAGTCCCAGATGGAATTCTCCCTACATTCTGTCCTTCATGATGGTGTAGGCACACTAACACAGCTTCCTCCTAGACCTGTCTCCTCTGTAGGCTGCCCCTTGTTCCAATATGGAGACATGCAAGGGAGTGGAGACGGGTCTTTAGGTGAGGGCAGAACAAGACAGATATAAAGCCAGTGGTAACAGACTTGCATTGCGATGAGGATTCGCATCTTCAGAGTCCTGCTGGACCTCCCTTCTCTTATCCCCAGGAAAGTATAATGTAAGAATGAAGAGCCAGACTCTGGATCAAACTACAGATTCTTAGGAGTCAAATGCACTTGGACTGGTAGCTATTCTCTTCACCCATCTGTAAAATGGGTTCAGAAGTACTTAGCTGTTTCAGAGGATAGGTGTGAGTCTTCAACAAGATGGAAGGTGTCAGGTATTTAGAACAGGGCTAGGCACACATGAGGCTCTAGTTCTGTATTAGCTACTATCTCCACCACACCCCACCACCAATACCATCTTCATCCTCACCATCATCACTTTCAAACTGGACTCTTCTAAATGATTTCATTGTTGGATAGTTATTTTTTTTAATCCTATTTCAACTTAGCAGGTGGATCACAATCTCTGATAATCTAGTAGCATCTGCTATATTATAATGCCTTTATTATTCAACTCTTAGCATTCAAGAACCATCATTACTCACTAGTTAAAATGACAATATTTTTATCGACCTGCTGCATTTGCATTTTTATCTTTTTAGATAAAACCCCTGAATTTGGGTGTTTCATTTTTCAGAGAATTTGAGAATAGATCCATCAGGATTGATAGTTTGGGAATCTTAAACTAGTCCATATCAAAAGCTGTATCTTTCATCTCTGAACCTGTAATCTTATCTATCTGTCCCCAAAACCAAAGGAAATGCATGCTCATAATACATTATTCAGGCAGAAGTTGCCCACCCAATACATCTTCAACTTCTCTTACTAAAAGAGTCTATGATTTCAATGATGAAAGCCATGCCCTCACCTAAAAGTCTACCTTTCCCATTTCCCATTACCTTTCCCATCATCCCATGACTAAAGGGTTCACTATATGACCAGTTCAGGCTTGAGATGTAAATGGAATTTACTTGGTGGGGCTGCCTGGAAAGCACATAAGAAAATTCAATATTCCTATTTGCCCTTTCTCCTTTTTCTGGCTGGAATCTGGACTTTAATGGCTGGAACATGACAGCCATCTGGTTATCATGAAGGAAACTTAAGAGGAAAGCCACACACTAAGAACTATAGGGAAACTGAGACCATCAGAATCACCATACCAGTCCTAGATGTGATAGGTTACACTACCATATTTTCTCTTCATAATAAAAATCTTTTCCTTATTCTTACAACCAATAAATTAATAAATTTGTGTGAACCACATACTACCTGCCAAGAAGTATGACAGACATTGTGAGAGATGCAGTCTTTCAGATCGCTTATAAACTGGCAAGACATTTACAATCCAGTGTGCGGTTTCATTCATTAATATATATCAGTAGGCAAAGCCTGGGCATTGCTGTGAAGTTGTAAAGGACCTAGCCAGACTTCCCCTAGGAGATCATGACTATGTATTATCCGTGCTTCATATTTGGTAAGCACCAAGCCTAAAATATGCTGCTACAGGACATCATCCTTTTTTTTTTTTTTTTTTTTAATTATTAATTTTTTTATTTTTTATAAACATATATTTTTTATATACATATATTTTTATCCCCAGGTCTGTGAATCACCAGGTTTACACACTTCACAGCACTCACCAAATCACATACCCTCCCCAATGTCCATAATCCCACCCCCTTCTCCCCAACCCCCTCCCCCCGGCAACCCTCAGTTTGTTTTGTGAGATTAAGAGTCACTTATGGTTTGTCTCCCTCCCAATCCCATCTTGTTTCATTTATTCTTCTACCCACTTAAGCCTCCATGTTGCATCACCACTTCCTCATATCAGGGAGATCATATGATAGTTGTCTTTCTCTGCTTGACTTATTTCGCTAAGCATGATACGCTCTAGTTCCATCCATGTTGTTGCAAATGGCAAGATTTCATTTCTTTTGATGGCTGCATAGTATTCCATTGTGTATATATACCACATCTTCTTGATCCATTCATCTGTTGATGGACATCTAGGTTCTTTCCATAGTTTGGCTATTGTGGACATTGCTGCTATAAACATTCGGGTGCATGTGTCCCTTTGGATCACTACATTTGTATCTTTAGGGTAAATACCCAATAGTGCAATTGCTGGGTCATAGGGCAGTTCTATTTTCAACATTTTGAGGAACCTCCATGCTGTTTTCCAGAGTGGCTGCACCAGCTTGCATTCCCACCAACAGTGTAGGAGGGTTCCCCTTTCTCCGCATCCTCGCCAGCATCTGTCATTTCCTGACTTGTTGATTTTAGCCATTCTGACTGGTGTGAGGTGATATCTCATTGTGGTTTTGATTTGTATTTCCCTGATGCCGAGTGATATGGAGCACTTTTTCATGTGTCTGTTCGCCATCTGGATGTCTTCTTTGCAGAAATGTCTGTTCATGTCTTCTGCCCATTTCTTGATTGGATTATTTGTTCTTTGGGTGTTGAGTTTGCTAAGTTCTTTATAGATTCTGGACACTAGTCCTTTATCTGATATGTCGTTTGCAAATATCTTCTCCCATTCTGTCAGTTGTCTTTTGATTTTGTTAACTGTTTCCTTTGCTGTGCAAAAGCTTTTGATCTTGATGAAATCCCAGTAGTTCATTTTTTCCCTTGCTTCCCTTGCCTTTTGCGTTGTTCCTAGGAAGATGTTGCTGCGGCAGAGGTCGAAGAGGTTGCTGCCCGTGTTCTCCTCAAGGATTTTGATGGATTCCTTTCGTACATTGAGGTCCTTCATCCATTTTGAGTCTATTTTTGTGTGTGGTGTAAGGAAATGGTCCAATTTCATTTTTCTGCATGTGGCTGTCCAATTTTCCCAGCACCATTTATTGAAAAGGCTGTCTTTTTTCCATTGGACATTCTTTCCTGCTTTGTCGAAGATTAGTTGACCATAGAGTTGAGGGTCTATTTCTGGGCTCTCTATTCTGTTCCATTGATCTATGTGTCTGTTTTTGTGCCAGTACCATGCTGTCTTGATGATGACAGCTTTGTAATAGAGCTTGAAGTCCGGAATTGTGATGCCACCAACGTTGGCTTTCTTTTTCAATATCCCTTTGGCTATTCGAGGTCTTTTCTGGTTCCATATAAATTTTAGAATTATTTGTTCCATTTCTTTGAAAAAGATGGATGGTACTTTGATAGGAATTGCATTAAATGTGTAGATTGCTTTAGGTAGCATAGACATTTTCACAATATTTATTCTTCCAATCCAGGAGCATGGAACATTTTTCCATTTCTTTGTGTCTTCCTCAATTTCTTTCATGAGTACTTTATAGTTTTCTGAGTATAGATTCTGTGTCTCTTTGGTTAGGTTTATTCCTAGGTATCTTATGGTTTTGGATGCAATTGTAAATGGGATTGACTCCTTAATATCTCTTTCTTCTGTCTTGCTGTTGGTGTAGAGAAATGCAACTGATTTCTGTGCATTGATTTTATATCCTGACACTTTACTGAATTCCTGTATAAGTTCTAGCAGTTTTGGAGTGGAGTCTTTTGGGTTTTCCACATATAGTATCATATCATCTGCGAAGAGTGATAATTTGACTTCTTCTTTGCCGATTTGGATGCCTTTAATTTCCTTTTGTTGTCTGATTGCTGAGGCTAGGACCTCTAGTACGATGTTGAATAGCAGTGGTGATAATGGACATCCCTGCCGTGTTCCTGACCTTAGCGGAAAAGCTTTCAGTTTTTCTCCATTGAGAATGATATTTGCGGTGGGTTTTTCATAGATGGCTTTGATGATATTGAGGTATGTGCCCTCTATCCCTACACTTTGAAGAGTTTTGATCAGGAAGGGATGTTGTACTTTGTCAAATGCTTTTTCAGCATCTATTGAGAGTATCATATGGTTCTTGTTCTTACTTTTATTGATGTGTTGTATCACATTGACTGATTTGCGGATGTTGAACCAACCTTGCAGCCCTGGAATAAATCCCACTTGGTCGTGGTGAATAATCTTTTTAATGTACTGTTGAATCCGATTGGCTAGTATTTTGTTGAGTATTTTCGCATCTGTGTTCATCAAGGATATCGGTCTATAGCTCTCTTTTTTGGTGGGATCCTTGTCTGGTTTTGGGATCAAGGTGATGCTGGCCTCATAAAATGAGTTTGGAAGTTTTCCTTCCATTTCTATTTTTTGGAACAGTTTCAGGAGAATAGGAATTAGTTCTTCTTTAAATGTTTGGTAGAATTCCCCCGGGAAGCCGTCTGGCCCTGGGCTTTTGTTTGTTTGGAGATTTTTAATGACTGTTTCAATCTCCTTACTGGTTATGGGTCTGTTCAGGCTTTCTATTTCTTCATGGTTCAGTTGTGGTAGTTTATATGTTTCTAGGAATGCATCCATTTCTTCCAGATTGTCAAATTTATTGCCGTAGAGTTGCTCATAGTATGTTCTTATAATAGGGACATCATCCTTTTTAAAAGTTCTTCACCACTCCCCCCACACACAAAATACCATTTTCAAATGATAAGGAAAATACATTTTAGATGATTGTCCCCAGATTACTCATTTCCTGTGGAATTGATCACTACACATAGGAAATGTTCTTTTGAACCATGAATGTCTAAGAAAAGCCCAAATTCTCAAAAATGAAGTCATATATCCAAAAGCCAACCCCATAAAGTTTGTTTTTCTGCATACTTTAGTAGGCTTTTATGGGCCTACCACCATGCCTTTCAATCTCTCTAATATTTCAGCTCCCATAAGGAGCCCGAGTCTTTGTGGGCAGAGTTATCAAGGGAATATTTGTGACTAAAAACTATCCATCTCCAGGGAATTCTCTGTAAAAGTCACAAGGATAACCTTTAAAGATGAAAAAATTTCCTCAAAATTGTATTTATTTAGTTTGAACATTGCAAAAAAAGGTTAAGATATAACATTGACCATAAACCGCTGAATTTCCAGAAACAAACACGGGTTTGGGAAAGGAGTATTATTATGTTTGTTGTTATTGTTGTTTTGTCATTGAGTCTTACGTCAAGACATTCAGTGGCTATAAACTTTCGCATCTTTCATATCCTGATGATATAAGCATAACGCTCATTCATTCACTCATTCATTCAACAATATAATTAGATCCCAGGCACTCTTCTTGGTGCAAAGTTAGAGTAATTAACAAGAGAGAACTCACGTCCTGATGATAGGAGAAAAGCAAAATGGAATTTCTACCTAAGCAAAAAAATAATAATTTTGGGCAGTTCTATGAAAGCAAAAGGAATGAAGGAATTGACTAGTTGGTAGGGCGCATCTTGGTAGAGTGGTATAAGAGAGTCTTCCCACAGGAGTGCATTTGTGTGCAGATCTAAATGATGAGCAGTGGTGCGCTCTGCAAAGATCCACAGAGAAAGCACTCCTTGGAGCAGTAATAGCAGATGAAAATGTCCAAAGGTTGGGATGAACTTGAATTGTTCAAGGAGTACAGTGAAAAATGGAGAGATTGATGAATTCGGTTAGAAAGGTATACAGAGATTGAAACATGTTGGGTCTTATCAGCCACAATTAGGACCTGACATATGATTCTATTTTATTGACAAGGCTAAGGACAGGAAGACATGATTTGACTTCTGAAATGTTATTCTGGCCCCTGCTTGGGAAATGAATTGAAATAGGACAAGAGTATCAAGCCAAGAAACTGGTTAGGGGACTATCACCACTATCCAGGAAAGAGATTATTGTGGTTTGGACCGCTGGGAGCCGTGAGGATTGTATGCTCGTGTCTTAGACATTGTATTCACACTTCAAGAATGCTAACACTAACAAAAAACTTGGCAAAGGTACTATTATTCTAATTTTCTGATGAGAAAATTGGAACTCAGGTTTAAAAAGTTACAAATAGCAGACTCTGCCTTGAGTCGGACACATTTCAGAATGTGCTCTAAAGTGCTGTATTATCATGACTTCAAGGAAGTGGTTGTTGTAGGTTTCCATGGGAGGGATGGTGGGAACGAAGGCCATAGTCTTAGGATGTGAGACTATCTGACTGTCATCAAGGGGGATATTTTGCTCCACAAGCCTGTTGAGAACAGGGAGGGTTTGAGATTTTTATTCTACTTGCAAGTTAACAGTTTCATAGATGCTGCCAGAAGACGAGGCTCCTGGGTCAGAGACAAGGGACTTTTTCCTGCACAGCAAATAGCATGAGCTTTGACTCTTTCTTGGCTCCCTCCTTGCCCTCCAAGTTCCACGGGAGAGGGTAAAAGGAGGCTTTCAAGCAGCGGGGTCCAGATGGATTGGCACTGCAAGTGAGGGACGTTGAGCTCAGGGAATGTGCTGGGGTTACAGTAAACTGTACGCAAGCCTGCTTGCTACCTGGGGGGAAGGGTACCACAGTCCTCAAAGTTGCTGCCATTAATGGAACCCTAAAAAGTGACTCAAAGTTGCTGCTATTAATGGAACCCTAAAAAGTGACCTCAGCAAAGAGCAGGCAGTCAGGGCCTTACAATTCCAGTCATTATTTTAGCAGCAATGTGTCGGAATACTCCCGGCCCATGGTGACTGCCTCTTCCCCTCCTGGCCTTCTGCACATCCCAAAGGGAACAAAGCCATCTTCCTCAGGACTGACACAGGAAGTTGTCCCAGAAAGAGGGAGAGAGGGAGAGAGATGCATAAGAAATCGGAGCACTGGGGTAAGGGTTTTGAATGATTTTGGCTGCAAAGAAGGGAACGTTCCCTTGTCAGAATCTTGGAGGAAGGTTTCATTTTCTCACAGAAGATGAAATTCTAGCCACAGGTGATGTGTTGGTGATGGTTTGGCGGGTCCACGATATCTGGGCTCCAGGTTGGAGAGCCCAGATATCCAGAGATGCCTATCTCTGCAGTCTTCTGAACTTTCCATGTACAGTTACAAGATGGACCTGGCTCTTCTGAGCATGTGTCCTTCACCCAGTTATTTCCAAAGCAAGGGCCAGTGACACAGAGCATTTCTTTACCAGTCCATCCTCTTGTCAGGGGTGACAACTCGTATCCTCCTGGGGACCCCAGGGGATTTCTGCTTATGTCTCAATGGCCACACCTGGGTCCCATGACCACCTGGGTCCCATGACCACCCCTAGGTTGTGGTCTCTTCCTTTCTCTCTCCTGAGAGGCCTCTGCCAGATATTTGAATACAGTCAAGGTTTTGTGAGGGAAAAAAAGGAGGTGCCGGCCATTGGGTTGGCACTCTTCCACCCCCATTTACTTTCTGGCATGGAGACAAGGGTGCTAGAAGTCAAGGCAAGAAGGATGACCTGCCATCCTAGAATCACTAAAGCAACGAGTGGCTTTGTAGGTAGTTTCCCAGGGGGGACCATGGAGAGGGATTTGGTCATTCACACCAGCCCCGTGTGGGGATGGACACAGAGCCTCCCCATGAACCTGGCAAAGAACTCCACTTCGGTGAACTTTAAATAAAGAGCACAAAGGGGGACATTGGGAATTATTTTGTAATCTGACTCAAAGCCTTGCATGTTCCTAGTCACTGAATAGAACGAGGAGAAGGTCTTGTCGGCATATGTTGTCAGTGGGCTAAAAGCAGAAGGACGTGGAGAGGAAGCTGTTCGTATGCCTGGAACCTGTCACGAAAATCCCAAACAAGCAAAATGAATGCTACGTTTCTCAGCGGGTGAGGCAGCCTGGGACGCAGCCGGGCCTGCTTGCTCAGGGGTTGAGTCAGCGGCCCATTTCTTCCTTTTAATAATATTCACCATATTGACAGGCATTTGCAGGTTTTTAAGTTCTGCATATGTTCCCGCTGAAATAATCCTTCCTTTTTGCCTCCCAGAGACCTCGTTCAAGAAAAACCTGAGCTAAGCAAAACAGCAAACACATAAATGAAAATGTTCTTCTGTTGTGCATTAATCAGAACACCCCTCTGGAAATTTATCCGGGCTCTTGCACGTAAAGCACTGTACCCATTGAAATGACAGTGGCAACATTAGGGAATTAATTGTTAGGAATTAGAATCATAATCATGGGATATTTTTCACTGAGAATGAGGTTACACTATGAGGTCTGTAATATATGGTTTAAAGGTTTTTTGTTTTTTATTTTTTTAAAGTAACTCAAATTACTCCTTAGTTATTGTAGGTTCTTTTTTTTTTTTTTTTTTTACTTGACGAACACAGCACATTTATCACACACAAGGAGTCATTTTTAGAATTGATTAGCTGTCCTAAGTGTATCTAGAACTATGAATGTGTTTTTACATGGACAGCTGTGTGTGTGTGTGTGTGTGTGTGTGTGTAGGAAAACTAAATGGACATAACAGATGGATCCTATAGGTAACTGTTTCAAATTTTGGCCCAAATAGGGGCACCTGAATGTCTCAGTCATTAAGTGTCTGCCTTCAGCTCAGGTCATGATCCCAGGGTCCTGGGATCGAGCCCCGCGTCAGGCTCCCTAGAAGCGTAGGGCTCAGCAAGGAGTCTGCTTCTCCCCCTCCCACTCTCCCTGTTTGTGTTCCCTCTCTAGCTCTCTGTCAAATAAATAAATAAAATCTTTAAAAAATCTTTTTGGCTCAAATAATAATATATTTTCACCCGATAATTATCATTGTGGATCTGGTGCAGGCTGGCGGCTCACAGTATGGCTCTAAACGCAGACTCTGGGGGTTCAATTTTCAGGCTGTCATTTGACCTTGGGGAAGTTACTGAATTTCTCTGAGCCTCAGTTCCCTGATTTATAGATTAATAGCAAATACAAGAGTCATATTAATAGCAGTAATGAGAATGATGGTGATGATAGCAGCTAACAGTAATTAAGGGCGAGGTTCTGTTGTAAGCACTTCCATGTTCAGTCATTTATTGTTATTAATACTAATAATTATAAGGGTGTTTGCAAGGATAAAAATGCAGCATGTGCCTAATATAGGACTTCATATGCTGTAAATATTTTAAAACATGTATTCGCCAGAATCACATTAATTGGCTAAATGAATTAGGCAGGTCAGTCAAAAGGGAGCAGACCAATTATGCATCTAGACCCAGCCAAAGAACTCCACGCTATGTTAGTTATTTATTTCGAGAGGCAATGCCAAAGTGTTGTGGGCGAAGGATTTTAAATTATATCCTTCCCTTACCGGAATTCACAAAACACATTAACAGCAAGGGATCCCTTATCTAAATTCTTTAAAACTGGAGCCTGAATGATTTCCACATGTTTGTGGGTCCATCTGCACGTTTCTAGCTAGAACCTCAAGAGTTTAATTAAATATTTGCAGAACAGACTTTTTCAGGATCGTTTGGGGAGGGCAGTTGGACCCCCTGCTGCCCTCGCAGATCGGCTCCTCACCCGGCCGGCGTGTTCCTCTCCGGGCCGGGCACACAGCAGTCCATAGCAGCATCCAAGGGCACCGGCACTCACTGCGTGGAAGGTTCCAATCGGCTTTCTGTGCCTTCTGGTTTCGGCAGAGCTGAGAAGCCCTCCCCTGTTGACTTTTTATTAACGAACAGGGCAAACCGGCTGCCACCATTCATTCACTCAGTCATTCCCTCACTCCTCCATTCTCCAAAGAGCACCCAGACAGGTCGATGCGGAAAGTGAAGCAGATCACAGACATCCTTCAATGTTGGGAAGCTTCAGCACTTTGTCATGCTTCGGATGAAACCTTGTCCCCTCACCTCAGGCATGAGCCCCACATCCTGGCAGGCCTTTTGCCCTCATGTGGCATCACAATCCCTGTCTCTCTGCTTCAGCCCCATCTGTTTCACTGTGTCCCATTCAAGGGGCCAGACTTACCACGCTTTAAGGCCTTTCCACTCCCAGCCTGCTCTTGTCTACCGTTTCCATGCGGGGCTCAGCTCCAGCACTTCCACCCCACGGGGGTTCTTCTTATGGACCCCGCTCAAAAGAACTCTCCCCCAGTGCCTGCAACGGTGCCAAACACCTAACAGGTGCCAGTAGCTAATTGACTCAGATCGCATGAATTATGCTTCTACTGCGTGCAAATTATCCCCTTTTAAAGAAACGATGTAGGTGTATAATTAAACCCAGTGAGGTCTCATGAGATTATAGCTGAGCTCTTGGAAGAGAGGCAGTATTAGGGATGGGTGGTATCCGAGGTGGTGGGCTCCTGTTTAGGTGGGCACAGGAAGCCGGCAGGGAAACCGCATCTGAAGTCACTTCACACTCCTTTTCAGACCCGGAGAAAGAGGGAGAGATGTGACCCACCTGAAGAGTCATGCCCTCGCCTTCAATAATCCAAATTCGGTTTGAAACATAAAAACCAAACTTTAGTCTTTGCCACGGAGTCAGCTGGCTGCTTTCTAGTCCTGGATGCTGTGCTCACTCTGCCAAATGCTCTCCTACGCGTTCTATTTTATTTTCTTCCAGCCCCGTGTGAGGAAGGTACTGGAATTGACATCATTTTCAGATGCAGCACCTGAGCTTTCGAGAGGGGGGCAGACTTTCTCTGTCAAGGGTCTGATAGTACATATTCTAGGCTTGGTAGGCTCTCTGATCTACCTCCACTCTCCAGCTTTGACTTCGTGGCTGAGAGGCAGCCAGAGCCATCGTCTACACAAACGGCTGCAGCTGTGTGCCAATAAAACTTTGTTTACAAAGCAAGGAGCGGGCCAGACTTAGCCACGTACCGTTTGCCAACCTTTCTTACAGAAGGAAGGTGACAGTTATGGTGTGGACTCAGGTTGTCCTGATTCCCAGACGGTGGGTTTCACATACTGCATTTCCATACTTCCTGCCCTCTCCTTTCTGCTGGCCTATCCCGTAGGTCAGGGGTACCACAATTTTTTTTAATAACTGGAATGAACATACGGACCGCTTACGACACACCAGGCACGATTGAAGGGATCTGTGGATATAATCAGGGGTTTGATCCCCATGGTGTTGAAGAAAGAAGCCGGGACTCTGTCTGAAATAAAAAGCCGAATTTCTCGCTTGCTAGGAAGGCACAACTGCTCTGGTTTCATATGCCTCTGAACAAGCAGAGAGAGCTGAGCCTTTAACGGCTGGTTTGGGGACCTGGGGAGTTCAAGGATGGGTGGGCTTTCAGAAGCAGAGTTGAAGGGTTGGTCGCCTTTAGCCCTCTGGGTCTGCCTAGTTGTCTGAGGCTGAGTTGCCGTGGATAGTTGTAGATGGATTTAAAACCACTTCCGGAGATTACTTGGTCCTGGTATGGACGAGGGTCAAAGCATCATCAATATGTTTATCTCTTGAGTTTGGGTCCTAAGAACTTTTTCTGTTTACAGCAGTCCTATGAGGGAGACACTCTAATTACCCCCTACTTGGTGTAGGAGGAAACAGGGCACATAGAGATGACATGACTTGCCCAGGATCTTAAGGCTGGTGAATGGAGGAGCCAGGATTTTAAATCTGAAAGGTTGGATCTGTGTTCTCTGCTTTCCACGTGGACCTCTTCTGCCTCCCGTGTCGTGTGTTTGCTTTCATGAGAATTGCAGGTTGGTCACGCATGGGCACGTCAAGGAACTCCTCATCGGCATCCATCCATTTTGTTCATTTCAGCTCATCATTCCTTCCCACCTCCGCTCCCTCTATTAGGTAACAAATGGCCACTTAAAAAAGAACAGTCACAAGGCCACATTCCTTGATGTGAAATGCAGTGCCATTTAAGGTAATCATTCCTAATACTTCGGCTTCTAACTGAAAAGTCAGGCTTGCTTTTGCTAAAAGGTTAATAAGCAGAAATCTTGACTTCACAGTACATCAGGACAGATGAATGACTACGTGAAAGATAATGCAAAATTACAGCCTACTTTAACCCTACCGGGTTTGTTCTTGACTCTTAGACAAGCCTTGCAAAAGGTTAAATGGAAAATTAAGGGAAAGACAGGTCTGTCTCTCTGAAAATTCATGTTGTACCTTCTACAGCTCACAAGACTCAACAGTTCATGGCCAATGTGTATAGCAGAACGAGGAGAATTATACCTAGAGAGTTATAATGGTCTCCTACTGGACCACTGACTGATGCAGAGGACAGAAGACGTGGACTTCATTCTGTTTTCACCAAAAACTTAGGTGCAAAATCCTGAGAAATGGGTTGAATCTGTCCCTATGTGTTTCCTAAGGCTGCTCTGAGAAAGTACAGAAAATTGGGTGGATTCAAACAGAAATTTATTGTCTTATGGTTCTGGAGACCAGAAGTTTGAAATCGAGGTTGTCCTCAGGGCCATACTCCTTCTGAAGATTCTAGGGGAGAACCCCTCCCTGCCTCTTTGAGCTTCTGGTGTTTACCAGCAATTGTTAGCTTTCCTGGGCTTACAGATGCATTACTGCCATCTCTGCCTATGCTAACACATAGATATACTCCCTGTGATTCTGTCACTGAGTCTCTTTACCTCTTGTAAAGCCACCAGCCATATTGGCTTAAGAACCCACTCTACTTTACCTTGACTGATCTTCACTAATTACATTGACATGACCTTATTTTTAAATAAGGTCAGATTCTGAGGTACTGGGGGTAGGAACTTCAGCATATTTTTTGTCAAGGGACACAGTTCAACCCGTAACACCAGGATTCCATGCTCTCAGTGGTTTTATGATAAGATTGCTTTCTTCATAGGGGTACTAAAGGGCGGATAATGAGATTCAAGTCCTTTGAGGAAAAAGTGCTCTGTAATTATTAAGCATATCACTGACAGATTAATCGAAAAGATGACGACTTATTCATAGGACAGGCTTTATGAAGTTTAGAATTCTTTTACTACCTACACACACCAGCTGACATCCTTTTTACAGGAGCTGAGCTCCCCAAGGTGTATTTTTGTCAGAATAATAAGTAACTTCAAAAATAAGTGAGATATACACAAAGGGATGATAATTTCTGACCTAGATGTGTTTCTGCGGCAAATTTCAGAAATTACTTCTTTTATGTATGGACTGGACACTTCTTAAGAGAAAACCGGCTTCTCCCCCGAGCTGCAAAAGATTGTTTCTTCTATTTGTTCTGGAAGAAAGAAAGTTTTCATCAGCCCGGACTATCCATATTTGGCTTTTTCACTAAACTTGTAGAAAAGAATGTCAATTCAGACAGTAATTTTTAGGGAGATGCAGAAAGTATGCTCAGACCTCTCGAGAAGTAGTGTTGGCATGAGATAGGGTAACAAAAGCTCCCAAAATCTTGTTTTGAGTTTCGTTGCTCATTGGCTCATTTGTTATTGAGCCCCCCTGGGTGTCGCACAACAGCAAGGGAGATACAAAAATATATGTAAGGTTTGGTCCCTTGCCCTTGGGAGCCCATAAGCAAGTAGAGAAAGCATGTCAAGAAATAGGATAATATGATAAGTTCCATTGAGAAGGTTATTTCCAAAATGCTGTGGATATAACTGATGTCATTGAAGGAAATCAGGGAAGGTTTTCTTGAAGCAGAAACAACACAAGCAGGGAACGTGATTGTGCAAAGGCCAAGCGGTGTAAGTCCTTATAACCTCTTCTGTGGCTGGAGTGGAGAGTGTCACGTATCTTCAGGGACCGTATTATAAAAATTTGAGCTCAGTCATCAAAAGTAATAATCTTCTTTTTTTTCTTAATATTAATCTTTCTTCATTTAAATTAACCTCACCTTGGGAACCCATGGGGGGCTCAGTCAGTTAAGCCTCTGCCTTGGGCACAGGTCATGATCTCAGGGTCCTGGGATGGGGCCCTGTTTTGGGCTCCCTGCTAAGTGGGGAATCTGCTTGTCCCCCTCCATCTCCCTCTCCCCCTCCCTCTCACGCATGCTCTCTCTCTCTCAAATACATAAATAAAATCTTAAAAACAAACAAACAAACAAAAAAACCTCAGCTTTTTAAACAAAACCTAAAGCAGTGGAAAGCACAGTATGGAAGTTAAAATCACCTTTAATCTTTACATCCAGCAATACATGTTTTTGTGTTTTATGAATGTCCTTCAGTCTTTTCAAAAAGTATCCAATAAATTCAATATAATGTATTTAATCTTAGGGGTGCCTGGGTGGCTCAGTGGGTTAAAGCCTCTGCCTTCAGCTTGGGTCATGATCTCAGGGTCCTGGGATCGAGCCCCACATCCGGTTCTCTGCTCAGCTGGGAGCCTGCTTCCTCCTCTCTCTCTCTCTGCCTGCCTCTCTGCCTACTTGTGATCTCTATCTGTCAGATAAATAAATAAAATCTTTAATGTATTTAATTTTAGTTTATTATAATGATAAGGTATACATACTTTTGTCGGTCTGTCTCTCTCTTTTTTCACTTAATTGTACCAGGGACTTTATCTGGAAGAGATTTTTTCTACATAGTGGCGTAATATATCTACATTTTTAAGAACTCTGGTAGCAAGCAGAGGTTTCTACAGTCTAGGAGAACATCAAGATGGCTCATCACTCCTGCCCTTCCTCGCTGCCCAATGATTGGTGTTGATATGTTTCAACTCATCATGTGATTCACAGAAATCAAACAAATGGCTCCTTTTTTTTTTTAAATAAAGGGGCATTTTATGTGATACATGAAAAGGAACATGTCTTGATAATGAACATGTAAATGAAGAAAAATGGCAGGTTTTAAAAAATTATTTAATTAATTTATTTGACCCCGGGTCGGGGCGGGGGGTGTGGGGGACACAAGCAAGGGCAGTGGGGGAGGGAGAAGCAGGCTTCCCTCGGAGCAGGGAGCCAATGCTTAGCGACTGAGCCACCCAGGTGCCCCAAAATGGCAGGTTTTAAACAGAGTACTTATTTTCTAAAAATAAGCATTTCTCTTTATTTAAATCTCAGTCAGAGCATGCTGACTCTGTGATGCTTTAAGCCGAAAACTTCCATAACCGGCATCATTACAAGCCCCACAAGCTTTGTTGACAATATAATAGCCATCTCAAATCATCTGTCTGGAGAACAAATCTTGGATCAAAATAACATATCAGATTTTTAAAATTTATTCTTGAAATAATAATAATACCATTAGGCCGGATCAAAACAGGCCCAGTAGACATGAAATAAAAACTCTGCCCAGGAGTGTAGGTTTGTACAGTGTCCTCTAGGCTTTGTCTAATTCTAAGATCGTTGGATGCTTTTAATGTAGAAAATCAGTAGTTAGTTGCTGTTTCAACAATATTTAATAACATTCGCAAATTCCACTAAAGCAGAGAGTTCACAGTTAAGGGAATCAGAATGATTTTTTATTTTGTCTTAAATTAGAGGCTGTCGACTATTTGTAAATTCCCCATGTCACAGTGAACTGATAGTATTCATCTATGGTGGTGGTGGTGGGGGGGGAGCAGCCTTGATTGTTCTCTAGAGGGAAAAACCACATTATCTCTAAGGAAACAAAAGTCAGGCCAGCTCCAACCTCCCGTTCTGGGAAAGAGAGGATTAGGAAGCAGAAGCACTGACCATTATTGAAAGGTTATTTCCGGGAAGAGGTAAAATCGTTACTTCCCTACAGACATCCAATCGAATACACATTAGAGATTTTATTTTATGCATATGAAGGATACCCAGGCTGATGTTATAGCTAGTTCAAAGGGAAAGTCCAACGAGCCGAGATTTATCTAGAGTAAAGAGATAATAATAAAGCTATAGTCAAAGACAAGGACTGTTTTTTCCAAGAGTAGGAGTGAAGACAGTTGGAACCTCTCCCCCATAAAGACACACTTCACACATGTCTCAGTGATCTACAACTTGCAGAGTCAGAACAGAGCTGGAAACTGATAACTCAGAGAGTGTGCTAGACCTGTGCAGCCTTCCACCGAAGCAGTTTTTAATGCCCTGACGCAGAAACCCATCTCCCTCTGCCCTCTTGTCTTCTGTTTCCCACTACTCCAGTCTTTTGCAACACTAAAACCCAGGATCCAAAGAAATGAAGTCTACAGATTTAGGAGGGGAAAAAAAGAAAAGAATTTTTAAAAAACCCCGAAAACCTCAAAAAACATAAAAACCAAAAATCTAGGCCCAAACACTCACTCTTACTGATTAAGGACAGTGGACACTTTCTCACTGCATATAAACTCCATTTTCCTAGGCAGCCACTGTTAATAATAGACCCTGGTTTTTGAGACTTGAAGATTTTACAATTACTAGAGCCCTCTTTAAAAAGAAAATGGGGGCTCTTGGGGGGCTCAGTCATTGGGCATCTGCCTTCAGCTCAGGTCATGATCCAGGATCCTGGGATTGAGCCCCACATTGGGCTCCCAGCTCAGTGGGAAGCCTGCTTCTCCCTCTCTTACGCCCCCTGCTTGTTTGTACCTCTTGCTGCCTCTCTCTGGCAAGTGAATGGATAAAATCTTAAAAAAAAATTTTAAAAATTAAAAAAAAAAAAAAGAAAATGTGTATAAGATTTTGAATTAGATAAAGGGCAAATACTTACCTCGAATGAGAAAATAAATATGAAAAATAATAAATGATTTAAAAAATCATAAATCACAACTTAAAAGCTTATTTTTAAAAAGCCATATATGCCCAATGTGCAGCGAAATAGCATAGAGTTTATTTTCTTGTTAATAGATTCACGCCTCCGTAGCTCCTTTTTCCCTACAGTTTTTATTCATGTAGCTTCTGATCAGCCTATCATATAATGATGATTTCATGATTTTATTTCTAGAGGGAAAATGGAAAGGTAATTCAGGCTTTTTTCTATTGTGGTCATTTATTTCTGTTCTGAGAGTCATTTTCTGTGCTGTTCCGTCTAGATCCATCAGACCTCATTAAGACAAGATGAATCACATGAGCTGGGATGTGATTTAATACGCTTCTACTCAATTTTTGTGTCTTACACACTATGAATTCAGGAATTCTGAAGTATTGTTTCTCAGAATTCCCATCAAGAAGAACGAACATGTACAGTATGTTTATTGTTATGTATGCTCTATTTTCAAGTGGATTCTCCATGATGGAGACCTTGGATGTCAGAATAGGTGGTCATCTGACTCTGAACATTTCAAGTCTTGTTTCCCATCCATGTCCCACATACCTGTGAGGTCAGGAACATGTTTCCACTTGGATCCACTTCTGTCTTCCCATCTTTGTGTCTTTGTGAGGGAGAGCCAACCCAGTAGACCCAGAGAATCTCTCAAGAAGCAATTCCTACACCAGGACAATGAACACAATGTTAACGCACCAACGATTATGAATCCCATACCTATATCCCACTAAAACCAAAATAAGTGTATCTTAAATTCACCTTCCCCTTAGCCAGATCCAATCACTTTAATAACACCAGAGGACTGGGATGTGTAATAAGCAGGAAGTTGGTGGTGAAGGAAGGGTTCTAACTTAGTTGCGCCTAAACACCTCACTCTCACAAAATATGGAAAAACACAAGAATATATGTTTGTGTGAACATATTGCTAATAACCCTCCCTCATTCCTCACTATATCCCCAGTGTCTTGACCATTACCTGGATTATAATAGGCACTCAATAAATCTCTGCTTAATGATTAAAAAAAAATGCTTAAGGACCAGTATGAAAGGAAGGATATATTTATGGAGGCAGGGTTGGTGCCCTCAGGAGATGCTTGTGTACATAGAAAATACTATTCAAGAGGTTGTTTTGTTTTGTTTTTAAATAGTATTCAATTTATTGAAGTTCAATAGTAGTAAATAATATTCAATTTATTAAAGTTATAATCATAAAAGAAAAACTAACTCTCAGGCTTAAGTTTAGCTCAGAAATGTATTAAGCTTAGCTTGCAAATATATCTGTGAGCTCAATATATTTTAAATCCAGCTAATAGAGTAATGACTTTCATGGGATCTCTGACAAACATTTGGTTTCCCTTACAAGCTTAAATGCCTCAAATATTTTAAACGGCTTTTTAAAATTTAACATATTCACTTTCTTTAAGTGTCTCCCAAGAGACTGTATTAATAAAAATCATCTTTCTGTATAGTTACCATGTCTTTTTAATTTATGAATATTTAAGTTCACAAAAATTTTAAGTTTTAATTTTGTTAATGTATTTCAAACGCGTATGTATAAAGTACATGCAAATTTATTATTTACAGAAAGCTGTTAATACTATGGTTTTGTTACTCTTAAATTTTTAAGACTTAGCTTTAAGGTTTAAGAAATCTATTCCCACTGAAGGGAATATAGTTCTCATTCCCATGAACCAAATGATCTGTGATCGGAGGCTTTGCCCAGAGATTCTGTCCACTATGGGTGACCACCCTGCTGGGGCTCACCGAGTTCCACCTTAATTTCCTCCTGTTTTCGGAACTCCAGAAGGTGACTGAGTAGCCCTATTGCCCTGAATTCAAGTTTCACATTTACCAGTTCATGTCCATTCACAGGCTCTGTGACTCTCACTCAACTTGGTCACTCGATATAATTTTGTATTTGCTTTTTCCTTCCCCATCTTAAAAGTACATGGCATTGCTGTTTGCCGACTCAGACTGAAGCATTTGATGAAATTTTAAAGACAGAGAAATAGAATTTCTACCGAAGGATAAACACTCCTCTGTTGGATGAGCTCGTTTTTTAAAATACATATTCTCAAATTCGTACCACTGATGGAAATGTGAGAATGATATCCGGTTGAATTTTGTGTATTTCACATGGCCTTTGTGTGATTTGCATTTGAGGTCGTTCCACTGCAGCAAATGTCAGTACCTTTCCTAAAAATAAAATCAAAGCCAGCCTCCTGCTATTCGTAAGAATGTGTCAAAGAATTTCAGAGAAGGAAAATGACAGTCCAAAAAACTGCCATGGAACAAAATAGGTGAGATTTCATTAAATGTGATAGTAATCGTCAACACAAATTTTAAAAATAACTCTTTTTTTTTTTTGCTTGCCCCTATTATGATATTATTTCTTAAAAGTTTTTATTTAAATTCCAATTAGTTAACATACAGCACCGGGGGATGTACAGAATTGTCGAATCACTATCTTGTACATCTGAAAAATAACTCTTGATTGACAAGGTGCAGAAGAAATGAATAATAGATCTATGAATTGAAAATCTCAGGTTATGTAAATACATACTCATAGATACTAGAAGAGGTAGGATGGAATGGTATAAAACAATGTGCTAAATTTTCCACCATAGATGTTTATATGCTTATAAAAGCTGATACAAAGGTCAAAAGTGATTATTCAAAGAGCAAGGATGTTGTAAACTCATCACTATCTTTATCATTATAATCTTGTATCGTATATCATAATAACAAAAGCCAGAAAGTGGGGGCTCTAGGGGAAATAAAAATAGATTAATTTTTAAACTTGTACAAGAAGTTAGACTTTTGAAAATAGATTAAATGATTAATAGATATTAATATTAATATTTTTAATATTAATAGATATTAATGTTAATAAACTAATAGATTAAATGCAGAATTGTAAAATTAACAGCCAGAGGGGATTAAAAAGAGGATAGTGTTGACTGCTGACTCCCCAAAGAGATCAAGCAAAGCCAAGTTTATTGTTTATTGCAGTAAGAGACAGCAGAGTCTCTGCAGCATCTCTAGAGGGGAAAGTCAAAAGCGGACGTCGGTGAGGTTGTTGTGGTCTGATTTCAGCGGATCTTTCAGTGCAGGGACCTCACTGGGATTTGGCAAAGTTTGTGATGTCGTTGAGGAATGATGGATGCGGAAAGGTGAACATCTTGAAGTGAGTCGTTCCAGAACAAACAGTAAGTTGAGGAAGCCACTTGAGCAATCTATTGTTCCGTAGGAAGAAGAAACTATTGTTCCTCGTCCTGAAGGGAACAAGGGGAATAGTAGTCTATTGTTTCGATAAATGGATTTTCAGCAGATTCCTCAAACAAACAATAAAGTTATTTGCAACTCCATTTTTCTGGGCAAGAATTTCCTGGCATAATAAAGTCATGGTAATGTAGAGAGTAAAGTAGGTTGATGTACAGAAGAGCTGTTGTCGACAGCATTTTTTAATATCAGCATTATTAAAAATTAAAAAGAAAATACAGCTTGTATATAAATGGGGGAAAATGAAATGTAAAAGGAGTAGAAAATCAGAAAACAAAAATTAAGCAGGCAGGAGGAAGAGATAACTTACCAGTGAATGTTAAAAATGAAAATGAGGGGTGCCTTGGTTAAAGCCTCTGCCTTCGGCTCAGGTCCTGGAATCGAGCCCCGGCATCGGGATCTGTGCTCAGCAGGGAGTCTGCTTCCCCCGCTCTCTCTGCCTGCCTCTCTGCCTACTTGTGATCTCTGTCTGTCAAATAAATAAATAAAATATTTTTAAAAAATAAAAATGAAATACATTATCTAGTGAAAAAATGCATTCCGTTATATACTAACTGAATATGGCCATATTTTAACATCACACCTATAGATGAAAAATAAAGGATGGACAGTGATGTCTCAGACCATCACAAGAACATTGAGAGGGTGTATTATATTCATCTAAGACATTAGATTTCAAGGCACAATTTACTGATGTGAAGGAAGCTCATTTCATGTTGGTGTTACAAAACTCAACAAAAAAAATGCAATCATGGATCTTTATGTGCCAAGTGAAAGGGCATGGAAATATATAAATTAGGAACTTTTGCGGATAGAACATAGGAGAAAGAGGAATTAGGAAGTGTGTGGAGTTTGGGGTTAGCACAGGTATTAAGAGAGTGAGTTGGGAGGGGTGTGGGAAGGGGTCACAGCGGTGGAGGGAAGATGAAAGACCGCCAGGGGGTCAGGAGAACGGCCTCTGTAGTCAGGTGTGAGAAAGCAAATCGTAAAGTGAAACCATTTTGAGTATCACTGAGTTGTGTGGTCCAAGGAGAGAATTCACGTACAAAGAATTCAGGATTCCTGGGGCGCCTGGGTGGCTCAGTCAGTTAAGCATCTGCCTTTGGCTCAGGTATGAGTTCAGAGTCCTGAGATCAAGACTGCCTTGGGCTCCCTGCTCAGCGGGGAGTCTGCTTCTCTTTCTCTCCCTCTGCCCTTCTTCCCGCTTGAGTTCTCTCTCTCTCTTAAATAAATAAATGGATAGTTTAAAAAAAAAAAAATTCATGATTCCTGACAAGCCTACCGGTATTCAGACCCAGCTAGAAATGCAGATTCCATTCAAGAGTGCAAGCAGAGTGGGGGTCCACATTTCTGGGAGTAGACCGAGTTAGGATCTGGAATGTAGCTGGAATGTAAGGTGGCAGCCCATGTGACCTGGCAGGCCAACGTTTCGTATTTTCTGTGGTCCACGACAGAGCACCTCTAAGGTGGAGCTCATGATGAATGAAAGTATTACTGAGACGTATCAGTCGGTGTCCCAGGCTTTAGGAAACTCCAGCATCAGATTAGGCAAGCCCCAAACTGACCTGAGCGTAAGGATAGCGGCTTGGGGCTTAGCCAGACTCTCAGCAGGACAGGGATCCCAGCCTGTGTACGCTGAGCAGACACACCTTCCTCTGTTCCGTGCCCCCCGGGAGCCAGGAAGATGGACAGGTGCGTATAGAGGGGTTCAGCGGAATCAAAACCACATTACTTATTTTATTTTTATTTAAATTCAACTAGCCAATTTCTGACTTCTTTAGTTTCAGATGTAGTGTTTAATAATTATATCAGTTTTGTGTAATACCCAGAGCGCATCACATCATGTGCGCTCCTTAATGCCCGTCCTCCGTTACTTCTCCCCACTCACCTGCCCTCCAGCAACCCCCAAGTTTGTTTCCTACAGTTAAAAGTCTCTCTTGGTTTTTTCTCCTTCTCTGATGACTTCCTGTTCTCTTTTCCCTCCCTTCCCTACAAATCCTCTGTTCTCTTACGTATATTCCATACAGGAGTGAGACCGTATAATTGTCTTTCTCCATTTGACTTATCTCACTCCGCATAATCTCCTCCAGTCCCATCCATGTTGATGCAAAAGTTGGGTATTCATCCTTTCTGATGGCTGAGTAATAGTCCATTGGACATATAAACCACATCATCTTTATCCATTTGTCTGTTGATGGACATCTGGGCTCTTTCCACAGTTTGGCAACTGTGGACATTGCTGCTGTGAATATTGGGGTGCAAGTGACGCTTCAGATCACTACATTTGTATCTTTGGGGTAAATACTCAGTAGTGCAATTGCTGGGTCATAGGGTAGCTCTATTTTTAACTTCTTGAGGAACTTCCATACTGTTTTCCAGATTGGCTGTACTAGCTTGCAGAACCACATTTTGCCACATATTTAGTTTTTAAAAATTTACTTAAAGAATTTGAAAGATGTTGGTCTATTCAATTGGAAGTTTTATAACTCCACAGGAAAAAACTCTCTCTCTCAAAATAAATAAATAAATAAATAAATAAAACATCATCAAAGACTCTTCAGAAGTGAAAATCAAATTCTGTGAAACTAGGAAACACAATATTAATTTTCAAAAGATTTTGTTTATTTGACAAAGAGAGAAAGAGAACACAAGCAGGGGGAGCAGCAGAAGGAGAGGGAGAAGCAGGCTTCCCACTGAGCAGGGAGCCTGATGCAGGACTTGATCCCAGGACGCCGGGATCATGACTTGAGCCAAAGGCAGACGCTTAACTGACTGAACCACCCAGGTTTCCCCACAATATTAAGCTTTTCAGTTCAAGTTAAAAGGAAAAACTAGATTTTTCTTTCACTGTTATTTTGAAATACTTAAAGGACTCACAGGAAGTTGCAAAGATAGTACAGAGAGGTCCCCTGTACCCTTCACCCATTTTTTTTTAGCAAGTAGGTTTTTTAAATTTGTGAGTTTCAAAACATTGAGTATTAACAGAATTAAATTAAAAGAAAACACGTAGATAATTTTTTTTTTTTTTTTCCTACAAGTGTCCTGTGTGTGAGTGAGTGAATGCATGCACTCAGTTCCTCCCGGGACACTGAAGAATTCCCACTAACAACAGCTCATACTGGGACACTCTGAGTTTGACCAGTGCTGGGGACATCCAGCTAGAACTCCCCAGTAAACTCTGGGACAGACTGGCTGAGCGTGTGTCCTGCTCTGTCCCCGGTGTGCCCTGCCTGCCTTCCCCCACTCACCAGCACTGAGACCTTGAGCCTGTCTCTTAACCTGTGCACCACCGCTCTCTCACGGGTGGCTGGATGGTGACAGCAGTCACTGCCACACTGGGTTGTCGGGGGGTTTGGTGAACGGAGGCGTCGCAAGCTCCAGGCTTGTGCTTGGTGCACTTCTGTTCTGACTCAGCCTGTACGCCGCTGTTCTTATACCTCTGGGTATAACCTGGGAGCAAGGTCGCAGTTCGGACATGTATTTGGGAAGCATATGGCAAGAAGAGCCTAAAGAATTTGTGTAGAATGAGAAATAAGAGAGAAGTCTACGGACTCCCAAAGAGCACCAGCATTTAATCTTTTTTTTTTTTTTAAGATTTTATTTTTATTTATTTGACAGAGAGAGATCACAAGCAGGCAGAGAGGCAGGCAGAGAGAGAAGAGGAAGCAGGCTCCCCGCTGAGCAGAGAGCCCCATGTGAGGATGTGAGGATGAGGGGCTCGATCGCAGGACGCTGAGATCATGACCTGAGCTGAACGCAGAGGTTTAACCGCTGAGCCACCCAGGCGCCCCAAGAACACCAGCATTTAAGGCATAGCAAAAGGAGAGGATCCTGGACAAAAACAAAAACAAAAAGCAACTAAACAAAAAGCCCCCCAAAAGAAGGAGCACTCTTAGATGAGGAAAGAACATTCATATGCAGCCATGATCACAAGGGAGTGGACATTGGGACAAAGATATAATCAAGGATCCAAAAGCTGACCACATGCGGGAACTGGATCTATGACAGGTGAGACCCCACAGATTGATGTGGAAAGAGGAACATCGTCGGTGGTTTCACGTGGAAATAAACGAATTGAATTCCAGTCTTCCATGACACAGTCATTCACAATGAATTAAAGACTTAAAAGTGAAAAGCAAAACTTTCAAGCTGCTGGAAAACATATTGTAAAATATTTTGTGACATTAGAATCCTGAAAGATTTATCTAAAAAGACACCAAAGTGACTATGACAGAAATGATCAAGAAGTTTGACTCCATTAAAAATTAAAATGACTTGTGTGAGACTGGTGAATCAAGGACCCATGCCCCTGAAACAAATAATACATTATATGTTAACAAAAAAATAAATAAAATAAAATAAATAAAAAATAAACTATACAATTTGAACATATTTTCATTTGAAATTCAAATTAAAGTAAATGTTTAAGATTTTACAAGCAAAATAATTTGTTCTCAAGAAAGTTATTTTTCTTCTAAAATACTAAAATGTATTAAAAAGTAAATATAAATTATAATCAATAAACTTAAAATGTTTTTTAAAATTAAAACTTCCGTTCATTAAAAGGCACCGTAAAGAAAAAGAAAAGATGTCAGGCCAGGAGGTTTATTTATTTATTTATTTATTTATTTATTTATTTATTTATTTTTATGGACATATAATGTATTTTTATCCCTAGGGGTACAGGTCTGTGAATTGCCAGGTTTACACACTTCACAGCACTCACCATAGCACATACCCTCCCCAATGTCCATAACCCTACCCCTCTCTCCCTCCCCCCTCCCCCCCAGCAACCCTCAGTTTGTTTTGTGAGATTAAGAGTCACTTATGGTTTGTCTCCCTCCCGATCCCATCTTGTTTCATTTATTCCTCTCCTACCCCCCTAACCCCCCATGTTGCATCTCCACTTTCTCATATCATGGAGATCATATGATAGTTGTCTTTCTCCAATTGACTTATTTCACTAAGCATGATACCCTCTAGTTCCATCCACGTCGTCGCAAATGGCAAGATTTCATTTCTTTTGATGGTTGCATAGTATTCCATTGTGTATATATACCACCTCTTCTTTATCCACTCATCTGTTGATGGACATCTAGGTTCTTTCCATAGTTTGGCTATTGTAGACATTGCTGCTATAAACATTCAGGTGCACGTGCCCCTTCGGATCACTACGTTTATCTTTAGGGTAAATACCCAGTAGTGCAATGCTGGGTCATAGGGTTGTTCTATTTTCAACTTTTTGAGGAACCTCTTTGCTATTTTCCAGAGTGGTTGCACCAGCTTGCATTCCCACCAACAGTGTAGGAAGGTTCCCCTTTCTCTGCATCCTCACCAGCATTTGTCATTTCCTGACTTGTTAATTTTAGCCATTCTGACTGGTGTGAGGTGGTATCTCATTGTGGTTTTGATTTGTATTTTCCTGATGCCAAGTGATGTGGAGCATTTTTTCATGTGTCTGTTGGCCATCTGGATGTCTTCTTTGCAGAAATGTCGGTTCATGTCTTCTGCCCATTTCTTGATTGGATTATTTGTTCTTTGGGTGTTGAGTTTGCTAAGTTCTTTATAGATTTTGGACACTAGCCTTTTATCTGATATGTCGTTTGCAAATATCTTCTCCCATTCTGTCAGTTGTCTTTTGGTTTTGTTAACTGTTTCCTTTGCTGTGCAAAAGCTTTTGATCTTGATGAAATCCCAATAGTTCATTTTTTCCCTTGCTTTCCTTGCCTTTGGTAATGTTTCTAAGAAGACGTTGCTGTGGCTGAGGTTGAAGTGGTTGCTGCCTGTGTTCTCCTCAAGGATTTTGATGGATTCCTTTCTCACATTGAGGTCCTTCATCTATTTTGAGTCTATTTTCGTGTGTGGTGTAAGGAAATTGTCCAATTTCACTTTTCTGCATGTAGGCCAGTAGGTTTTTATAACACTTAATAACTGACAAAAAGTCGTTAGCTAGAATACACTAACAAAAATACAGTAATGTTCGACCCCACTTTCACCAGAGAAGGAAGTTTAAGATCTCATGTTGATATCCAGAGAGAAGAGCATTCTAGCCAGAAGAAGTGCAAAGGCTCTGAGACAGATATCTGCGTGTCTTGTTGAAAAATAGCAAGAAGGCCAGTGCGCTCAACCCACTCTGTTTATATGCCAAATAAAGACAGGTAAGAGTCTAGATCATTATTTCCATGTCTTGTAATTTAATCTTTGACTTAAGAAGCCAGCCAGCAAGATGCTTCATAAGAAAAAACTAAAATATTTAATCATATAGGACAGATTAGAGTGACCAAATGAATTTTGAGATTAAATATTTTGATTTTGATTAAATATTTATTTGATATGCACATATCAAATAAATATCTGATAAATATTTATATTGAATTTTGATTAAATATTTAATCATATAGGGGTTGGTTACAGTGACCAAATGGATTTTGAGAGAAAGGGACAAAGTATAATATGAGCAAAATTTAAGATGTTTTAGGCAATTCAATATTTAATTTATCAGGACCACATTAAGTAAGCATCAGCTCAGGGCCAGGCCCTCTGTTAGGGACTGAGTGAGAATCAAAGAGAAGAAGGAAAACCCAGACCTAGAAGGAGCCACATGCCTCGGTAACTAATAAGGAGAAGTGATAGACAATGTAACATGTGACGTCATAGTGAACATAATGTTTATTTGTTGACTTCTCACGCTCCAGACACAGAGCCTTCAACACAAGCTTAACCATCCCCACAGTAATCCTAGATGGTTGGTATTATTTATCCCCAATTTGAAGATGAGGAAATGAAATAGAAGGGAGAGTAAGTCATTTGTTTAGAGCAGGGTTTCCCAACAGCGGTGGTATTGGCACTTGGGGCTGGGTGATTCTCCGGCGTGGGGCTGTTCTGTGCATTGTAAGATGTTCAACGGCCTCCCTGGCCTCTGCCCACTGGAAGCAAGTAGCTCCTCTCTCCCCATGGTTACGACAACCCAGATGTCTGCAGACCAGTTATCTCCTGGGTGATGAAAGGGTCCGGCTCGGGGAACACTGGGGTGGGACTTCAAACCGACTCTTTTTGACTCTAACGGCCAGAGTTGCTGGTTGTTTCTGTTTGTTTGCTTAGACTTCTTTATCAAGTGTACAATGTCTCTACGAACAGGAGTATCTTGGGTCCTACCCACTGATGTTTAACTGCCTTCATTGAAGGCAATATGGTGTTGACCTCCAGATGGCTCCCACCAGAGGAAGAGATGCAGTGAAGGCACGGCAGACATTGTCTGAGGTTCCTACCATTTGTTCAGTATCTCGGGTAATGATATCCCATGAAATGATAAATAACAGCCTGCAGACACTGTTTGTGTTGCTTCAATTTCATTCACTCATTCCCTCGTTCGTTCATTCATTCATCGATGCCCGCCTTGCCTGAGGCACTGAGGCTCATCGTGGACAAGTCAGAAAGGTTCCTCCTGCTCAGTTTCGTAGAAGGTGGGGAACAGACGGGAGACATGGTAACGTATCGTTCAACAAGGGAATGTCAATTTGTCATACGCATTTTGAAAAAATAAAATGGTTTTATGAGGGCGGGTGACTTGGTTAGAAGGAGCGTGTGAACTGGGATTCAGAGATCACGAGAGGCTTCTCAGAGGAGGTGACATAAGCTGCGGCATAATAACAAGAAGGAATCAGTCCTGTGAAAATCTGAAGGGAGAGTTTGTGAAGAGAGGAACAAGGAAAGGTTAAGACGTGGAGGTGGGAGCATGTTATATCTCGGGAACGGAAAGGTCTTTATGGATGAGAGGGGAACCTGCAGGGCAAGAGGTAGCTGACATCAGGGAGGTGCAGGAGGACCCACCCATGGGCATGTTTGACCTTGCCGGACAAGGAGGGGTGTGGCTTGTAGTCTCTGTGCGCGCTGAACGTGATCTTCCTGAAGTCGCTTCAAGAGGAAGGCCAGGTGCAGTCCTTCTTTGAGCTAAACTGCGAAAGCAATGTCCTGGGTGTCCCTGCCGCTATCAGTTTTATGTTTTATGTTTGCAGTGATTTAAATGGACTGATGTAAGAGTTAGGAGTTTGAAGCTTACAAGGGAAATCAAAGAAATATTTAAAATATATTAGTTCAGTTTGTTGTTCTCCCTGCAGAGCTTCTGCGAAACAGACTTTTTATTGCACTTGTTCCTTAGAAGGTCTGTTGAGTGTTTGAATTCATAAAGAGAGCCCACAAGCAGCTCTAGTGTTTAAGAATTTTGATATTGTCAAGGACTGTCAGTGATTGTAGATTTTTTTAAGAAGGATTTTATTATGGTGGTCATCTCCTTTCATGTTTTAGGCATAACAGTTTCATGCCTATTGCTGGTAATGGGATAAAATGGAAATAATTTAGACGTCCATCAGTAGAGAAAGGAGAAATAAAACGTATTATGGTCAAATGATCACATTTGTGATTCAGCAGGTTAATGACTTAGATCTGCATGGATCAACTGTGCAGGTCTCCGTGAAATGAGGAGGGGAAAGGTAAATTGTAGGACAATAGGTGTAGAAAAATGTGATTTTATCCTCCCGATCTATATTGAAATATAATTGACACATTATGTTGAGTAAGTTTAAGGTGTACAAGTGTTGATTGGATACATTTATATATGGCAGAATGATTACCCCCAGAGCATGTCTTCTGTCTCATACCACAGCATGGTGATATGAGACAGAAGGGACATGAAAATACTTTGGGGGATGGAAGATACATTTATTGCCTCGATTATGGGCATGACTTTGCCAGTGTACACGTATGTCAGAACATGTATGTCAGGAAATTTTACATTTCACATACCGTGGTCTGCTGTCTGTCGATTACACGTCTGTAACAAGCCATTACGAACCCGTTGTGGTTGGTTGTTGATCTGAACGGCTAGGCCGGCAGCAACTTTTCTTCCTTACTAGGACATACAAGGTGGTGGTCCACTTTGAAACGAAGGGCCTCTGAGATTTTTTGTCAACTACAGCAGTAAATGCCTTTGGTCTGAGATTCCGGTGGCTGAACTTTTGGCTATTTTCAGCTAAAAACATGCTAATGGACAAAATAGGAAATACTAGCGGGGGAAGATGTCAAGGAGACTGTGCATCTGTGTTTAGCCACGTTAAGATGCTAGGATGTTGGGATGACTGGGGACCCCCAGCCATTTCCTTGTGGGTCACTCTGTGCACTCCGGCTTTTTTCTCTGATCCAGTCTTCAAGCCAGCAGCCCTCTGCCCTTGCTGGACACTCCGGCACTGAGCCTGGCTCATGGCTTCCCAGAGTACAACCTCCATTTTCCCGCTTGTCCATCTTCTTGTAAAGCCAAGGGCCTGTGACTCAGCTCTGGCCATTGAGATAGAAGTAGAATTGATGCGTGCAGCTAATACAGTCACCAGCTGAAGAAAGGCGTCCTTAAACTTACCAGTGGAGCTGTCTGTCATATTTTTTGGTCCATGTTGCTGTCTTTTTTTTTTTTTTTTCCTTGCCTTACAATTCATCGACCTAGGAAGTATGTTTTCAAAATAAAACCATCCCAGACAAAATTCACTGAATTGTATTTTATGAGTGAGGTGAAAATGTTGCCTGTTTGGACGCCACCGCTGTCACCGGCCGAGCCCCATTCTGACGCAGGCTGCTTCTGTGTCTTTGGTCGCGTCATTCAGGCTTTCTGCTTCGGGTCCCTCGGCTGCGAAATGCGGATAATATGACAGGGCTCATGAGTGCTGTGAGGATTAATTAACACTGGCAAAGCATTTTGAACATAAGACATTGCCCTCTGCACACGTTTTATCCGGGGACTTCAACGGACCGCATCAACGAGGCCGGTCCCTTTATCTCTGTTCTCCAGATCATGTTGTGAGTCTCTCGGGGAACTAGGGAAACAGCCCCGCGAAGACCTCTGGACTATTGACCTTCTGATCTTCTTGCCACAACCCTGGATACATGCTTCATTTTGAAAAGGGGCTCTGTGAATGCCAAGTGTCTTTGTCATCTACTTCCTTCTCTTGGTCTTCTTTCATGCGTTGGCCTAGATCTTCCTGGATTAGCTCTGCACTGACCTACAGCGGGGAGGGCTCTTCTCCTCAGAAAAGAAACTCGAATATCTGGGAGAGCCTAACGATCACAAGACTCCTTTTTTTTTGGTATTCTAAATCAAGTTCACTAGAAGGTTAGTTTTGCTTTTGTGTCCTTGGTTATAAAACTCAAGACATGAGGTCCACCCGTGCGGGAATAGTCATCCTACTTTTAGAAGTTGTATTTAGGATTTATTTATTTAAAAAAAAAAATAAAAGGCACACAAGAGAAAGTTGACATCTCCAATGCTCCCACAACAAATAACTACCACTACTATTTTAGTGCAGATATATTCGACCTTAGTTTTTTTGTTTGTTTTTTTTTTAACCCATTTTTTAGAAACCAGGCCCTCCTTCGTAGATCATCTACAATACACTGAGAAACCCTGTTATCTTCCAGGACTCATTCCCCAATACCCACTTTTCATTCTCCAAATCCAGTCACTCCGACCTTCTGGGCTAGATGTTCCAGATGGTCTTCTGTCTGGGACACATGACCCCTGTTGTCCTTCTCCCCACCATCCTGTCTGCCATCCCTCAGAGCAGAGCACCTTCTCCTTCCTATCCCAGCTTCTAATTTCTCCACCCCCCATCTCCCAAAGGGGTCAGGTCCTGTCTCTTTGTCCTTCCTCAAACAGCATCATGTAACTTGCCTCTGTGCGTAATTTGGTACATATTTGAGTATTTTTTTAAATGTCTGTGCTCCTGATGGCTCGCCACCCCCTCAAGCTCAGTCTGGTCCTTTCCTGTCTGCTTCACTGGCTCCTCAGCGCCTAGGGAGCCTGGCTCAGATGATACTTGCTGGATGAATGAATGAGAGGGAATATCCTTTATGTGCATTCTAATGGCTGTGGTATGGCTTTGTAAGAGAATGGTAAATGTTGACTCTTCCTGTTGACTGGGTTTCAGCAGAAGCCTCAAAAGCCCAGTGGGGGGGGGGAGATAGGGGGAACATTAGAAAAGTTTCTGAAGCCAAGTATTACACCCTCTGTGCAGAAATTGCAAAAAGAACAGCAGCAAACCATTTTGTCTGCATTCGTTGACCATGCACCCCCAGCTAAATAAGCCACTGCGATTCAAGAATTTAAAGAAGGAAGGTTCTTTGGCAGAGAGTTGGTTTTCTTCTTCCCATGAGACAAGGAGGGAAGATCTGTCCCCTTACTCTATAGCAGGGGAGTGATTTTCAAGTGGATCACTCTTGATCACTAGACATAAGTCTCTAGAAGCATAGAGGACACAAGGACTGGTGGTAGACCCAATCCTTAATATTCTAAACATGGAGGCCTGGGGTCAGCTGGTTGACTTGTCTTGAGGCAGAGCTACGAGCAGTGGCCGCCCTGGGAGTGAACTGACCATTCAAGGGCCTGGACGATACTGAGTAGAGTTTTTCCTTTGACCAGGTAGGGCTCATCGTAGAATAAATCCACCAGGAGAACCAACTGCAAGGGCAAAAACCCAACATGGACCTGGAGCTTGAGACTCTGGGGTGTTCACAGCCCGTCCGAGAAGGGCATTGGAGATAAGAGTTCTTAGCAGGTGCATCTCTAAGGAACTCAGAAAAGCTTCTTGACAGAAAGAGCAAACATTTTATGTCTTTGCCCAGAGGGCATCACCTCCAAGGCAAAACTTGGAGCAAGCAAAACTTTTCTTTCCTTCCACACCACCCCCCTACCCCGAGCTCCATGGAAGCCTATAGTTATTGCACAGAAGAGGGGGCAGAGCAGAAAACCAGTGAAGGAGCCATCTCCTAGCCCTACCCTCCCAGTCCTGAACTGGGTTAAGGGATAAAACTTAAATCGAATGATATTCAGTGTTATACGGCTATTAGACTGAGATGACTCTTTATGACCTCCTAGTTGCCAAAAAAGCCAGAGACCTTCTGGAAACTTCATTCAGGTTTAGAGAAACAAATTTTCAATAAGCAAAGTTTAATGGGAAAAGATCATACCAGGTAGATTCCAGTTCCTTCAGAAATTTGCTTACATGTGTGTACCTGCTTCCATGTAAAATATATGTTTAGATGCAGACATATTAACATACGTGTAGATAATATGAAGATAGTTTTCCATATTATCATAAATAATGCTGCTGTGGATATTCTTGTAACTAAATCTTTGTGCCTTTGGATGCATTTCCAGAACTGGATAAGCAATTATGAAAGTTTTTTAAAATCTCTGATAGATATCACTATGCTTCAAAACAGTTGTATCAACTGATATAAATTTATATTTTCAGTGGAAGGTTCATTTCTCTTTTCTTAAAGATTTTTGGTACAGGTCTTTAGAAGTAGATTTTTGTATTTGGTCTTAGCACTTCCAGTCCAGTGTCCAGTCCACTTCCAATCTACTTTTTATTAATTAGAGAGAATAATATTTTTAAAAAATGCAACTTTCCTGGGGCGCCTGGGTGGCTCAGTCAGTCAAGCATCTGACTCTTGGTTTTGGCTCAGGTCATGATCATTCCTGAGATCGAGTCCTGTGTCAGGCTCCATGTTCAGCACGGAGTCTGCTTGAGATTCTCTCCTCTGCCTCTGCCCCTCCCCCTGTGCGCTCTCTCTCTCTCTCAAATAAGTAAATAAATAAATCTTTTATATAGAACTTTCCTGCATTTTTGGCTTTCTCAAGGGCTCTTCATTCTAGCTGGAAAGGCACTTCCCCAACGTTGTCCATAGATTCTTCCCATCTTTCGCATCTTAGCTTAAATGTCACCTCCTCAGAGAAGCCTTCCCTGACTCCTTCTTACTGAAAGTAGGGCTGTTTATTATCTTCCCCCACAATAACATACCACTTCTGTTCCTTAAACTGTCACCGATAGTTATCTAAACTGTTTATCTGCTTGTTTTTTTCTCTCTCCAACTGGGACTACAGGCTGCATGGGGACAAGCTTGTGTGTGTGTGTGTGTGTGTGTGTGTGTAATCTTATTGTGGACAGACCCCACCCAGAGCAGGTGCTCGGTCAGTATTTTTTGAAGGCAGGACAGAAGCAATGAATCAATGAAAGACAGAAGCAGACCTGCTTCCAGGTTTTCTCTCAGCTGATTACTGTGTCATCTTCCAAGTCATCCTTCCTTGGCTGGGTAAGGACTGGTGGAGAGGGAGCTGGCCGCCCAGCAAACAAGCTCTCTCCTTGGTGATAGCCAAATCATTTTCATTAGCACGGTCTCTCCTTGCCAGAGGAAAGGCTGTCTGTTTCTGGCCTCGCAGCAGGCGACGGAGCCAAAGCTCAAGCTATTTTTGGTAAAGACATCGGACGAGTGCCATTTCAGCCTCTGCCTTGGTACTTTGTGGCACTTGGTGAAAGTAACACCTCCTTGGGCCAAGCATGGGAGCCCATCATCTATTCTGGAAAAGTGCAGAAGCCTCTGGATTTCTGCACGTAATTTTCTGTCCTGGAGAGTCTTACAATAATAACAATAATGATAATAATTGGCTGAATGGGATACAGAGGGGATGGCATGAGTCATTCATATTTCAGGCTTGAGTGGGTTCCCACTTTGAAAATGGTGCAGTGGGGGGAACTGTGGGTTAATTCCTGGCTCTGCAATGTGACAAGGTTTTGTTCCTTATCGACAAGATGTCCGAAGAGGAGCAAAGTGCTACTGCATGTAATTCATTCTGATCTCACACTTACTTCATTTTAATGCAATCAACTCTTAGTCCCCCGGCTTAGACGGAGAGCAGGGGATTAAGTATACTCAAAATGAGTATGAGTACCACTGTTGGCAGAAGGGAGTCTCAATGCTGAGCAAACAAACAAATAAGCTTGAAGGGTTGGAAATGAGTTAAAAACAGGGATTGAAATAATGAGCTTTAAAATGACTAATTTATGTATTTATTTATTTGTTTTTGAGAAAGAGAGAGCAGGGGGAGGGGCAAAGGGAGGAGAAGAGCACACTCTGCACTGAGCTTGAAGCCCTATGCGTGGCTTGATCTCAGGACTCCGAGGTTACAACGTGAGCCGAAATCAAGAGTAGGAGGGTTCACCAACTGAGCCACCCAGGTGCCCCAAATAATGATTTGTGCGTGTGTGTCACCCTTCTCCCCAGTGAAACTGAATTGTGTGTGACTGTATGTCCACTTGCCAGCATATAGTGGTGTGAGTTGTGCACTGTGCAAGTCTATCAGCACAACTTACATTGTATATCTCTGAATTCCTCTTTTCCTCTTCTGCCATGGTTGTGTATTACACGATTTGGACAAGTACAAGTGACTGTCCATCGTGTGACATTTAAGGGTTTGATTTAATGAAAAACAAACCAATAAAACCATATATTAGGTTCCTTCCTGCAGTTAAAAAAAAAAAAAATCACCTGTCTTTTCCCAACCAGTTTGATATTTTCTAGTTTGATTCTAGTTTCTTCATGTCTGGCTTAATTATTTATGGATATGGATTATATTCAACATTAATCATCATGAGATGTATTTCTCAGTTTCTGGTTTTGTCAGTAATTACTTCTTTTTTCTTGAGCCATTCACCTCTAGGCCCTTATGCCTCCATTCCTTCATTCTTGGTTTCTGTGATACGGTTGATTTGGTGTACAGAGATGTGTTGGACAAATACCTTCCATGAACACGTCTATGGCGTGGCAACCATGGACAGTATTTTTTTTAAGCTCTAAGCCTTCAAAAAGAACTCACCGAATGATTTTATCATTTCGTCCTTCTTTGGTGAGAGATTGAAACTTAAAACTTCATTTACAGCAAATGACAGACAGCACCATGGCAGAGCAAATGATTTATTAGATAATAAAAAGAGTTCTCCTCCCGGAATGTTTGCCTTTTGACTGTCCCAACTTACTCTCAGGCCTCCTATGACACATTCTTGGGTGATTCTCTTCCTTATCTGACACCTACCAAACCAAAGTGACTAAAAGCTAGTGTTCTTGGCCGGAAAGGAAAGATTTACATAAGCTTAGCTTGAAAGGTCTTCAAATCTCATCTGGTCAAAGTGGTCAGCACTCAGTAAAGGAACTTTCTTGTCCCTAGCTCTGAGTAGGGTCATCCAACCTCAGCTTGGTCCCTTCTGTGAACAAGAACTATTTCTGATGGTGTCTTTGTGCCTTTGCAGTTAGGGCAAATTAGAAAGATCTTCCTTGAAGGAAGCAAGCCACCTCCCTCATGACCTCTGCTTTTCAGAAGGGCTATAGGACCAAGCTGGTGTCACACATCCTCCTTCTGTCCCTGTCCTGCGGTACCTGGAGCAAGTCTCAATTTGCTGGAGCTTCAGTTTCCATGTGTGCGACAGTAGGGATCTCATTATGACATGTACGTGATAGTACTTATTTCATTATTCCTTTAACAGGATTAGGACCCCATCTAGCAGCCTGGTGCCCCTTACATGTCAGTGGGTATCAACCCAAGCATGCTTCAGGAGGGTCGTGCAGTTGGGGCAGTGAGTCCAAAATCTGTCTCCCCTCTTCATCTTACTCTATAGGCAGCATGCAGTTGGGGCAGTGAGTCCAAAATCTGTCTCCCCTCTTCATCTTACTCTATAGGCAGCACCGCTTAATGGTTTTCAGGGTGAGCTCCATTGCTAGGCTACTGGGGCATACATATGGGCCTGGTATTTACATAAGGGAGGACGAACCTCATGGGTGCAGGGGAGTTTAAGTGAGTTAACCCGTGCGTGCGGTTTAGAGCCTTCCTGGGCACCAGACTTTATCAAGCACCTGCTCCGGACGAGGCTTTGGGGGTACACATATTAATGAGGCCAAGGGTTAGCCCCTGGGAAACTTACATTCGGGCGGGAAAGACAGGCTCAAACAAGGAAAATGTAGCAAATGATATCACCAGGAAGCCAAGGAAACCGGCGGAAGCTCGCTCTGTAGCTTAAGGTAGGGCAGTATCCCTCCCCGCCTATGCCAAGGTCAGGGCAAACCATGGCAACACCGCCACCCGCTCAACAGAAAATCAGCCCTTCTCGGGAAAGCGGTGGGGCCGAGAGGCGGGGTGGGCGGTGGCTGTGATCCAGTGGAATCTCCTCTCCTCCAAAAATCAAACACCGGAGCGAAAGGAGAGGGCGCGTGCTCCCGGCAGGCTGTCCGCGAGGTGCGGGGGCGGGCCGGGCGCGCTCGGGGTCCGGGAGGAGGGGGCGGATCGGAAGGGGAAGCGGGTCGGGCCAGGTGGGCGGGAGAGGAGGGGAGGGGTGCGGCGCGCTCAAGTGGTGTCTGCCCGCGGGTGGCCGCGGCCCGGCGCTGGGACCCGCGCGGCTCCTCCTCCTGGGCGGGGGGGGGGGGGCCCACCCCACCCCTCCGCGGTCCTCCGTCGCGTCCCTCTACCTCCTTCTCCTCCTCCTCCCCTCCCCCCTCCTCCTCCCCTCCCCCCTCCTCCCGGGCCCCTGGAAGAGGCAGGGCTGGAGCCCCGAGCAGCCGCCGCTCCTCCTCCCGGCAGGCCGGCGGATGAGTCAGCTGACGGCGGCGCCCCAGCCTCTCCCCGCCGCGCCGCGCGCCCCGCGCTCCCGCGAAGTGGCTGCGAGCCGGCCGCCCACTTTCGGGGTTTGGGGGACAGACAAAGTGATGCGCGCCTTCTAGAGCCGCGCCGAGCCGCCGCCGGAGCCGCTTCGCCGCGTCAACTTTCTCCCCCCACGTCCGCTCCGGCCCCGGCCCTGAACCCGCCCCAGAGCCGCTTCGGCTGCGGGCGCCTGGGCGAGGGGGGTCCCGGCCGTCCAGGATGGCTTCCAATTTTAATGACATAGTGAAGCAAGGGTACGTGCGGATCCGGAGCAGACGCCTGGGGGTAAGTATCGAGCCTTTCCCCTCCCCTGCGCTTCTCCGGGTGCGTTCGATTGTCTCCATCCTCCGCCCGCATCCCCGGAGGCCGGCGGCAGAGTCCGCGGCCGCGGGCGGGCGGAGGGCGCGGCGGCTTCTCCGCCGACAGCCACGTCGCCTGCGGCTGCCCCTGCCAGGCCGGGGCTCGGTGTGTCACGGGTCTATCTTTATCTCTCGGATGACTTGGCTTTCTGATGGTGGCCGCGTGTTCGGCTTCGGGAGCCGCTGGAGCCCAGCGCCTGGAAATAAATATTTCTCGGTAGCCAAGGGAGTCGGAGCCCCGAAAGCCGGCTGCGGGTGCTGAGCCTGCCGGATGCCCCCGGTGCCCCTCTTCCCACTCGCCGCCAACTTAACTTTTCCAGGGGATGCATGCGAGGCTGAGAAGGAGGGCAGGCGCTCTCGCCGTGAGCAAGGTCGGGGACCCTCTGACCCCAGGGAGGATTTGCTGCTCAGCCGAAGGGCTCTTCCGGCGTCCGGTCCTGGACCATGACCCGCCGCTGTCCCAGGTGTGGGCCGCGGCGGTGTGGGCTGGTCCTCGGGCCAGGCCAGCTCGGGGTGGCTGCCCGAATCGGAGTTTTCTCTGGTCCTTATCCGGGCTGGTGGATTTCTGTGGCCGTAATACACACAGGAAGCCCACTGGAAGATTCTTCGGGGTGGAACCTAACACCTGGTGCAGAGCGGGCTCTCCCTAAATGTGGACCACGAGAAAGAATGAATGGGTCTGGGGGTACTTGTTGGGGACCGAGGTTGGCACAGGGATGGCTTCTCTCTTCAAACTCCTCTTGTGCTCCATTCTCTTTGCTCCGCCTTGATAGGACTTCAGAGAGAACTCATTTTGCTTCTCTTTGAGATTGAGTGATGAGACGGAGACGATACTGGAATGATTTTTTCTCCCCAGATTCCAACCTATCTCATTTCCCTTTGTTCTTGTGTCAAATATTGTTGCTGGTTTTGTTTGTTTGTTTGTTTGTTGGGTGTGTTTGGATGCTGGCATTGCGGGGGCAGAAAGTTTACTTTAGTAACGTCTGAAATCATATCCCCAATGATGTTCAGTGGCCACACTGGGAGTATATTACAGTGATAAACGGAATCTCTTTCCCCGCAAATACATGTCATTAGCACCTTTCTGTGCCTTGGTTTTGGTACTTTCCTATGCGTTAGATAATTTTACTGAAAATTGAAAAGAAATTTCAAAGTGCTAACCAGCGAGGGAGGATGAGAGGAAACATCTGTAATTATTAGAAACTCTTGCCTGATTTGTTTTGACCCTTTGCAAGCTTGCTTGCTTTTTTCCCCTGCTGGTTACCATGTTTCAGCAATTATGTCCCATGCTCTTGTGAATATATACATATATAATTAGGAAGAAATGTAACAGAATTTACCAGTCCCTATCAGCCCTGTGCAGGTTTCTTTGATCTTTTCTGCCATGCACATATTCTCATCAGCAGGAGCTACTACTGTTAGGGTACTTACTTAACTTAGTGACTCATGCAAAGGGCAAGAAATAATAGGAGTTTTATGTTTATGATAACCTTAAGGGACAACTGAGTTGTTACCGTTTTAAAGGGAGCACTAAAAACACCATTCTAATTTTAGATTTACTCCACCAAGTCAGTTGAGGAAATTGATAGGAGACATTCATTCTGTGTTAGGGAGCATTCCGATAGGAGGAAGACATGCATTATTAATGCACAAAATGTGAATTATTCATAAGGATCAGGGTGTATGCCAAATTGTGACACGTGGTGATTTATTTGAAAGACTAGTTATCCTAGCTTCCTAGTTTATGGTAATTGAGATTATTTTTCTGTAGTATTACAGCTGACATAATATGGTCCTATAAATATTGTGCCAATGTTTACAGACAGATATTTGAAGCAGAAGGAAAGGAAATACAATTTAGTTTGTACTCATTTTATATTGTACATAGTGTATACTGGATGCCAGCAAGCAGTCTCCTTTCTCAGGATTTCTTCTTCTTGTCTGTGTTACTACTCAAGTAGTAACCGTAGTTTGAGTATCTACGGAATGATGCTAACTGATCATGGAGAGAAAGGTCAAAGATGTAATCAACAAAATCTGATTGTACTTATTAATAATTTATTAATACCAGTTTATTTTTTAAAAGTCTTCTTATGATGTAATTGATTTATAAAATGAAAGAGGCTGATTACACAGTTGTCAGAAAACACTACAAACTGAAGTTTTCATAGAGGTCCCAAGTAATGAGGAAGAAGGCTTCAGGGAACGGTATGGACCCTTTGTCCAAAGTGAGGAATGTCAGTGGTGTTAATGAAGGGTGCGTAGAGCCTGGAACAGCATGTGTCTTGTGTAAATCTTAGCCAGCGCTGGGGCATCACTTCTAGTTCAAAGCGGGCACTCATACATGCTCGTTGGACTACAGGGTGATGTGTGACTTTGCTGTTCATAAGCCTTTTCAGGAACTACTATGACATAGTCATTTTATTAATGGAATCCAGACAAATATCTGTGGATTAGAACCATGTTTGGGAGGGTTTATAATTAAACAAGAAAACAGCCTTTCATGGTAAGCAGCTGTTGTGCCAAGGAATGTTCCCTCAGACTTGGAAAAGGAGGACAGAGCCATTTCTGCTTCTATGAGCTCCGTGACCTTGACCTCTCTCGGCCTCAGTCTCCTAATCTGTACAATGAACACTATTTCATGATGTTGGAAGTACTAAGATCATATCTGTGAGAATGTAATGAAAGCATACCATTGATTCTCATTGTGTTATTTGTTTGATGAAATCAAAGATGAGTTAGGATTGGTGGAAAGATACGGGGATTATTAATCTCTTTATGTCCAGAAGTGTCCATTGGTATAAATGGTTTTTCAGATCTGGATGTTTTCATTGAGTGAAGTTTTTACAAATTCTGTACATTTCAGTGATTTTACAGTGGGACACGAGACATTTTAAGACTGTCTCCATTCACATGAATGAAAGATAAATGGTCATGTTTAGTTGGGATCCTATATAGTTTAAGTTGATTAAGCAATCATTTTACATACAGACTTTTTTTCTGTAAACATCAAAAGGCTTAATGAAATTCAACTCCTTTAACTCAAAAGTCTCAGTGTCTTTACATCTGCATTCTCCAGCCTAATCTCCGTTGGTTCATGGAGGTCTCGAGCTGTGTCCTGGGTGCAGGGTTTGCTCACGATGTCTGTGCCACAAGTTAGGGGGCTCTGGGAAGGGGGAGGGGAGCAATTGTCTACAATTATCTGGTGAATCCACAGAAGGCACTAAGAATGCATTCTTGGAGGTGTGGTGAATCAGGCGATTTGCACGTCATTAACATTATGGTGTCCTATAACTGGCCTCACTTGGTTTCTTACTTGGCAACAGAGAGAATTTCCAATCAATAATTGCATGCTTCTGAGTTTAAACTCAGACCTGTTCACCTCATCTACATGCAGTCTCTCGATTACTCGCCTTTAAATCACATGTTGATGCGATGCGCCTGTACACCAAGGGTCTCTTCTCTCTAGCCTGCCTTTCCCACCTGGACATTTAAGAGTTTCATACTTAATGCATCCAAACACTTGGTTGTTTCCTCCAAACCACCTTCTCCTGGACTCTGCATCTCCGCCACTAGAGGTCCCTACATGTTAGTTGCCCTGGTTAAAATTAACCAGGCAAGCAAACGAATAGCAAGCAAACCTCTATTGCACTTCTGTTTTCTCTTACCAGTCTTCCCACAACCAATCCAGCACTAGATCCTGTGGGCTGTATTTTTAAAAATGCATCTACAATCTGTCTTTCATACTTTCTGCCACTACCATCCTGGTCCAAGTCCCCATCATCTCCTTCCTGTAATGTTATAATGTTACAAAAATCACATTTGTCCCTGTGGCTGTTCAAACCACCAATGCCTTTCCATGCAATTCAGGGGAAAAGACTTAGATGGGCTCAGAGGCTCTTTGCTGACTCTTGCTGTTCCCTCTGGCTGGAATGCTGTTCCCCCCCATACCTCTTCCCAGCTGCCTCCCTCATCCCCTTCAGTCTTGCTTCAAATGCCACCTGCTCCCTGAGGTCTTCCAGATACTTAATTTTATTTCTTGCCTCCTCCTCCCCCATATCTTTTTCTGTTTCTCTTCCCCCATATCCCTTCCATTTCTTCTCTCTAGACTTATCACCCCCTCACATACTGGACTTTATTTTATATGTTGATTGCCTGTATCCCTCAAAGAGCACATGAGACTCCTGTGGGGCTGTGACTTCTCTATCTTTTAATTGTAGCTGAATGCCAGTGCTGAAATCCTGTCCAGCACTACATCAACAGTCTTCTTGATGAAGATTTCTTGAATGAATTAATGAATTAATGAATCACCGTGAACTGGTTTAAGAGCACACACTCTGACCTGAGGCTGTTAAAATCCCAGGTCAGCAATGGGTTATATGGATTTTTGGTGAGTTCCTTAACATTTGTAAGCGTCAGTCTTCTGTAAAATTAGGGAGGCTCATAGTACCCACCTTATAGCTGGTCCTCATAAAGGGCTCCACACAGTGCTTGACACAATGGAAACCTAACTCATGTTTATTACTGCCCTTTCTTACTACCACGGCTGTTAGGGATGATGAAGCGTAGGTGGTTATTATGTTTATTTACTGCTTCTTCTGTCATAACTCTCATCCTTAAAGAACTTGCTGTTTAGTTGGGAAAACAGACTTAATTCATGTGCAGTAACTAATGGATAAGCACAGATATTGCTTGACAGTGATGCTAGGTATAGAAGGAGTATTTGCCTTTGTAAGATTTTTCATGATCCTTGGATACATGGAAAAAAATCATCAGAGACAAAGAAACTCATCTCCATGAAACTTCAGTTTGAGTGATCTCATCAGACTAGGGGGGGTTTCTGCTAATTTGGGGGCCTTTCTCTTGGGTGCCAGAGAATGGATTTGAAAAACGGGTTAGTTAATGGCCAGAGTTTAGGCAGAAATATTTTCTCACTCCTTTGCTTCCCTGTTTGACCCAAACCAGTATGACAAAGCAGCTGCAATATTCCCTTTAGGGTTTGGGATCTGTAGGTGATCCACAGATGACCCACCGTTTTAATGACAAAGTTATATTCATAACAGCGAAATTCAGCCATTCAGGAAGCTACATGGAGCACTGTTTTTCATCCTCGAGAAAAAGAGGCTTTGGGGATAACTTTGTAGTGGTGAAATTGATGATCACCTAGACTGAATACACTGGCCTATGTCCAGACCACTCAGCGTCTTGGCCCCATGTGAATCGACTTCTCCAGGTCCTGTGTCAGAAGTGCTTTGCTGCTGGTATTTTCATCATCTTTACGTGATGGTCTGTGTGGATGTTATGATTAATGGTGCATAAAGTCCAGCCTTTCATCGTCCTCACCCAAACTGACTTAAGCAAAGAATGGCCGATTTAGTGACTTCATGTGTAGACATAAGCCAGATTACTGATGGCATGATTGTCCCCACATCTGCCGTATTTTGCCCCACATCTGCTATATTTTTTTAGCCAAATTTATTGCCTAGAAATATTTATTTCTTAAGAAGCTTTGTAATTTTTATGAGAAATCATGATCTTGGGTATTTTAAGAATTTAGTTTTCATTTGGGCTGTATTTGCTTTCATTTGTTTTATCGTTCATCAGATATTTATGGAGTGCATACTAGTACAAGATCAGGGTAAACCACCTTAAATAAGACAGGTCCCGGTCACTGCCCTCAAGGGACTGATGGTCTGTTATTGGGCTTGTATTGTTAACATGAGATTAATATATTCACTGTACTTAAGGATGAATTAGTCTGAGTAACAGATAAAATATTGAAGTGCAAAGATCTCTGCAGAAACCGCCCTGTTCCATTTTTGTGAAATGAGGAAGGTCAAATTTGATTTTCCTCTTAACTCCAGGAATTTGATTCCAGTTGGGTGGAAATTAAGCCTTTGGAGAGTCTAAGCTGGGAAGAGATTATGATGCCTCCTTCCTGCAACCTCTGTTCCTTTGAAACTCAAAATGAAATTGTGAGTTTAGAAATGCCACAGATATGTGTGAATGTTGAAGTTTTAAAATAGCTTCTTTCTAGGATGCAGATGGCTAAATTTTGAGTAAGTATCTGGAAGCTGATCTTTGCCAAGCAGTAGGGGGGCTGTCTTTATTTTACTAGTGCTCTGTGTCTTTCTTCACGCCCTGGTTCCCGGAGAACATAAATGTTAGTTTGTGTGTATTATGCTCTTGTGTGGTGTCCTTTAAGTAGGTTCTGGGGATAGAATGCAGGTGAACATTCTGCAGTGACGCTTTATAGCTTTTATTAGATTCCTGGTGATGTCCAGACCACCCTGCCCCCAGGCCTCTCACTTTCCACCCCCTACAACTTCAAAAGATTAAGAACCACTGTCCCATTTTTAATTTCTTTTTAATTTTTATTTTTAGATGATAGTAGAGTCACATGCAATTGTAAGAAATAATGCAGAAAGATCTCTCATACCCAGTTCCTCCCAATGGCAATATTCTTCAAGTATATACTGTAGTATTACAACCAAGATACTGACATTGGTGCAATCAAGAGAAGGAACATTCCCTCACCACAAGGTCCTTCTTGCTTTTTTATAGCTTTCCCTACTGTTCCTCCTCCCACAGCCCTAAAGCCCTGACAACCACTAATCTGTTTTCCATTTTTATAATTTTCTCATTTTGAGAATATTATACAAATGGAACCATATGGCGTGTAACCTTTTGAGATTTGGGTTTTCTTTTTTCCTTTTTTTTTTTTTTTTTTTTTACTCAGCAGGATTCTCTGGAATTGTTGTGATTGTTTTGGGTATCGTGGTTCATTCCTTCATGTCCCAAGGAATGGATGGACCATAGTTTGCTTAGCCATTCATCTACTGAAGGACATTTAGGGTGGTTTCCATTTGGGGGGCTGTTACAGAAAAAGCTGATATAAATGGTTATATACAGATCTTTGTAGGAATATAGGTTTACATACCTTCTAGATAAATGCCCAGGAGTGCCACTTTGGGTGGTATTGATATTTGCATGTCTAATTTTTTAAAGTAACTGTCCAAATGCTTTTCATAGTATTTGTACTGTTTTATGTTCACACCAGCAACATAGAATCTGGTTTCTCTGTGTTCCTGCCACCATTTCATGTTGTCATGAAATAAAAAAATATTTTTTATTCTAGACATTCTGATATATGTGTGGTGATAGCTCATTGTGGTTTTGATTTACATTTTTGTAATGGGTAGTGACGTTGAGCTGCTTTTCATGTCTTATTTGCCAACAGGATATACATTTTGATAAAATGTCTGTTCATGTCTTTTGCCCATTTTCTAATTGGGTTGTTTGTTTTTTGACTGTTGAGTTTGAATGTTCTTTATATATTCTAGGTATCAATCCTTTCAGACATGTGGTTCTTAAATGTTTCCACTCAGTAGGTAGCTTGTCTTTCCTACCTTCTCAACAAAGTCTTTCACAGAGCAAAGGTTTTTAATTGTGATGAAATCCAGTTTATTCCTTTCTTGCTTTTGTGGGTCATGCTTTTGGTACTAACACTTTGCCCAGCTCAAGATCTCCAGTGATTTTTTTCTAGAAAAAAAAAAATTTTTTTTCTGGAGTATTACCTTTTACATTTAAACCCATGATCCATTTTGAGTTAATTTTTGTGTAAGGTGCACATTTAAGTGTCGATTCATTTTTTGCCTATGGATGGCCAATTGTTGCAGCATGCTTTGTGGAAAAGTCTTTTTCTCCATTGAGCATATTTATGTGTTTTTATTCTTAAGTCATTTATTCTGTTCCATTGCTTTGTATGCCCATATATATGTAGCAGTATGTCTGTATATGTCTATATGTATAGCTATACAGTAATCTTGAAATAGGGTAGACTAATTCTTCCCACTTTACTTTCTCTTTTTCAAAATTGTTTTAGATATTGTAGTTCCTTTGCCTTTTGATATGGAGTTGAGAATAATTTTGACTGTAACTACCACAGAGATTGCTGGGACACGCTCCCTCCATCCCTTTCTCCTTTTCTTCTTTTCTTCCTTCCTTTCTGACTTTCATAACTGAATTGATGAATTATTTCTTTCCATGGTGGAAATAGCGTACATTTGAAACTGACACTTTTGCTTGGACCTTAACTTGGTCACTTACTGATTCTATGGCCTTGAAAAATTGCTTATTCCTTCTGAAATTTTGCTTCGTCATGTAAAAAAATGAGGATAGTAATATACTTCTCACAAAAGATAAGTCTATCAAACTCTTAATCCTTCACCTGACTCATAGGAACTTAATGAATGGTGATAATGTTGATTTTTATTTTATTTTTTTATTATTGAAAGATTGAGGTGATATTTGTTGTTCATTGTCTATAAGAACAATAAGCTGGTAAAAATAAATTCACTCATCTCAGCAGAAGAGTCACGGTGTTGGTAATGAAAAACAGAAAGCATTTAGCTTTCCTCTTGCTGTTAACTTTAGTAATATTGGACTCATTTAAGAGTCACTCCTGAAACACTGTGTTAGAAAATATAGAATTGGCCCATACCTTTGATTCAAAGACTGATCACAGTATTTTTTGCCTACCAACTCTAATAGTGGCCCTCAAACCTGGGAATTGTATATCTTGAGAGAAAGTAATTATTAGGGCAGTCAATAACATTGAATCACAAGATAAGAAAAATGTTACTTCTTAATCAACTTGTCTCAAAGAACAAATGCCTTGAAGTCCTTTTGCTTTTAAAATTGTATTTATTTTATTTTTGTTTTTATTTTTAAAAGATTTTATTTTACACATCTCTATACCCCAACATGGGGCTCGAACTTACAACCCTGAGATCAAGAGTTGCATGCTCTACCAACTGAGACAGCCAGGCACTCCCTGAAGACCTTTTAATAGAGAGAGCACTGTACTTAGTTGCAGAGGGTTTGGGTAACAGTCCTATGTTTTATTATATTCATTAACTTTATATTGCATTAAATTTTACATTTACCTTCAAGGGATATTGGTTTTCCATTTAAGATAAAAATGTGTAGCTTCCTCTTTAAATAAGCTTATTTAATTTAAAAAGTAAAGTTGTTTAATGGATCGCTAACTCATAGTGCAAGCATACCACAGAGTAGCAAAAATTAGGAAGGTAAGGGCTCCTGGGTGGTTCAGTTGGTTAAACTTCTGCCTTTGGCTCAGGTCATGATCTCAAGGTCCTGGGATCGAGTCCCACGTCGGGCTCCCTGCTCAACAGGGAGTCTGCTTCTTCCTCTCCCTCTGCCTGCTGCTCCCCCTGCCTGTGTTCTCTCTCTCTCTCTCTCTCTCTCTCTCTCTCTTCTCTCCCTCCCTGTCAAATAAATAAAGACAATCTTAAAGAAAAGTATGAAGGTAGGTGGTGGAACTCAGTATGGCACAAATCCAAATGTTGGCCTATGCATGACTGAGCTTGGGAGACTCAATGACGATTATACTTCTTTTCTTAAGTAGGTTCCTCAACCCTTATATGTAAAGCTTATACTGACCATATTGCTTGATTCTATACAAATACTTAAAAAATTGGTTCCTAAGAAAAAATATCCCAAGTACTCAACACATCCTCTTTAAAAAAATTCCATCTGATATCACCATATGTCCCTTCTCACCCTAAAAACCTCCACAAATTTATCTCAAATTTGCCTAAACCTTTATTTTGTCTTTTCTTCACTAATGTTTACAGTGAATACTTTAGTGGTTAACAGAAAGAAAAATAAGTCTGTCTTACGAATGGGCTAACTCAAATTAAAGCACTGGTTTAAGTTCAGAGCTTTTCCTTAATACAAGTTTCACTATTTAGGAAAGCAATTAAAGCCTTAAAATGCATTTTATTATCTTAAAGCCACTCAATAAAAGAAATTTATTTTTAAAACCTTCAAGAAATCATACCTCCCTGAATCCCCTAGCAAAACTGACTCTTCATATGAACAATTTCTTTAGGGCTCCAGGTTTCCATCTTGTGGGCTAAGCTGCAAAAGAACCACTTTTTAAGCCCAAGATGTATTATACCAACATTGACCCCAGATAGATTGTTATGAAACAGGGCTAGTTCTCAACATCCATGAATTCAGATGGAAAATATGGTATGAAGTGAAGTTTGAAAGGAACATTTCCTGGGGAGTTTGCCCTGAGAGGTCTTCATGGGTTTGAACAGATCTCCATTAATGGCTCCTCTTTTCTCTGAATTTCTCCTGCACATTTCTCTCTTGGTTTCCAGATTTTAAATTTATAATTCCTGCCTCAGAACAACCTACCAGGACCACTGCATCTAAAAAGTCTTTTTCTCCCCAGGTCTGTGAATATATGTATATAAAAAATATATGTTTATAAAAAAAAAAAAATAAAAAAAAAATAAAAAAAATAAAAAAATAAAAAGTCTTTTTCTCACATCCCTCTAGAGCATCCTTCTAATTGAAGAGTATGAATAGGTTTTTAAAAATTTTCTTAACTTTTGTGCCAGATACTTTTCTTCATAATATTTTTGTAGGTTATTTCTTCTCCTACTAGGGTTTAAGTTTTAGGAGGCCAAAGACCTTAGCTACCTAGTTCACTCTGTATCCCTCAGCTCTCTGCCCATAGTAAATGTTCAATATTTGCTGACCAAATGAATGAGTGATTTTGCTACAGATCAGAATAGTAAAATGAGATATTCACATTATATCCCACTTAATTTTGTTTTGTGCTGGAGTGGCAGAATGTTCTAGAATTTCTCATAATTGCAGTTGGTATGTAACCTGCAAAGTCAGTATCAGGGAATATAGCAATTAATGCTGGAGGTTTAGACTGACCCCCTTAAAATTAAATCTTATTTGGTTTCTTCTTGTGGTAGGCAATATGTATATTGGATTCAGATTAGAAAGTACAAAGTTTGTACATTGAACAATAAGATTTCCTTTGAACTTTGTTCCCAGGAATCCAGTTCCTAGAAGCAACCACTGTGAATATTCCAGAATAGTCTGTGTATAGCTAGTTTTGTATGTGCATGTGTGTGATATATAATTACATCCTCTTCTGTGCTGTGGGTTTCTTATTCAGTGCTATATCATGCTCTTCAATTATTAGACAGGATTCCAGTGTATAAATAAATTCTGTCCATTTATTTAATTACTCATTCTTCTTTCTCCCTTTAATCTGTTATTAAAGATGGGTGTGAAGAAGGTGTTTTGTGCCCATTTTACAGATCACAAGACTGAGTACCTGAGAGGGTAAGGTTTTGTCCAAGTCACATAGCTGGTATACAGGAGAGCCCAAGTTTGAGTCGTAGCTGCCAGTCTGTTGTGGAAAAGTTGAGTAATTCTTTTTCTTCCCTGTGACAAGCAGTGCCACAGATGTCCCCTTCTCCCACCCAGTGGTGAGCATACTAGTAGATGAATTCCTAGAAGTGACCAAAGTGTATTTACACATAAACTTTTATCAAAGTTGCCTTGCCATCTATGAGAATGCCTGGTTCTTCTCTTCTTGCAAAAGTATGCTTTGAGATTTTCTGAGGTTTTGCTAATCCAGATGGTGAAAGACAGAGCCATTTGTGTATGGATTTTCTCCAGTCTGAGATTGAGTTCTTGGCAGTTTTATAATTAGAATCTTTTCAATTTTGTTGTCTTTTTTCTTTTAGGGTAACATTCAACTTTAGTTATTACTAAGATTTAGTAAGGAAGCAAGGATTTGCTTTATTAGAAAAGCACCTTCGTGGGAAAGGCTATGCAGAAATCTTTCATATGTTTACTGTCACTGTGTTTTTAATTTTTATTCTAAAAATAGAACTATAAAATTGAAAATTTGATCAGTATCTATTGGGTAACAAGATGTTTACTGAATCAAATAAATAAATATTGACTAATACAGCCTGTATATATTGATTAATGCAGCTGGTATCTTTATTAACCTGGTCATATTAACCTGTGAGATGCTTCAAGTGGGTCTGGCTGGGAGGCGGGATGAGATAGCTAGATGCGATTTCTGAATAATCCATTTATGTGGAATATTAATCTCCTAGATATTAAGAACCACAAGTCCTTGCTTAGTGTGGTACCTTGAACTTCTCTTCATCTTTTTTTTTTTTTTTTTTTAAGATTTATTTATTTTATTTTAGAGCAGGGGGAGGGGACAGAGAGAGAGGGAGACATGCTTTCTCCCACTGAGCGCAGAGCCCGATGCAGGGCTCCATTCCCAGGATCCTGAGATCAGGACCTGAGCTGAAACCAAGAGTTGGACGTTTCCCTGACTGAGCCACCCAGGTGCCCCATCTTCTCTTTTCTTCCTCCTCTTTGTCATGTAAGTCTTCTGCTCTTACTGTTACCTTCCATCTGTAATGCCCTTCTCGGAGTGTCTGGCCCTCACTTCAGTCATCAGCTTAGAAGTCACCTCCCCAGGGAACGGTTGACCATCCGGTTGCGTGTGTTCCCCCCTCCCCCCAGGGTATTTTCGGTCTCATCTCCTTTTTGTTTCATCCAGAATCACATTCCTCACGACTGTAATGATCTGTTAGATTACTCATTTCTTTACGTCTCATTTTTTTTCCTGCTTACCTCTAAACATCAAGAAGATAAAATCATCAGTTTTGTTAAGGGCAGAATTCTCCATGGCTCAAGTAGTGTCTGGGCACACAGTAGGAGCTCAGCCAACATTTAGGTACAAAATGAAACTCTGAAACAACATTTGGCATATTATATTATGAAGCAGACAGTAACACTCACAGATAATGTATGTATGTATTTATAAATACCAAGGAGCTCCAAGAGTTGTGCGGTCTTCCATTGCATGATTTTTGGTTGTAACGGTTTCTCAGGATCCAGTTTGTAGTCCTTAGTGTAGGCCCAGCATGTGGAGGAGAAAAACCTGGCTGGCATTAAAAAAAAAGGGCCTTTCTTTTGCTCTGTCCTAGTGCTGCCGGCCATCTGCTGTGACCAGAGCTTGTCATTGAACTTCTCACACCTCAGCTTCCTTTGCAGCAAGACGGAAGTATTAATGTCTGACCGTTCTGTCTCACCACCTGTCCACCTCTGAGCCAGAGTGCAGTTGTGGGTGGGAAGAACACGCCCAAGCACATGAAACGTTCTGTTTCATCCCAGGCAGGTCTTCCCAGGGCCTGCTAAGTGGAAAATAGAAGAGAAAACTTGGATTCCATTGAGCTGTTTGGGTCACACCCAGGACAAAACCAGATAACTTTGTAAATCTATTATTTACCTTGAATTTCAAAAGATAGAGTTGACTCTCTAGTAAAAAAGAAAAAGAAAGGAAAAGAAAAAAGGAAGGAAGGGAGTCCACTTTAGCTACAACAAAAGATTGCTTTTATAATGATCTCTCTGTGTGTGTATGTATCAGTTCTTTTTAACTAGTGTTTTACATTACATGTACATGGCAAATAAATAGAACAATGCAAAAAAGAATAGAGTGAAGAGGCAGTTTCTCTCCTTTCCCATGCTTGTCCCACTTCCTAGGCATACCATTCTGGTCATATACTTGTCTATTTTTGTAGAAATATGTGTGCATAGTCATACATAAAAATGCAGGTGTTTTTGTATAGTTCATTTTGTACATATGGGTTCATATTTAATATTGTTGTATACCCTGTCCCTTTTCTTTTAATTTATGTTGGAGCACTTTTCAGCACCTTTTATGGATGCCCACTGTTCATTTATTTGGCTGTTTCACAATTTCTTTAGTTAACACTATTAATGGACACTTGAAGGTAATGTCTCGTTTTGGCTAATTAAATGGTAAAGCAGGGCACATCCGTGTGCATACCTGTATGCATACACAATACTGTATTTCTAAGTTAAATCAAAAAAGGAGTTTCTCTTACAAAGTGGTGTACCTCACAATTTTGATAAACAGAGCCAATTTTCCTTCAAAGGGATTGTACCAGGTATGTTCCCACTGAGAGTGCTCAGGAGTTCAGTACGCGTTTCTGCCAGTCCTAACGTGTGTGGGTGTATCGGTGAGTGTGTGTGTGTGTGTGTGTGTGTGTGTGTGTAACTCTTGAAGGGTATTCTCCTGCCTCCATTCCTTGGCTCAGTCCTCCACTCCCCAAATCTATTCTGCTTACTGGAAATTGATCACCTAAAAAAATATCAAACGTAATCCTACCCTAATTCTATTTCTAAATATTCTCAGATGCCTTCCCCTTACACATAATTATTCTGTAATGTAATTCTATACTCAAGACACGCTGTGGTCTAGAGCCTGCCATATCTCATACTACCCATATCAGTGTTCAGATCAGTGCACCCCCAAGTTGGTGCCCAAGGCGACTATGCCATTTCTAGTTCCTTCACTGTCCAGGATTTTTTCTTCATTACTATCCATATGCCTGCTGTTTAATTGATTAAAAAGTTCTTTCTCTTCCTTTTACTTTATTTTTTTCTCACCCCCAAAATCCCAGCTGGGATGTCCTTGATTTGGAGATGCTTTCCTTGACACCATTCCCCATCTCAGTGGTGGAAAGTCCCACTTGCCACATGTATCCTGTTATATTTAAATTAATTGAAATCAAATACAATTTTAAAAATTAAGTCCCCTAGTTAGACTAGCCACATTTTAAGTGTTCAATAGCCAAATTTCTTTAGTGGTTACCATCTTGGGCAGTACAGAATCAGAATATTTCCATTGTCCTAGAAAATTCTGTTGGACAGTGCTACCTTATGTTTCTTCATAACACTCATTGCTGTTTCAAGATACATGTTTTGAGAATATTGTTTTAATGATTGTACTCTCAACTAGTCTGTGAGCTCCATAAGGGCACAGCTTGTCCTTGTCTGGGTCCTTGCTTTTTCCCATTACAGAGGTTCTATAATTGGTGAATGAATGAATGAGTGAGTGAGTGACTCTTTATTGTGCTTCACTGATCAGTAGACCTCCTGGGAAGGGGCCGAATCCTCCATGCTTTTACCCAAGTCCCCTTCACTTTCCAGTTGGGAGTCTTAGCGAAACCCTAATTCTTATACCATCATGATCCAGGAGGATTTGAACTTTGCCATTGGGCTTGATACTTCAGCATCCATTGCCTAATTATCAAAAGGCTGCCCAGGATGGGTTAGACCTGTGCAGTCGGCATCTTAGTGGGCCTCCCGGATCTTCCTCCCCATCCCTCCACCCCCACTTGGAACGGAAGCCTCTCTTTCTCCAGCTCAGAGTGGTTTAGACTGACAACTTGCAGCTATGCCCCCTGCTTCTCCCAAAGAGAGCTGCATGGCCAAAAGCCAAACCTCTTTCCATGGGACACAGCCCACACTCAAGACCTGCCCCATTTGGGATGACTCTGAGTGGGTGGTGGATCTTCAGAGGGCGCTATGGAGATTGGGTCACAGTTGACATGCACCCTTGACTCCCTCCTCGGTGTTGCTCTTGAGAGCCCTTCTCATTGAACTTCCAGAATTCAGATCTCCTTAGAATCTGCTTCTCAGGAAACTCAACTTGCAACAGTCTGATTTATAATTAAAAATCTGCAGCTTTAGCTCAGCCTTCCAAAGAAGGATCTGTGATCTTTTGTAATATGTTTTTGCTTGATTTGTTGGCCCATGATTCTGATTTTTACCTATTCTCAAAACTAAAATGATTCATTAATTTAATTTTCATAAAAAGTTTGGTGGCTTATTTCATTTATTAGGTTGTTAAAATGGTCCAGTCTATTCAGTAGAATCATCTGATAAATGAATTAAAATAAAATACCTTCGCCACTTAAGTACATTGAATCTGGACTCCATAAATTATTAGTATCAGCCTTGATTTATTTTGTTTTGTTTTGTTTCTTGAAGGAGGAAGCTCCAAATAAACAGTAGGCAAGATTCATATGCATATTACTTTAGCGTTTCTTGCCTGAAAGTCTTGATTTCAGTCCTTTTTCCTGCATACCTGTTCACACTGTCATAAAAGGGAAGTGCTGGTTATAGCTTTGCAGCCAGAGGGAAGATAAATGCTTTTGTCTGTGGGTTTGATTCTACTTTATTCCTGAACAGGGCACTTGGCCATCACGTAGCCCACTCACTGAGAGGAGACAATTTGATTTTTCTTCATAGCTGTCAATTTCATTGGGCAACTGTGAATTTCTGGGGAACATTTGTAAAATAGATGGAGTTACAGAAGATATGCTGACTGGCAGATGTTTTGAGATTGATTAAAGATTTAGAAAGAAGTACATTTCCCCAGGCTGCTGGGCTCCCTTTTAATGAGATTGACAGTTTTACACATGGGGCTGAAAAAGTTCTTTATCATACAGAAATAAATTTCTAAAGTTAAATCCACTTGAGAGAGATGGATACAGAGTAAAGTGTGTGTGAAGAAGATTGGACATTTTACTGGTATTTAACTTTGAAGCTTATTTTCTAGAGAAAGATGAAGTCGAATATTTCAAAGATGAAAAAACCCTTTTGTTAGACTAATTGCTCTAATATTAACTCAAAGAGTGGGGCAGCTTTCCACGAGTTCAGGTCACGCATTCCAGGGAACTTTTCATCGTGATTTTAGATAGGCTTTAGGCACATGGAGATAAAAATTAGCAACTTTCATTTCACCTTCCAAAGGTTCAAGCTGAAAAAGGCATTGGCATATTGGTTGGAAAAATGACTAATAAGGAGACTATAAGAGTTATTAAAAAAGTATTTCTTACTATTCTCTGACCTAGAGAGGCATGCAAGTGAAGGTTATACTGAATATAATATATAAAAAGAATAATGTTTTCAAGTTTTGATACTAGAGGCTAGAGAAAAGAGCCAGAATAAATAGACATCCATAATAAAACCAGTTTGATACTGACTTTTCTGATCCCTGTATTTTACTGTTGGGGAAACTGAGGCCCTGAGAATTTCATGACTTCTCCAGAGCTCTGGTCCCTAAGGAACTGACCTGTGAGTCTACGACCTGGGGGCTAAGAGCATAAACCTCGGTGACAGGTGGCAGACAGATCTTTCTAGGTCGCTGACTTACTGTAATTTTGTTTATGTTTCTTAATCTCTCTTAACTTATTTTCTCAGTTAATTGGTGTCAATAATTATGGTGCCTATGTCATAGGGGTGTGTGAAAATTACATTAAATAATTGATGAAGTGGATTTCATAGCTTGTAGGCTACTTTGAAAAGCAGATTTTGAAGTTGGAGACCTAGGCTGCTTTGTTCCCATGGGTTCGTAAGCCATGCCCTCTGTCAGGAGCCTCGGGGGGTGCTTAGTGAATCAAGGAGTGAACACCAAACACCAAAATATGAAGAGGCTGCTACTTGGAATTACCAAGGCTAACCTTGTGATCCAATTAAAATGTTAATTTAAATAGTCTTGTGTTCGAAGGACATACTGATATTTTACCCTTTGAATTCATATTTCCAAACTCTTATAAGTAAATTGTGAAATCATGTAATTGAGGTGTTGGTAAAGGCAGGAGTGGGCAGTTGAAAGGTGGTGTAATCTGTTGTAAGGTGAGAAATTGCCCACTGAAAATCGGAAGACTTCAAGTTTTGCTCTGTTCTGCTTTACTCCATTGTTGTACCTTCTGGAAGATTGTCCTGATACCTTGTGGTGTAGGAGAAAAAGCAAATGGCAGGGAAAAAAGGAATTTTCGTGCACGTGTATGCACAGAGATATTACTGTGTGGGCATAGAGGAATGAGGAAAGGAATGGTTTCTGGTAGGAACTATTAAAAATGTAACCGTGCTTTCCTCTAAGAAGTGGGACCGGGGCAGGTCAGGTGAGGTGGGTGGTCATCTGCTTTTTACTCTTATGCTTTTCAATTTCTTTATTTACCTATTTGCTTATGTATTTTTATGGTGCACATTCATATCTTTTGTAGTATAACAAAAACAAATATGACTGTAATTGGCTAGAAATAAAGAACAAAGAACATTGGTTGGGAGATGAGACTCTTTGTGAATTCATTTTATTTAAAAATATATTGAAAATGCATCTTTATACAAGGGCATATACGTACATATTGTGTTGTCCTAAAAGATATCATCCAGTAATGGCACTGACCTTTTCTCTTATGTAGCTGTTGGGACTTTGGACAGCAATGGATCATGTTCATTCATACGTAAAGCCATGCATTTGTCACTTCGACTGTATATTTTCCTTTGCAAGAGAGCTAGCTAGGCAGCGGGACCTCCTGCATCTTAGCATAATTATTATGGCTTGTCAGAAACATTATAAGACATCTTCCCAATTACAATGAAATATACTTTCCCTTAGTGATCATTATTAATGTTGTTTTAATTAAGAGCATTGATAGCTCAGGGTTTCAGCCATATCTCACTCGCTGTGGTAAATTTGAGGATTAAACGTTCTTTTCACATACTGTATTATCCGAGGAACAATAGCAGCTCTAGTCAGTCAAGAGAGAAAGACGGGACTGGGTTCTTACGCTCAGATATTTCAAAATGGCTGATTTGGTGGTGAGAGACAGTGGTCAGACCAAGAAAATGGGAAATTTTAGATTTTTAGAGCAAATGAAGCTGATTTGGAATTGCAAGTTACCTTGATAATTTGTTCACTTCTAGTTTCCTGTGTTATTTTGCAAATGTTGGTGTTTGCTTTTATATGTAGCAAAATTACATGAACTGTTTTTGAGTTGTGGTCCCAACGATCTGATCTGTCTAAATTGCGTAACTGACATACATTGTTTAAGACTATAATATAAAGCAGGGAAGGAGAAGATCGTGCCCCTCTGAGGTTTCAATCCAGTCTCAGCCCCTGACAATGTGCTGTCCTTGTCCTCAATTTATAGATGAAGGAGCTGGGCTTACAGGGAATCATAATCTACTCAAGATAGCTTAGCCTAAGTAAGAACCAAAGGAGCAAAAGAGTTGAGGTCCATGCCTGTCTCTGTTTAATCTCTGTCACACTAATGCAGGTTTCTATACACAGTCCTTATAATTTTAGCATCAGTAATAGAAATAAACTGAATGCCTTGAAATGCTCCTATAGGACTGCTTCTTTTAGATATTTTCTTGACCTATTTTATTTATCCAAGATTCTATGAAAATGAGAAGAAACTTCAGACTTGCTAATGAGCAAAAGAACTAAAAGAACTGCATTTGAGTAAAAAACAAAATTTTATGACCAAAAGACAGTGGAAAGACAGTACAGCTGGGGTGTCTGAGCATTCTTTGTGTGTTAATTTATTTCTGAATAAATAGACCCCTGGACTAAGCTAGGTTCTATAAGTGGAATCTTTAAAAGAATTTTAGTAACCAAGATCTTTTCGTTCAAATTAAGTTTGAACACTGGGCACAATGAAAATAGGAAAGACTACATCAGTGTCAATAAAATGTTTTCTGTCTTTTTTATTGTTACTGTTTTGCTGGGTTTTCCACTGATTTCCTTGTAATAATATAAACCTAAAACCCCAACATGAAATTATTATTTTAGTATATATACTTTACATTTTTTTTCCATACCCATCTAAAATTTCACTTTGCCAAAAGCAAGGGACACAAGGGCAAAAAAAAAAAAAAAAAAAAGGAACTATTGGGACTTCAAGACCAAAAGATTTTGCAAAGCAAAGGGAACAGTCAACAAAACCAAAGACAACTGACAGAATGGGAGAAGTTATTTGCAATTGATACATCAAATAAAGGGCTGGTAGCCAAAATCTATAAAGAACTTACCAAACTCAACACCCAAAGAACAAATAATTCAGTCAAGAAATGGGCAGAAGACATGAACAGACATTTCTGCAAAGAAGACATCCAGTTGGCCAACAGACACATGAAAAGGTGCTCAACATCACTTGGCATCAGGGAAATACAAATCAAAACCTCAGTGAGATACCACCTCACACCAGTCAGAATGGCTAAAATTAACAAGTCAGGAAGGGACAGATGCTGGCGAAGATGTGGAGAAAGGGGAACCCTCCTACACTGTTGGTGGGAATGCCAGCTGGTGCAACCACTTTGGAAAACAGTGTGGAGGTTCCTCAAAAAAGTTGAAAGAAAGGAGCCTAGATGTCCAACAATGGATGAATGGAGAAAGAAGGAGTGGCATGTGTATATAATGGAATATCATGTAGCCATCAAGGAATGAAATCTTGCCATTTGCAACGACATGGATGGAACTAGAGGGTATTATGCTAAGTGAAGTAAGTCGATCAGAGAAAGACAATTATACGATCTCTCTGATATGAGGAGTTTGAGAAACAAGATGGAGGATCATAGGGGAAGGGAGGGAAAAATGAAACAAGATGAAAGCAGAGAGGGAGACAAACCATAAGAGACTCTTAATCTCACAGAACAAACTGAGGGTTGCTGGAGAGGAAGAGGGTGCGAGGGATGGCATAGCTGGCTGATGGACATGTGCTATGTTGAGTGCTGTGAATTGTGTAAGACTGATGAATCACAGACCTGTACCCCTGAAACAAATAATACATTATATATTAATAAAAAAATAAAAAAGATAAAACTTCACATCCTTGCAATTATATATTTACAATGTCATAGTCTGTGTATAATATCTAAAATGGATTGTGTTCTATTACAAATATTCCCCCAAAGGGTTACATAATTTTTAAAACCATAATTTTGAAGTCTATAATACCCCATTGAGTAGGTACATGATTTACTTCCTAGTTAAAACAGCTAAATTGTTTCTAATTCAGATAACACTCAGGCTTATAATAACTTCGACCATGTTTCAGATTGTTTCGGACCATGTTTCAATGGAGGTGATTAGGAACCTAGAAAGTGTGAATGTTTTTATGACTCTTGATATACATTGTGAATTAGCTTCCTTATGGGCCACACTGATTTACATCTCTGTCAGCAACATCTGAGGGAATGAAGACCAGTTTTTAAGACTAGAACTCTGGCAGCAGGCCACAGATGAGCTGACGTTCTGTTTGCTTTGCACTCACCCATTCACTGGTGATAGGACTGGGTTGAGGATCCCAAGTTCTACAACAAAGTCATATCTCGTACATGTTTCAGGTGGTACATGTTTTGGCTCTTAGCATAAGAATATACACAATGTTTTAGGGAAACAAAAGCAAAAATAAACTGTTGGGACTACAGCAAAATAAAAAGCTTCTGCGCAGTGAAGGAAACATTCAACAAAACTAAAAGACAACCTACTGAATGTGAGAAGATATTTACAAATGACATATCAACAAAGTGTTAGTATCCAAAATATATGAAGAACTTGTAGACACCCCCAAAACAAATAGCCCCATTAAAAATGGGCAGAAGACATGAACAGCAATGAAGATACACAGAGGGCTAATAGATGAAAAGTTGTTCCTCATCAGTTACCATCTGGGAAATGCCAATCAAAATGACACTGAGTTAGCACTTCACACCTGTCGGAATGGCTACAATCAACAACACAGGAATCGACAGGTGTTGGCGAGGATGCAGAGAAAAAGGAGCCCTCGTGCCCTGCTGGTAGGAATGCCAACTGGTGCGGCCACTCTGGAAAACAGTTTGGAGTTTCCTCAAAAAGTCGAAAACAGAACTACCCTACAATCTAGTGATTGCACTACTGGGTGTTTACCCAAAGAATAAAAAAAAAACCACTAATTCAAATAGGTACATGCCCCCTCCTTTATTTATAGGAGCATTATTTACAAGAGCCAAATTATGGAAGCAGTCCAAGTGTCCACTGATTGATGAATGGATGAAGGAGAAGTGATGTACACACACACACACACACACACACACACACACAGGAATACGATGCAGCCATAAAAAAGAATGAAATCTGGCCTTTCTCAATGACACAGATGGAGCTAGAGAGTGTGATGCTGAGTGAAATAAGTCAGAGAAAGATAGATACCATATGATTTCACTCATCTGTGTATTTAAGAAACAAAAAAAATGAACAAAAGGGGGGAAAAAAGATAAACCAAGAAACAGACTCTTAACTATAGAGAACACACGGATGGTTACCAGAGGGGAAGGGGGTTGGGGGATGGGGAAATCAAATGATGAGGATTAAGAGTACACGTCTCACGATGAGCGCTGAGCAATGTGTAGAATTGTTGAATCACTACGTTATACACCTGAAACTACTATAACACCGCATGTTAACTAACTGGAATTAGAATAAAAATTTAAAAAAGGAATATACAGTGTTTTGTGAGTTCCATAATTCAGGCCCTCTAAATTCCCTAACTCATTTAGGAGTTTTATTATCGCCAGAGAAAAATGAAATAGGCTCTTTGAAGTGGTGAGCTGAGCTGTGTTTAGCACATTAATAACTGCTGCAAATGATTTCAATGAACTTTTTGGTTTCCTTTGTTCCAAAACCGGAGAGAGGACACATCATATCTATTTCTGAATTTTGAGCAAACTTCACATTCCTCAGTTAATACTCGGAGTGCGGTTCTCTTGTCATGCTTGCCAACAGTGGAGAGCATCAAACTTGGTTTTGTGGCTTATGCCCTTTATTGGTTATTCTCCATCAAGAAAGCGATCTACATCGACTCTGAAGTTGGGAAAGTGGGAGCTCTTCTTAGTTAAGTTGTGTCCTGAATGAAGGGTGCACCTCTGGCTTTTAGTCGTCTGTGCACAGCACTACCAGAAACCACATTAGCAATCGAGACCTATTTCATAATCATTATACCAGTGATCTGTTCCCTCCTGTAGTTTAAAATATTTACTACACTTATTTGCATGTGTGGGTCCGTGCATTTCACACATTCATTTATTTATCCAGCTCCTTTTTCTTGAGGACCTATTATGTGCAAGGCTCTATTCTTAGTGTCAGTAGGGAAGTGGTGAATCAGAATAAACTGGAAAGATAGGTTAATGATAAATGCACTTGTTTAATCCATAATGGTAATGTTACTGTAACAGTTTTGCACTAGTTGATTTAAAATTTTTACGGGATTCACATGTCTGAAAATTTAAGCATTAAAAGTTAGAACGGATACACAATGAAAAGTCTTCTTATAGCCACAACGATATTATAAATGGGCAATCAGTGTTACAGTTTCTTATGTGTTTTTTGAGGCACATAGCAACATACACACATACAGGTAAGTTCACATATGTGTTATGTTGTATACTCCATTTTTCCACATCGGTGGCATGTGTGCTGGTAAGCTATTCTGCATCTATCCTGTGTTGCTTAGTAAATTTGGAACACCTCTCCTCATCATTACTTATATAAGATCAGGCTCATTTCTTCTTTTGCCTGGCTGTATGGTATTCCACTGTGTTAAATATTATATTAAGTTTGAATTCTTGAGACGATTCATTTATCTCATTTCTATTGTTATAAATAGCACTACAAAGAACATCATTGTGCATAGGTTTCATTCCTTTAGACTTTTTTTTCTCAATAAGTATAATTGTGAATTTAAAGTGGAGTGAATTTTTAGGGCTCTTGAAAAATATTTTTAAAATTATAACCCAGAAGTACAGATCCACAGTGTGCACAGAATACTGTACTTTGTATAAGAAGTGAGCACTGTAAGGTTATATAGTAATATTGTCTGTATGTCTTGTGTTTGCATGAGATACTAATAAATGTTCTTATAAATATGTGACAGGCACTGATTCAGGGGATAGAAAATGGAGAGATAGAAGCCAGGCTGATCGGTATATACCTCTTGACAGTTCAAATTTTGAACCATGTGAATGGCTTACTTACAAAAATCGTAAAATTTCAATTTTAACTATGAAGTTAAGAATTGAAAAGTAATTCTCTATTATACTGCCATTTTCAATATATGGATATGAGCAACTTTTTTTTTTTTTTTTTTTTTTTTAAGACTGGGCTATTGGAAAGTACTACCATCAAGTGAAATGTGGGAAGTCACAAAGTCCACATGGCCATGAATCTTGTTCATGGGTAGGATCTAACTCAGACGTTTGTTGCTTCTGTCCCTGACTCTTAAAAACAATGGAAAGGTAATGGTGTATTTCCCAGACCTCGGTGATTCACGTGTCCCTTCCACAGTCTTTATCATAGTTGCAGACAGCCTTGACTGGTTTACTTTTCTTTATGCTTATTACATTGTCTAGAAATAGCCAATATGAAAAACCAGTGTCACCTTTTGTATATAGAAGCTGTGTTCGTTTGCGTTCCATCAGAGAGGCAGAACCAGGAGGAGGGTTTGTTTTCAGGATTCATTCTTAACGCATTTTAGGATCCAGTTTATGGGGCTTGGGTGTGTCCGACGCTGGAGGCTGACATCAGAAGTAAAGATGGAAACAAAGTGGTAGGAAGCAAAAACAAACTGGTGCCTGTGAGGACAGGCTGGGAATCTCTGATCGACAAAGCCCCTAATTCACCATCTTCAACAATGGGTGTGTCCTCCAAGGAAAAGATAGGAAGACAGTGTGCCCATCGTCAAGAAGTTAAACAGACACTTGGCCCAGGTTTCTGAGGAGCTGAAGGAGGATGTGGCAGGAACCGAAGAAGCTGCAGCCCCGCTGTTGCCTCTTGTCCACAATGTGAACCAACAGAGCCCAGACAATCCCTGACGGTCAATATGGCACCCTGCGCTGAGCGTCCAAGGTATAAAAACAACACAGAGCTTCAGCTCTTCCTTCCAGCTCTTGTGGTCCCTACTCTGATCTTCGCAGGGAAGGCGATTCTTTGAAAAGTATTTCCAGCCTAAGTGAGCTGACCTAATATGAATCTACCCCAGAAGGTAACTGTCAAAATAAATGCCTTGAAAACTAAGCAATATTATTGAATTCTAACTGGACACATCGCTCACTAGAGGTACTGATCCTGAAGCCCTCTCTTTGTTGTAGAGGAAGATTAGCAAATTTGAGAGAGGTTTTAAACTCATTACTGGCAACTGACTGGCACATTCTCCTTGACTCATTTGGAAGAATCGAAATGACAGAATGAGTATCTTGCTCACTCTGAGAGTCCGTGTTATTTAGTGCCTTTGCCAGTAAAGTTCTTTCTGGTCCTCCCACAGTTCAAGGAGTATGTGGTGGTGAATAGAGATGGTGCCATGCTCTGTTCACTTGTCTCTGCATTTTACCTTCTTAAGTGAAGGAAATAAGGTGGACGACAGTGTGGTAGACAGGAAAGGACAGAGCACAGCTCCAGATGTGATTTTATCAGCTGTAGACTCAGCTCACGGAAGACCTGTCATGGACACCCTTGAGTGCATAGGTCATCAGCATCAAAGACTTGTTGGCTTTTGAGGGGGTCGCTGGGAAACAAGCAGAGCCTGGCTCAGATCTCTGAGAGTTGGTGGCCGTCTCCACTCATTGGAGTTAGTTATTGCCAGGAGCTGAAATGTGGGGAAAAGGGAGCTAGAGCAGGGTTTGGAGCAAAGATTAAGAATTCAGAATTGAGGGACACCTGGATGACTCAGTGGGTTAAGCCTCTGCTTTCGGCTTGGGTCATGATCTCAGGGTCCTGGGATCGAGCCCCCCATCAGGCTCTCTGTTCGGCGGGGAGTCTGCTTTCCCCTCTCTCTGTCTCTGCCTGCTGCTCTGCTCTGCTTGTGATCTGTCTCTCTCTCTTTGTGTCAAATAAATAAATTAATTAAAACAAACAAACAAACCTTGAAAGCTCTTCTTATAAAAAAATATATATTAATATATATACTTACTATGTATCAGCACTAGAGAAACAACATTGGATGAATTCTTGTCCCTGTCTTCATGGTGCTGGTGGGGAGACAGAAAAATACTCAGAAATTTTAAGTGAGATCACTGGTGTGGGGCAGTGTGGGGAAAATCGCAGACACCATGTAGATCCAAATCATGGTTTTTATACAATTAGTTATTTACAGCTTACTTAATCTTTCCATATCCCTGTCCTCATCTATAAAATAGAGACATCAGCTTTATTTTTATAATGCATCTAAGTGCTCAGTAAACATTAGGTTGGTATAAAAGGTGCTATAAAATCGTTTGTTACAAAAATATTTGTTGAGGGTCTAACGTGTGCCAGGAACTTGGACGGCATTAATGGCATAGTGTGAGCAAGACAGATGAAGACCCCGCCTTCCAGGAGATCCCAGAGGGCAGGGGTGGAGAACACATGGTAAATAAATCAAACGGTAGGTGAAGCTAAGAATTACATGAAAAATTCAATATATTCTAGGGTTACACTGTCCAGTAGAAATATAATGTGAGCGGCATGTATGTAATTTTAAATTTTCTGGATGACACATTAAAAAAGTAAAATGAAACAGGTGGCATTAAGTTTAATAATATACTTTAATCCAATATATCCAAAATGTTATCATTTTAACATATAATAAGCATAACAATTGATAATGAGACATTTTACATTCTTTTTTTTCTAGTAAGTCTTCAAAACCTAGCCTTTTATTTATTACAGCACATTTCAAGTGCTTAGAAACTACACGTAGCTAATGGCGAATTGGAAATGGCTCATGGCTGCCATATTGGACAGTGCAGATCTAGAGTGAGTGGGTGCCTGCCTTGGATCGAGTGCTTGAGGAAAGGTGAGTCCTTATGACGGGAAGGATCCAGCCATATAAAGATTTGGCCGAAGCCCTCCGCGTAGAAGATAGAAGGAGGCAAAGAGCCTAGGACAAAAATGGGCTTCCTGTGGTACCTGGGAACAGATCTAGAAGGCCAGTGGGGCCAGAGCCCAGAGGACAAAGGGAATGGTTATATGAGGTTGAGGAACGACGTGGGGCGAGATCTTGTAGAGTTCAGAGTCCACGGTGAGGGGTGTGGATGAATTCTGAGTGTGTTGAGACCTGGTGGAAGGATCGAAGTAGGAAGTGAAAGGACAAAGCGGTCACCAGCTGCCGGGAGGAGCGAGGATTGGTGAGACACAAGAATGGGAGCAGCGAGGCATCGGAGCCACCTCCAGGCCAGCTCGGGGACTTCAGGGATGGCTTGGAGGAAGGATGTCAGAAAGTGGATTTCTCCAGGCACAGTTGGGTTGAGATGTGATGATAAGACACAGAGGGTGTTTTTAGATTCATACGCTTCAAACTGTTTTGATGACATGATTCATTCCATTAAGGCAACTCTAATACCTTTATTCTTGATTCTTCATTATGCCTGTGCTGCCCTATGCCCAATCCACAAATTACAGTATGATATTTTAGCAAACTTCTTTTCTGACTTATTCCGGACATACAAGCAAGTACAAGTGTTCATAGTGTTTCCCTTCATGTGACTGTGATGGACGGAGGGAAGGGTACAGGGGGAGTGAGACCGCGGGACGCAGCCGCTCAGCACATCTGGAGGGAAGCGCGTTAGAGAGGAGGTGGGTGGGCGAGGGCGAGGGAGTGTTCGGGGCTGTTTCTGCAGATCCGTGAGGGAGCTAGATCATGAAGAGTGTCTATACGCTCTCAGAAAGATGCCGACCTATTTCTGTACATGACAGGAGGCCACTGGTGGGCTTTAAGATAAGAGAGGTTAGCCACCATTTTGATAAGCACTTTACATTCTCATCTTATTTGTCTTTAACGTTAGTACACAGAGCAAGAGCCAATGAAAGGGTTTGAGGCAAGATTATTTATTACGGACTAGAATATTCTCTTTCCTCTCTTCTCCATTCCTCTAACTAAATTCTCTAAATGGGAAACTCATGCCGGTAAGACTAGAGCTTTGATCAGAGAGAGGGATTTCATTCCTGGACAGCCTGCATGCCCTCTCGCCCTGACCTCTACCTCCAGCAGCTCCGGAAGAAAAACATTGCCTAAGGGCTGATCCAGTAAAAACCATCTGCTTACCCTGGAGACTTAGAAATGTCCACCGGAGCTTTCGGCAAGAGTACGGAAACTTTTGAAAATACTGATCTATATTTCCTTTCCTTTGCATTCTTTGTTCTTTCACACCCAGTGTCCTGGAAACAATGCTGCTGGAAGACACAAAGCTGTTCCTTTCTCTTGGCCATGGGTTCTTTTTCTCCCTTGATTAGGCAGAGGGACTGTGGGAGAGGCTGGCTCTCTATCCACACTCAGTAATTAACAGTCACACTTTATACTTAATCCTAAGATATATGCACTTGAAATACCATAGTATTTAGAACAGCCTTTCTACACTTTGTACTTGTATGATTTTTAGCTTCTACTAGAATTAAAGAGACAATAAATAAACCCTTTCATGTTCAACTTCTGGTCCTGGTGAAGAGAGGTGTTTTGTTGCTGATCTCTCTTTACACCACAGCCAGAGATGTGCACTCAGAAAATCACTTTATACTAATGACCAACTGGGCAAACAGACAACATTGCGAGAACAGTAAGAGAGATGTCACGTGAGCTTTCTAAATGGATTGGGCATGGGATCCCATGGCCTAGTTTAAGAGGGAACATTTCTCCGTCCTGATCTGCCAGAATCCCGGCAGGCCGTCCCCTTCCTGCTTCGCTTGAGTTCGCTCACATTGCCCTGGGTTGAGCTGGATTGGAAGGCTGCATGGCTTTGTGCCCTCGCTGGGCCAGAGTGACAGTCCCCGTTTGGCCATTGGGAGCACATGCCTTCTATGAATATATCCACTGGATTTCACTTCCGGGCTTGTGGAGCTGAAAGAGCCGCCTGTCAGAGTGTGACTGAGCCAGAGGGCTCAGCCAGACTGGCCCGATCAATAGTGCTTGCCTGTTGCACTGCGCGGGACAACACAGAATAGCATTTCCCTCTGAGGACATTCAGAGCCACCAGACTCCCACAACAGTGACCACAGGGGCAGTAATAGCTACCATTTCTTGGGTGTTCTCTGTGTATCCCGTGCTCGGCTAAACATTTTCAAATACTTCTTTATCAAGCCTTATTGTCACCTTATGAGGGATGTAGCATGACTCTAGAGGTTGAGTGTGCTTGTTCTCGGTATGAATGCTGTCTGACCATTTCCTTGTTCTGTGACCCTGTAGAAATGGCCTAACTCCCGGAGGGATGAGGCTCCCCATCTTTAAAAGAGGGGTAACAATGGTAGTGACTATCCAGAACTGGATATTCTGGATATTGTAGTGTCTGGTCCATAGTAGATGCTCAGTAAAAGTTGTTGAATTTGCTTTGCTTACTAGCAAGGTGTCCATGGCGGTTCCACAGCCCATATGGTTTCAGATTCTTTTTTTTTTTTTTTTTTTTTTTTTTAGATTTTTTTATTTATTTGTTTGACAGAGAGAAATTACAAGTACGCTGAGAGGCAGGCAGAGAGAGAGAGAGAAGGAAGCAGGCTCCCTGCTGAGCAGAGAGCCCGATGTGGGACTCGATCCCAGGACCCTGAGATCATGACCCGAGCCGAAGGCAGCGGCTTAACCCACTGAGCCACCCAGGCGCCCATGGTTTCAGATTCTTAGCCAGTGGGAGAGAGAGATCATCTTTCTCTCCTAACAGTTGAAGAAACAATTCTGAGCCTGACCCTTCCTGGCCAGAATTAGATCACAGATCTATGATTGAACCAATCCTGTGGCTCAGATGTTGAGGTAGGTGAGGTTAATCAGGTTCCTGTCTTGAACCAGAGCATGGTCGACCTTACCTAACCCAGCAGAGCCAAGGGGGTTTCCAAGGGAGAATCTGAGTGCCATTCACTAGTGGGAGTGGATAGATGCCAAGTGACACAAACAGTAGAAATCCACTAGATGGATGAATAAATAGTGAGCAAATTCCTCCAAGAAGCTTCAGAGAAACCTATTTCCTTACCTTTTCTTTCTCTCTTCCCTTAAACTTTTCTTTCCACAAATTATGCTTACTCAGAGAATGAAGGAAAAAAGAAAGATTTATCATCCTCCTGAGAAAACCGCCAACTGTAATGCAACCTTTTATATTTTCTGTGGGTCCCGTGAATATTGTGGCCCATCAGTTATACTCAGACAGTCATGGCATTTAATGGTCATTAGCAGAAATGCTAAGGAAGTGACTCACTTGCACAGTTATACTTGCTAAGACATAGGAATTGTGAATCTCATCATTATTTGGGTTGATTTGGGAATTTGATGCTGCCATTTATACCCTGTTTACTTCACAGTGGTAATGTAGGCAACGGCTTAAATATAGGCCCACCAACTCTTTTTCTTGGGGATGGCGAGGGTATAAAATTGGTTTGGTGGGAATGTGTGGCATTTTTTTTTTTTTTTTAAAGATCTTATTTATCTATTTGAGAGACAGAGTGAGAGAGAGAGAGAGAGAGAGAGCGTGCATGTGTGCATATGAGCAGGGGCAGAGGGAGAAACAGACTCCCCCCTGAGCAAAGAGCCCCATGTGGGACTTGATCCCAGGAACCTGGGATCATGACCTGAGTTGAAGACAGATGCTTAACCGACTGAGCCACGCAGGTGCCCAGAAAGTGCAGCATTTTTAATAGGAGTCTTTCCTATTTCCTATTTCAAAATACACTTTCGAAAGAAATTTGCCGTGAAAGGCCAGCTCTGAGTGATGGTGATTAGATGGTGGCCTCAGTCGCTGTGTATTTACTGTCACATGATCCTGAGGAAGACAGCCATGGGAACACCTAGCAGCTGTTTCAGCACAAAAACATGGATGGAAAGGGAGAAAGAACCTAGGCAGGAGCATGATTTTGTGGAGTGGGAAGTTTGTTTCAGAAGTTTTCCCCCGACTATTTCACAACAAGGCCACCATCCCAGTAAGTGTGCTTGGTAGACACCACTGGACACATCATGGATCTCTCTTCTGCTTCTTATTTACCAACAAACAGATCCCTGGTTGGCTTGGGCTCATGGCATACCGAGCTAAAATGACTCCATTTCTTGGTTAGGGTTCGGTCAGTCCATAGGGCTGCTAGTAAAACCCTTCAATAAAGGTCAGCGTCCTCCGGCAACTCATGTCTTACCCTTTTCTCAGAGCGTAACACGGAAGGGTTGTCAGAGGTTGAGCAGCCATCTTGGGAGCACAAGCTAACCAGCCTCAGTAACTGGTTTTCTGTTACTCAGTTCCTAAGAAGTAAACTAATACTTACGGTGGTTTATCGAGTTTTAATTGAGGATGTGCTGTCTGCCAGGAACAGTGCCAAATGCTTGAACTTCATTATTTCATTCAGTCCTTCCTCCAGCCACATACTTAATGATAACTGCAGTCGTATCCCTGTTTTACAAATGTGGGAACCAAAGCTGAGAGATTGTAAGTAACCTGTCCTTGAGTGGTTATGTGGGACGAAGGATCTGTTCCACAGCAAAGCCTCTGCCCCTAAGCAAGATAGAAGCTGGCGTTTTTATAATGGGTTCGTGTGGTGACATTGGTCGGTAAAACTGAATGAAATATAAGCTAAATAAACAAGTAAACACTCTGCCTCCTAAAAAATGGTCACAGCTATACTTAATTTCAGAAGAATATGGAAATCATAGATTTTGTGTGACCAGGTAAGGAGCAGAGAAGTTGGTTCAATTCCTTTGTCCCAGATTTTAAACTGGTCATCATCTGGGATCTAGCTTTGTCAGTTCTTCCGGATTTTTAAGCAAAATAAGAATTTTAGCTTTATGGGAAATTGATTGTAAAATATTGGTAATTATTATTATTATTATTATTTTTTAATGCTCTTTGGGCAAAAAGTTCTCAATTCCCATTTGCGGGCTGCCATTTTGTCACTCCCGATCATTGATTCCTTTCATTGATTCCTTCAACAGAGTGTGGACAGTTTGAAGGTAATTCAGAAGTGAGTCACAAAAGAGCCAGAGAATAAGACTTTCAAAGGAAAGTAAAAGATGCTGAGATTATTCAAGTTCAAGGAATGAGCCGTGAGTTGGCTAATTCATACCAAGGAATTTAAGCAGCTGATGTTGACTAATTATCCTTTATTTTCTAGAGAATAGTACAAGAGGAAAATGGGTTTATTTTTTTCCAGGAAAATAATTAGGAAGGAATAGGAGAAGAATTTCCTGGATACTGGGAGTTACTAAGTTTTAGGAAAAAAAACAAAAAACAAAAAACAGGAGAAAACACTGTAAACTCTTATTTGGTAAAGTCTTTTAAAAAAATAAGACAGGTTATCAGAGGGATTTGTTTGTATGGTTCGGATGACCTTGGATACCCCCCCCCCCCACAATCTGGAATTGTGAGGCTGTGCCTCCTTTTACTGAAGGGGTCCAGTAGCTTCACCCAACATTTTTGTACCCGCTGTTCATTGCAAGATGCAAGGCAAGGGAAGGACTGCGAGGTCCTGAGTGATTTTGGATTCTGATTACTCGAGGGGGTTTTTTGCCTCCCATATGCCAGCACCGCTCCAGCTAATGGACACGTGCTTTGAATACAGGGTTCCTTTTGGTGCTACAGAAAAGGGGTTTCCCCCAGGGAAGTCACGTCTCCTGCTTGACAGATGCCAACTTGACATTTTCGTCCTCTTTCATTACCATGAATTACTCTGCCAAGCCCTCCTCATTCCAGGACTGTATTGAGCCTGAGAATTTGCCTTTTCCACTTGTCAAAAGATGTCAAGAGTTTTTAAGAGTCCACAGTCGTTCTCCGGTTTTCAGACGAAAGAGGAATTCCAAGGGTTCCAGAAATGGCAGTAGTAGATCTCTTTTTCTTACTAACTTTGGTTCAGGTGCACTTTAAAAATTTGAAGCTTGACAGGGTCTTAAATATTCCCTTTCCTTTTGCTGAAGAACCTCAAGTTATTTTAAAATATATGGAGGGTTGCCTAGTAACCGCAGCTTCACTAGCTGTGCAAGAGAAGTTTGCTTTTTTTTTTTTTTTTTTTTTTTTCCTTTTGCTCCTACAGACTTGGCAGGTCAGGGAAGAGTGACGGGAGACAGGGTTCGTTGAGGAATTAATGAAAATAAGGTGTCTCTTTGGGATTTGAGGTCACACAAAACCGATGTTAGTGGGGACATGTAGCAGTAGGTTCCCGTCAGTGGTCATTAGGAGCAAGTTCAAGGACATCAGCTACCCCTTTATCTTCGTTGATGCTGAACAGTTTGAGTGAAGTGTATTGTAGAGAGTCGAATTACGTGAATATTCTGTTTCTTCCTTTTTCCCTCGGTGTGTCCTTCCCTCCTTCCTTCTGTCCATCCATCCTTCCGTCATTCTTTCCTTTTTTAAAACAGCGTATTAGTCCGCTCACACTGCCATAACAGAAAGCCACAGGTGGGGTGGCGGGGGTGGGCGGGGGTGGGCGGGGGTGCTTAAACAACAGAAATTTATTTCCTCACAGTTCTAGGGGCTGGAGGTCCAAGATCGCGGTCCCCAAAACGTTGCTATCTGGAAAGGTATCTCCTTCGTCCTTGTAGACAGCTGTCTTCACATGGCCTCATGGCCTTTCTTCTGTGCGTGTGAGGGGAGAGAGATCTCTGGTGTCTCTTCCTCCTCTTACAAAGACATCAGTCCTGTAGGATTAGGGCTCCACACTATGACCTCATTGAACCCGAGTCACCACCTTAAAGGCCTTATTTCCAAATACAGTAACGTTGTGGTTTGAGGCTTCAACATGGGAACTTGGCCAGGTGGGTCGGGGGCGGGTGGGTAGGACACACAGTTCAGTCCATAAGGAACAGCATGGATACTGTTAGTGTCTTGGGGACGCGACTCTGCGCTCTGAGATATGGGTTAGTTATAATGGACTTTACTCCTTGTGTTAATTCTGCTTCTTTTAGGCTTGGGTGGGGGGGAGATCATTCATCACCGATCAGGATAAGGAAGAGTTGGTGCTATCTCCTGGCTTTGTGGAGCCCGTCAAGATTTGCAACTGAATTGTCGAAGAGCTGAAATAATTGGATTTTGCCGAGTTGTATGGGGATGAAGAGAGTTTCATGAACTTCTAGGGGTCTCAGTGCACCTTCCCATATTCGGGGACAGTGTGTGTTCTCTCCCACCCCCCTTCTCTCTTTCTCTCCCTCTGTTTTAACACGCTTTGACCTGTAAGGAAGAAGACTGAGGGAAAATTTAATTTAAGGGAAGGGAGTTCCTAGGGCTGTGTGATGCAGGGAACCTTGAATAAAACGTATTCAGTAGTTGCGGTCTCTGAGCCAGGAGCACGCCCTCAGGATAGTCCGATAACCGAGACAAGCAAGGACCATGCATGCCCCTAGAACATTCCTTCCCGGTTGATTAAATCTCAGTCTTCCAGCTGTGGAAGTGCACTGAACTTGAAAGAAGTGTTTTTTTTGTTTGTTTGTTTGTTTGTTTTTTTGTTTTTGTTTTTTTTTTTTAGGAAAGGGACAATAAATTAATAGTTTACTGAAGGGCTGGGTTGATTCACCACGGTGTTAGGTATGCTGCAGGCACAGTTCGTTCCAGGAAAGTCAGCTACCATCTAACCTTTCAGAGACAATGACCTCATTCTTTCACTGAATGTTCTCTGGAGTCTCAGCCTTGGATGAGTCATTGGCCAGCCTATTCTGTCTTTTGAATTTTTCTTGTGTCCCCTTGAAGCCCCATGCCATGATCACCCGTCCTTCTCTTTTCTGTATCTGGCTGACTCTTCCTCAGTTTCTCCCCATTGATGCCTTCTTGCTAGGCTTCGGGAGCATATGCCACTGTAATGCTTTATTATTAACTTTACATGAATAATGCAAAGCACGTTCTCATTATAGGGCATTGAAACACTACAAATAAATGCCAAGGCTCGTGTCCCTTGGCAATATCATCCTGCCTTTAATTTCTTACCAGGGGTAACCATTGTTATTAATTTGCATAATATAATTACTGACAGTCTCTAGGCATAGGCGTAAATGTATATAGCCCCCAAAACATAGTTATTTGGTATGTGTGTTCTTTTATGTAAATGACACCTTGTGGGGAGTGTTCTGTAGGTTGTTTTACTTACTGAGCTACAGAGAAATACATGTGCATAACCAGAGATCCAGTAGGATGACGACCACATCCAGCTCATGTGGTGGTGTAAATTAAAAACAGTATCTGTCCATTAACAGAGAGCAGCCAAATGGCTATTGATTAGGCATGCTGTGGGATGCTGTATAGTCTTAAAAAGAAGGAAGGAGCTATGGAATGAAATATTTACATGTGTATTTATATATTATTTATTTAAAATCTTACTTATATATAGGATTGGAGAGATCAGCTCTATAGACTATATGTTATATCTGTGTTTTTCCTTAAATTGCTTATGACATGTACAGACATTTTTGACCTGTGTTTTTCCTGTATTAGACCAGGAGTGACAAGAGGGTAGGAGCTGAAATTTTCATTTGTGTCTTTCTCTAATCTGCTTTTTCTCAGAAGTGTGCTTTCGATAAGGGCTGTTGAAGAAGTGAAATAAAGTATTAAATGGATGAATAAATGAATGTGTTATACTTGGGCAAATAAGCGAGGAACCACGATAATAAATACATTTTTTTAAGAATCAGAAGTAATTTTGTTAAGTTACAGTATATCCTTTTCAGTGGTCAGAATAGTTCAATGTTTGGATTTGGTTCTCAGACATGGAAATTAATCATAAAAAGATTTGTCTGAAGTTTAACAAAAAAACAAAAACAAAAACAAAAACCCTATATGCATTATGTTCCTTTTGCTACTGTAATGAATGATCAGAAACTTAGTTGCTTAAAAGAACACAAACTTACTAGCCTACAGTTCTGGAGGTCAGAAGTTGGACCTGGGTCTTTGGGGGCAAAAATCCAGAGGTCGGCAAGCTGTATTTCTCCTGGGGACTTTCAGGAAGACTGTTACCCTGCGTTTTTCAGATTCTAGAGGCTGCCTTGTTCTCCTTGGTTCATGGCCCCTTCCTTCATCTTCAGAGTCCATCTCTCCAGTCTTTGATTCCAGTGTCACGTGTCCTTCTGCTGACGTTACCCTCTTGCCTGTCTCTTGTAAGGAAACGTGTGATGACATTGTGCCCCCTCGGATAATCCAGGATAATTTCCCCATATTCAAATCCTTCTCTCAAGCCTATCTGCGACTGTCTTCTGCCATGGAGGACAGCCTCTTCAAAGGATCTGGGTATTAGGACATGACCATCTTTGTGGGGACACTTTCTCCTCCACTGTAGTTGATCTTGTTGTTATTGAGTACTAAAATCTTCCTTTGAGATCGTAGAAGGGGGAAGATCCTACCCTTGTCCCTTCGGATGCAGATATGTAGAGTTTTGAGCTTGGGTTCTGTCTGCTTAACCCATTTCGGAAAGTTAATTTACGTACCCAGCAGAGCAATCATTCCCTCTACTGGTTGCCAATGAAGAGAGTCATGGTTCAGCCAAGGAGAGCGTACCCTGATGGGTCCCAAGCCTCCTGAGGAGAAGCTAGCTACCGAGAAATGTATGCTAGTGACACAGAGACATCAGATTGCTGGCCCCGAGCCAGTTCTGTCAGGTGATGGCATCAACATTGCGAGTGTGCTTTTATGCTATCGGTGAGTGGGCAGTGCCATAGCCGACAGCAGTCCCTGACTCAGCCCGTCTCTTTCCAGCTCTTGTTACTTCTGACTCTTCAAGTGGACAGGGGAAACAAAGAGAAAGGTGTGTATAATAGTAAAATGTTCATTTGCAGTGTGTCATGCACCCTGAGGCTAAAGATAGACAGCGTCTCGGAATCCGGCTCCCAGATGCTCCTTTCCCTGTATGTGATTCCTTAAGTGGGCAGAAGTGTGTCTGGTTATATAACCGTGTTGTAGTGGGAAGAGAAGCTATATTTAAGTATGCATGTGGAGAACCCATTGTCAGCTACAGATACATATTTAATTACTGTAAAAAAAATCCACAAATTTGAATATGATGTAGAGGTTGATTTTATTCAAATTAGGGTTCTAATTCAGTCTAAAAAGAACTGAACAGTGTTGTTTAAATGATTGCCTCCTAGGAGAGACAGTATGTGTATGAGTATCCATAACCCTGCTTTATTTAAAGAGGCTTTTTCAGCAGATGGAGAGCTGTAAGTGAGGGAAGAAAGTAATTTGCATTTAACTCTTTGGAAATATTTTAGCTTTAGGGACATTCTGTTGTCTTCTTTGGGTCTCGTGTCTGAACTCCGTCTTCTCCTTCTAAGGTCCTGTGCTAAGACCTTTATTCTCACAAAACTCAGGTCCTTTTGAGTGATAGAGACAGGAATCCAACACAGATGGTTTGACCCCAGGTCTGTGCTCCGCACTGACCCAAGATCAAGCCTAGCAGTAAGTGAGGAAAAAATTAACACAGGCATTCATTCATTCAGTTACTAAATAGGCACTTACTACTGACTATGATCGGTTCCTACTCACAGAGTACGTCTGACAACAAATGGGTGTGTGGTTTTCCCACACCAACCAGTTCTCCAACCCTCTTGACATCAGTTGCTTTCCTGGAATTCAGTTTCGTTCTGACACTAACTATCCAGAGCTTGGGCAGACCTCCTAGGTTAAAGGCTCACCCACAAGACTGTCCACCAGTTCAGATGCCAATTGCAATAGTGGGTCCTCAATGTTACCCACAATTCTCTCTGACTTAGCTTCAAATTGGGGGTTCCATGACCCCCTCCTTGGGTTTAATAATTTGCTAAGGGAGTTCGTGGAACTCAGGGATACCGTTTATTCTGGTGGTGGTTTATTATAAAGCATATAAACGAACAATGAGATGAAAGGTACATAGGGTTCTGAGTCCAGAAGCTTCTGACCCTGTGGGTTTGGGGTGTGCCTCCTTCTGGGGGATGCATTCACCAACTGGATGCTCTTTGAACCCCATTGTTTAGGAGTTTTGTGGAGGTTCCGTTCCATTGGCATCATTGGTCTAATCACTGGTCATTGGTGGTTGTCTCCATTTCCAGCCTCTCTCCCCTCCCTGGAGATGGAGCGGGGGATGGGGCTGAAATTCCAACCCTTCAGTCACAGTGTTGGTTTCTCTGACAACCAGCTCCTCATCTAAGGAGTCGCCTCATTAGCCTAACCTCAGGTATGGTTGATGGGACTTATTTTAAGTAACAAAGGATGCTCCTCACCTCTTTCACTCAGAAAGGGGTTTAAGAACTCTGTATTAAGAAAACAAGCATGGGGGCACCTGGGTGGCTCAGTGGGGTGGGTTAGACCTCTGTCTTCAGCTCAGGTCATGATCCCAGGGTCCTGGGCTCGAGCCCTGCATCCCGCTCTCTGCTCAGCGGGGAGCTTGCTCACCCCCCCCCCCCCCCCGCCCGCCTCTCTGTCTACTCATGATCTCTGTCAAATAAATAAATAAAATCTTAAAAAAGAAAACAGGGATGAAGACCAACTAGGTATTTCTTATCATAGCACAAGATTACAATACGGAAGATCAAAGTTTTTGCTGGGCTGTGAAATGTAGAAGTTAGATTTAGTTCCTGCCCTTCAAGAATCTACACGGTAGGGGGAAACCCACTTTGAAACCAGCAATTAAGTCTTTAACATCTTTGCATTTATTCTGCAACACTGAATTTAAAGCAGGTTTTTCACAGAAGCAAGTTCTGTTTTTACAAACTGTTTCCCGGGCTTGAAATTCCTCCTGTTATCAAGTTTCTTGAAAGCCATGCGCTCACTTTTAAATATAATGCATATCAGATTCATAGTTTCTTTGTTTTGTAATATTCTTTCCATTTCTTCTGTTTGTTCGAGAATTTGAAAAATAGGAGTTGCCAAAGCCCTGAAAAATTAGCAGGGTTGACTTGATTCAAATTTGACTTCCACCCTCTGTGCAACGTTAAACCACGGAGTTTGATGGATCTGAGTTCTAACCCCTTCTGTGTCTCTTGTCAAGGTTTTGTTAGCATTTGGTTAACTCACTGGGGTTAACTTGGCCTCTGTTTCTTCACGTGAATAATGGGCAAAACTATGGATTCTTAAGAGGATCAGATGCTCTTCTGTAGGCGTTCCCTGAAACACAGTAATGCCATAGCAGGTTTAAGTTCTGAAATAAACTGGAAGCATCGTGATTTCGCAACCTGTGATACCAAAACGGGCTCACCTCTGTGTGCGCTGGAATCATCCAGCTTGAATTTGAATGAGTCTTTGAAGTAAATCCTGGCTCTGACATTCACAAACTGTGGCTTTGGGTTATTTATTGAGTATCTCTAAGCTTTCGTTTCCCTCTTGGTAAAACAGGAATGAAAACAGATTTTCCCTTACAGGATTGATGATGGTGAAGGTGCTGATTGGGATGGCCAAGGGATGATGTGGGTAATAATGCCTCAGGGTCCTTGCTTTTGGTTGTCACTGTGCTGAGCACCGGCGTGCATCCCCTCATAGTGTCCTCTGTGACCCTCTATGGCAGGTACCGTAGTAATCTCATTTGTTCTGTTTTTTTTTTTTAAGATTTTATTAATTTTATATGAGAGAGCATGGGAGAACGAATGAGTAGGGGGGAGGGGCAGAGGGAGAGGGAGAAGCAGGCTCCCCACTGAGCAGGAGCCCGAGGTGGGACTCCATCCCAGGACCCTGGGGTCATGATCTGATCTGAAGGCAGACGCTTAACTGACTGAGTCGCCTGGCCACCCTAAAACCCATTTGTTTTAAATGGAAAGGAAGGAAAATGTGATTTAGTGGCATTAATGAACGTGTTCAGATTCACCAAGGTAGGACTTCAGTGTAGACTTGACTGACTTTTAATGTGCGCCATGTCTCACTTCCTGTTTTCATTGCCCTCTGGCAGTTTGAACTGCACTCTCAGGTGTGACGATTAAAAAAGATGTAGTAGATTTTTTAAATGTTGAGTATTTGTCCCAGACTAAATGCCGCCTTAAATACTAGGTATTTAATTAACATTGGGTTTATATCGTTTTTACTTATCTGTTACAATCTTTATTCCAATACTGTTATTCCCTTTAACATTAAAACCACCCAGAAATGATTAAGTTATTTATTCTCCTCTGCAGAGACACAAAAGTTAGCAGTGCCCATACCAGTGAAGATGAGGGAGAGACAAGGTTGCTATTACATCTCTTGAAAGGCAGAAACAAATTCTTCATTGAGGTCTCAGTTTCAAGTCAAAATATGACTTGCACTCCTTTTTTCAAATAACTAGTTTGTATTTAAAAAAAACCAAAACACGAAGTCTGTAACACCATTCTCTTGGGATTCGGTTAAGAAAGAGCAATGGGTTGTTTAACCAGGATACTGTACCAGTTCATTTGAGAGTGAACGATGCCTTTAGTAAGTATTTGTGAATTTGGCTCTGCTGCGTAATCATCAATTTGTTTGATTTTATCTTCAAATTAATACTTGTTTTGGATTCAGGGAGATGTGATACATTAGAAATTGCATATTACCTGTGGTAAATCTGACTTATAGGCTTTTAGTAACAGCCTATTTCAAATTCTTAAAAGAGAATTCTGGGGCTTTTTTTTTTTTTTTTTTTTTTTTTTTAGCATTTTTGTCTTTGAAAATCAAGTGTTTTATAACTTTCATAAAGTGCACATTCCTGCCTACTGATGCTCATTGACCTAAAGCTTCTGCTGAACATCAGACTCTTTTTTTTCTTTTTGAATTGGGGAAAGTGGAGGGCAAAGGGAGAAGCAGGCTTCCCGCTGAGCAAGGAACCCAATGCCTGCATTGGAACCTCAGTCCCAGGACCCTGCGATCACAACCTGAACTAAAGGCAGACGCCTAACCAACTGAGCCACCCAAGCACCCCCGAGCATCAGACTCTTGTTGCAGTGTTCATGTCACTGGGTCCTTCTTCTTCTAGTCAGTTGGACCAAAGGTATCTCAGTCGATCTCCTTGCCCTGTTCCCCAAATATGTCCCTCGTATGTTCTTCCCATCTCAGTCGATGGCCCCTCCATCCTTCTAATTGCTTTGACCATGAACTTGAAGTCATCCCTGACTCTTCTTTTTCTCCCAATTTCATTAGTCCTTGCTTAGCAAATTCTGTTAGCTCTCTGTTCAGAATAGATCTGGGATTTAGTTCATAGTGTGTATTATTACCCCTGTAAGTCAAAACTCCATATCTTATTGGCTGGACAATGACAGCAGCTTCCTAACTTGCTCCCTTGCTTCTATCCTTGCTTGCTTTACTTGCTTCTTTGGTTGAGATGATATTTGAGACTATGAATTAGAGCACGCCACTATTCTGCTCAAAATTCCACAAGTCTCAAACTTTATTAAGAATAAAATTCAGAGTCCATCCGTGGCCTCTGAAGTTTCACATAATCGTGCCATTTGCTCCTTCCCTGGTCTCCTTGACCACTTGTCCATCTGCTCTACAAACAGCATTGCTTTTGCTTAATTATGACAGGCACATGGCCTCAGGGCCTCTGCACTCACTGTGTCTTAGAATGTTCTTTATCTGTAAATGGCTCAACTTGCTCCTTTACATCATCTAGCCCTCTGGGGGATTGACACCTGTCAGAAAGAACTGTGAGCAACCTCTGAAGTAGCACATGTCTTCTCCCATTGGCTTTACTGTCCATTTTCTGGCTTTATGCCTTTTCCCACACCGGTTCTCCCAATTTTCCAACACCAACAGGGTGTCCAACAAGCCCATGCAGTTTTGATGCTCATTCCTAGAGTTAGTGCAGACCCCCATAGGCTAAGGGCTCTGCCCCACAAGACTTCCCCTATTGCAGTTGGGATGCCTAGGCTGGCCATACCACTGTCTGCTGACTACAAATTTGGGGCTCCCATGATTCCCTCTTCAGGTTCAGTAATTTGCTAGAAGAACTACAGAACTCAGGAAAACACTTTACTTGCCTTTGGCAGTTTATTGTAAAAGATGTGACTCAGGAACAGCCCAATTAAAGAGAGGCCTAGAACAGGGAATGGTGTGGAACTTCCATGTCCTCTCTGGGCCTGCCACCTTCCTGGCACCATTACCAATCCTGAAGCTTCCCAAGCCCTGTCATTTAGGGGCTTCTATGGAGGTTTCATTATGTTGGCATGATTGGTTAAGTTGTTGGCCATTGATGATTGAATTCAGTCTCTAGCCCCACTGCCCTCCCCAGAGGTAGAGGGAGTGGGGAGATGGAGCAGAGACTTCCAAGACTTTCATCACCTGCTTGGTTCCTTTGGCTCATCAATAGTCACCTCATGAGCAGAAATTTCGGTACGGGTGAAAGGACCTGCTTTTGGATAATAACAGATGCCCCTAAAACTCCTCTCCTTCTAGTCACTCAGCAAATTCCAAGGCTTTTTGGAGCTTTGTACCAAGAACTGGGAACAAAAATGAAATGTCTTTTTCTTAGACCACCCCCACCAGCCTGGCTCATCTGGCACTTAGGTGTTGATGGTCTGCACCTGCTGGAAGTCAACTCCGCCCCAGCAGAAGATGTTACTGCTCTCGTTCAGCACCCAGAACAGTGCCCGGTGCCCTGTAGACACTCAGTCAATAGTCAATGAATATATTGAATGAGATACTTAATTGAATTAAATTGAAATGTGAGTTAATTCAGGAGTTAGTGGAGGAAGACCACAGAGAGAGGGTGAGATGAGTAAACACGTGGTTCTTGAGAGTCAGAACCATGAAAGAGAGGTTTTCTGGAGAGATTTCTGCTTTGAGTTTCAGTCCTTTGTAACTCTCTTATTTCTTTAACTTAGAAAGTTCCATGAGCTTTGCGCGTCTCCTGGAAATAAATCCGCTTTCTCTTAGGCAAGGTTGAATGGGCTTTTCACTTGTTGCGAGCCAAAGTGCCTTGGCTAGTGAAATCCTAGTAAGCCTTGAAAAATAAAAGAAATGTGCCTGGCACATTATCGGTGCTCAGTAAATATTTCCTAATGAACAAAAGTACCCTCGACCCCTCACCTCTCAGCTGTGCCCCCCCCCCCCCGCACCTCTTAGATAAACCCAAGTTCAATGTCTTCCCATTTTGAGGTGGTAGAGGGATGAGACAAGGAACGTTGTGTGTTGCAAGAGGGGAGGACAGGCTGTGTAAGGAAGTCTGAGACTAGAGAGGGAGCCATGACATTAATGCTTAAGCAGGAAGAAGTGAAGGGGCGGCTTTCCTTAGGGTTTTGTCCCCTTGTCCTCCTATATCGGTCTTTTCCACTTATTAAGCAAATATTTACTGATAAGTGTCCTCATTAGGATGCAGTGAAACTTAACAGGATTTGCCCTTTAAATCCCTGCAGCTCTCAGAAACCCCAAATTCTGCTTTTCTGGCTGTGTACTCTCCTTGAATAATCTGATTTTTGGAATCTCTATTACAGTGATGAACAGTGAAATACAGGCCATTGCATCCCCCCCTCCAGTAACCGCGCAGTGGAGTAGTAAGCAAGGTGTTGGTACTTGCTCCGTTATTCATGGGGGGGGGGGGCTGAGAGCAGTTAGGGAATTTGTTTGCCCAGGATCACACAGTAGAAGGAGGGGAGGCAGAGGGTTTCGAACTCCTCTGCTCCCTGCTGTTCTCAAAGCAAATTCACAACACACATCCTTTCTCAGGGTTTTGATATTTCCCCTCTGCTGTGTTTATCTTTCTTCATAACTAAATTTTCATTAAGATAATTAGCGTGCTCTTGAGCTTGTAGCTGACATTGATCTCTATCAGGTTAAAAATCAGACCTTAACAAGAAAATGAAAAAGGTTGGGTTTTTATAGCTTTTCATATGCGGTTCCCGGGTGTTGTGGGCTTTCAGCTCTTTGGAGAAGAACATTATTTGAGGGAGTTCCTGAGCGGGTGATGGTCACTGTCTGGTGAGAGAGCAGGGCCAAGCTCCTGCCCTGCTCACATGTTAAATATTCCAAGTGGCACCGCTCTGAAGCCCGAGTTATTTATAGTGGGTCTAATTATGAATGTCCTTGCCCTGAAGGAAGCGTTTTCCCCAAGGGTGGGAGACTGGCTCAGAGAGTCTTGAGTTCCAGCAGGAAAAGGTACATTCCTATTCTCCTGCTTGGAAAAACCTTTACAGGAGTCTTCCAGGTGACGGTGGTTTCCTGGGGAATATTGCCTTGACATGAGAAATCTCAATGAATGGACCCAAATTGATTTTTCTGGACTTGAGCATTAAAATTCTTTCTTCATTTTTGTGTGCGCTTTGAGTGTATTTATGCGGGGAACAGTTCCTGTCGGTGGGGGCAGGGGGGGGAGGGGGAATCTCACTGAAATGCCCCAAAGAACAGGTAACACATACTTTGGTTAGTTTTTAATGATTTTTTTCTCAGGGCTTCTAACAATGGTGGGAGACACAGAGGAGCTTATGTGTTGTGTTCGGGTCTTCTCTTGCTTCCCATTTGGTGATTTGATTTATTTTTAAGATTTGCCAGCAAATTTGGGGCCAAAGTCTGAGAAACAAATTGCTATTTTATTTTAAGGGTGTGTGCTCCGGTCGGTGATTTTTCTGGGCGAGTTCCCTGTACGGGCTACATTGTTTCCTTTCTGTTCTAACCACTTGCTCTAAGTTTTACTGGAAACCTGGTTGCCTCTCCTGATTCAAGTCCCCATCCCCCGCCCCTTCTCTGCTTGATCTCTAGCCCAGAGGTCCGCCTAAAAGCCAACCAGAGTCTTTTAACAATTCCTCACATTCCTCTCTCTTAGGTTCAAAGAGGTCAGGTTTCCAAAGGGCCAAAATGACAGTTTTCTCCTCCTTCTGGCGATGGTGTTGGATAAAACCAGGCTGTTTCAAGATCGCTTTCAGTCTGAGGGGTGTCCTTTCTCTGCATTGTGAGGGACGAGCCCCCAGAGCTGGGACCTCGACAGTCTGGCGCCAGGATTCATGGAGTTCTAACTGGTGAATATTCAGGAAAGAAATGAATTTGTTCTCTTTGATCCAGAGCCAGCTGCCAGGGCTGCTGCTGGAAAGTGAAAGGGAATTTGGGGCCTGACAACTTGGGTATTAAGAACGTTAGAAATAATGATTGTCTCCTTAGGAATGAACTTTTTTGCTGTCGACTCGTAGTTATAAACCAAGTGAGTATTTGGCAGAAACTGAGCACAGTTGGTTTAAAAAAAAAAAAAAAAAAAAGCCTTGAAAACACAAGAAAAGATGTCCAACTACAGCATGCCTCCTCGAGCCATGTAATTAAATTAAACTGTGTTATTTCAGAAATACCTGGAGCCGCTCCATCTTCCAATAATAGATATCTCCTCGTACACACGGCTGGGTCTGAACTCTGAGAAGGCGGGACAGCCGCCTGGCTCAGAAAGGAGCCTTTCTTTCTTCCCGAGCACCAGTGTCCAAGACAAGCGCAGTTTCGCATTCAGAGGTAGCGGTGTTTTAAAATCAGTTGCTTACCTACCACCAGTGGGTAATGTCTGTGAAATAATGAGATTTTATTTATCACGAACAATGCTTATGAAGGCACCGTTTGCCTGGTCTCCTGTTGTCCTGCAATGTGATTCAAAATCGTCCTGGTTTCGGTACGTGTCTGATAAGGATGCTGCGGTAGCTGTGCTTGGAGCCTAAAGGTCAATCCAGAGAATTCTCTCATTAGTATTTCTCCCTAAAATGGACAGTCGGAGCAACTTGCCTAAAAACATGGATTTGGCCCTCTGACCGCACAGGAGATGTACGCTGGCCACGCAACCACAGGTCAGGTCCAATGGCAAACTTTAGGGACCGTGTTTAAGAATTTGCCTTCTCTGGGGTGCCTGGGTGGCTCAGTGGGTTAAGCCGCTGCCTTCGGCTCAGGTCATGATCTCAGGGTCCTGGGATAGAGTCCCGCATCGGGCTCTCTGCTTGGCAGGGAGCCTGCTTCCTCCTCTCTTTCTCTCTGCCTGCCTCTCTGCCTGCTTGTGATCTCTGTCTGTCAAATAAATAAATAAAATCTTAAAAAAAAAAAAAAAAAAAAAAAAGAATTTGCCTTCTCTCTGGGAATGATGGCTTTCAGAGTTTTTTATTATTTTTTTTGATAGTTGTTGTATGGCTTGCCAAGTGAAGATACATTGATGTATCTACTCCCGTGCTTAGAATTCCATGAAGCTCCTTTCCATTTGCAAATACCTAGTTGTCCTAAGAAGCACGTGCTCGCTTCCTTCCTCCCAGGAACCATAGGTTGTCCAGACACTTAGAGCTTCTGTTGCACATGCCTCTTTGTATGGTCCATGAAGAAATCTCCGAGCCCTCATGAGCACTCATCCCTGATTCTCCCTTCTCCTCAGTCCCTTGCAACCATGAATCTACTTTCTGTATGTGTGGTTTTTCTTCTTTGGGCTGTTGCGTATAAGTGCACTCCTACAACATGCGACCTTTTGAGTCTGGCTTCTTCTAACACACTGCTGATGTTTTCAACTTTCATTCCTGTTTGAGAACCTTTGTTTCTTTTTGTGGCTGAATCCTATTCCATCCTACAGATAGACCATGTTTTGTTTATTCATCAGTCGATGGACAGTTACATTGTTTCTACCTCTGGATCATTGTTTTGTGTAGATGTCTGTTTTAATTTCTTCTGGGCATTCACTTTGCTTTTCTACTTAGCATCCCTGCCGGAAGAGACCATTTTGATAGATTCAGAGTAGCCTCTGACTTCTTGACGACTGCATGGTCATCTCTGGCATTTGTGTTTTGTTCACCAGTGCTCTCCTGGTGGGTATTCCAGTTGTTTCTAGTCTTTTCTAGTACGAATAGTGCTATGGGAACACTCTTACACACCCGTTATTTCACACATAAGAGATTACAAGGGTAAGCTCAATTTCTGGAATTACTGGGTCAAAGGATATGTACATTTTAGGGGAAGATCTTGCCAAATTGCCTTCATGGAAGTTGAGGGAACTGCAGTTCCATCTGTTATGAAGACCCCGAGGAAACATTTCTGTCTGGATCTAGTATAAAAAATGGTTGCGATCTCCTTAGTGATTGGCTTGTTTTCATCTTGTGGAGCACTGACTCATAACTCGTCAAGTTTGTATTGTGTTGCCACCATTATTGAGTACATGGGATGGTATTAGATTTCTACGTTGGTGTTTTATTTTTGCTTATCTCATGGTATTGCAAAAGCATTATGTTGGATCTTCAAATTCTCATTCAGATGAGTACGAGTCAACTTCAAGTCTGACTTTGGACCTCAGAGCTCTGAAACTACCATAGAGCCTGCCTTCTGGGCCAGGGAAGCTTTCCATTTGGGGTGAGTTTGAGTACCATGCACTGCAGATAGACATCTAGGGATGAACTGATGTTATAAGAGAAAGGAATTACCAGCTTGGCTTCATTTCATAATGAACCAGAATGGGAATGCCTTTCCAAGGTCTTGGAATGTTCCACAGCTTCCTACATGGCTTCCCTTTGGTCTAGAATTCAAGGAAGATGAAAGTTGAATCCTTGCCTCCACATAGCACTGGTGGAGACAGAGTCTTGGGGAAATTGGTTCCAATTTTTCGTGGAAAAGCTCTCATTTTCTTCATACTCTTTGTAAAGACAAAGGCATTTCTAGCAAAACTTTGTAGAGACAGGTTTCTAAGAAAGCGAAAAGAAGGAATTTGTGTGAAAGCTACTGGCTATGCTAACAATCTTATTTATTTTTTAAGCATTCATGTATTTCCTCATTCCATTTGGGAACTTTTTTGTTGTGTGCTCACCATGGTCCAGCCGTCAGAGTGATGCAGAAAGCAGGCACTGCCCTCCACAGAACTTATAGTCTAGAAGAGAGAATGAAAAATTACCATTCAGTGTCATTTTTTTATGATGATGGAAAGCCACAGTGCTCTGGGAGGATCTAGGGGAGGACTCTGACAATTGATTTACTCAGCAATTATGGAGTCCCTTCGATGTGGCCAGCCTTGTGCTGGAGCAGAGGATGTGACGAGTAGGAACGAACACCTCCTGCTAATGGAGGCTGCACTCTCATAAGAGTGTCCGTCACTTACTAAAGGTCTGTTACTTTCCAGGCATTGTTCCAAGGTGCTTTAAATGTCTTAACTCATTGAATCCTCTCAAAAGCCCAGTGAGGTAGGCATATTACAGTTATCCCTTGAGGCCCAGAGAGGTTAATAGCTCACCCAAGGCCACACAGTGTGTGCATCGTGGGGTGAACATTGGGGCCCAGGAGTTTGGTTTCTGAGGCTGTGCCCCGACTTCTGTTGCATGTGCTGCTCTGTGTGGTCTGTGTGGATATTGGCCTGGGGGTGACAAGGGAGGCTTTAGTGACGGTTCCCGAGAGGACGTAACAGGACAAAGGAAAGGTAGGATGTGATCTGGGAGGATTTTTCTCTGGGTGCAGGAAAGAAAGGGGGGTGGTTTTGGCAAAGAAAGGTACTGATGGCGGGGGAGGCTGTCGGTGGGTAGGTGTCTGGCTTGGCAGGAAAGTTGCATATCACGTGCACGCCTGAGCCTTCTGTGCCGGGATCGTGGCTGTTCTCAGCCTCTGCTGTGTTTTTTTTCCTACTGATGAATCCTGACCAGGCCACTTCTTCCTCTTGGTTTCCGTCCTTGGGTGCCAGTGACGCTTCTCACCAGGCTGCAACTTGGGCAAGATGCCAGCAGGGTTGGCGAACTTCAGACTGAGTGGCACTTCCTCAGGCTTGGTCCAGACCTCCTGGTCCAGCACTAACTGCTGCCAGCTGACATGGAAAATTCTTTGAAGTTTTGAGTATCTTGTCCTGGGACCACGGGCATGTCTCAGCTTGTTGGGATCTGTGTCGACCTGACCCTGAAGTAGTTCCAGCACATGAACAGCTGACTTTGATCCCTTCGTCCTCTTGAATCTGGGATAAGGGCTCTACTTTTGAGAATACTTGGCTTTATCGAACATCATCTTTTTCTCAGCTTGCGCACTATGCTATTTGGGGCCAGATAATTCTTGGTTGTAGGGACCTATCCTGGGCACTGTAGGATGTTTAGCAGCACCCCTGGCCTCTACCCACGAGAGGCTGGTAACATCTTTGCAGGTGTGACAAGTAAATAATGTCTCCAGACATTGTCAAGGGTGCCCTGGTGGACAAACTTGTCCCCGGTTGAGAACCACGGATATAAGCATACAGGACAATTGTTTATCATCTGCATCCTCTGTCATTCGATTATAGATATTTTTAACATGTTTATTTATTTATCTGAGAAAGAGAGAGAGAAAATGAGCAAGGGAAGGGGCAGTGGGAAAGGAAGCAGCGGACTCCCTGCTGAGCAGGGAGCCTGACTCGGGGCTTGATTCCAGAACCCTGGGATCATGACAGACGCTTAACCCACTGAGCCCCCCAGGTACCCCTAGATATTTTTTTATAATCTAGGAGATATATAGTAAAAAGCCATTTCACGGAATTTTAATAATCATGGATTTGAACATCTTTTTTCTAACTTGTTATAATTAAATGCATAGGAATGGTAATAATAAAATAATAAAACACAATTAAGAAGTGAATATATAAAGAACAAAATAATAATAACATTAATTAAACACTTAGAAGTATACACAAACCTGTGCACAGAGTACTAGTGTTACCATTTAACAGCTGGAAACCCATAAGTTCAAAAGGGTAAGTTATTTGCTTGGAGTCAGACTGATGGTATTTTTATTAACCTTGATTAATGCCAGACTTCCTATTTTTAGAGCTTCAGTTATATCTCTCTTAATATTGAATTTATGATACAGCAACCAGTATTTTTTTTATTTTTTGATCATTGTTTATTATTAGATTGAGTCCACAATATAAATTATTATTTTTTCTAAAGAAATGTCAAAATTAAAAGATGAAACTTATCTTTTGATTGACTTCTATAATTTTAGAGACAGTAAGTCCACAGATGCTGTTTTCAGCAAGTGTCTATGGACAGCACCTATATTATAACTTCTTTAATAATCATCTCATTTTTTGGACTGCTCTGATAACGGCTTAGCTACGTGTCACTTTATTGTCAAAAGAGTAACTTCAGTCCCTGAAGAATGAATTCGAAAAGGAAATGGCCAGTGTGGCGGGACAAGCAGCGATAAAATAAAGACGGTTCTGAAGTGTGGCTTTTGTTCAGATGTTGGGGATTTGAGCTCAGTGCAGATCCTGGTCTGGGAGGCAGACAGACCTGACCGCAAGCGTTGACTCCACATTACATTAGCTAATAGGTTCCTGTGGCCACGGGCACATGGCTTCAGTCTCAGCTGTAGTGTTTTCACCCGTAGAAAGGGAAAATTAATAGGCCCTGGCTCACACAGCATGGGCGACACCTGGGTAATTCTGGTCCCTCATGTAGCCGGTGCTCAGCGAAGGTTGATGAGGATGATGATGTGTTCCAGACACTGGATGCGCTGGCAGTGTTCCATACCACTCATCTGTAAACAAGACAAAACCAAAACCAAAAAAAAAAAAACCCAAACAAACTAACCACCTTGCCAGTGCTGTCAATTTCATGTCTCTTCCCATCAAGAATAATATTTCCAAATATGTTTCTTTGTTGTAAATCGCCCGTGAAAATCTGTGACGGATTTCTCAGTGGCCACCTGGGTTTCCTGCTCATGAATTCTTGGCTCAGAATTTTTTACAACATGACTGTTATTCTTCACCCTTCTGCCCTTTTCTGGCAACGTCTGTTCCTTGTGGGGCTTTTTTGGTTGCTTTTCTTTTCTTTTTTTTTTGAAGAGTGCCTCCTCAACCGTGGAATTCATTTCTCTTCCTTTCTTGGAGAGTGACATTCTAATTTTCTGTACTGAGCCTTCTCACAGAATGACTTTTACTTAGTGTTGTCCCAAAAATGTGGAGGAGCGAGCCTTGTTGAAATGTTTCTTTCTGAAATCATTACAGTAAGTGCTCCAGAATGGAGCATTTTTTAATGAAAACCCCTATTTTTACATACATATGTATTATGTATTTATTTTTGCCGTAGTGGGTAGATCTCTTTCCAGTTTGGTTAGAGCCTGTTTCTAATTATAGGATCATATTTGCTTTAGTATATAGGGAAATATAGTCATTTTGAGGTTCTGTGGTTTTAGAACAAAACCCTTGATTTTTTAAAACACTGACATGACAAAGAGCCACTGACATCTTCCTCCATGGCACAGAAAGTAACATTTTGTGAAATGTACTTTTTAAGGAAAAGTGTGATTATATGATTCTTTGAAAAGACTGTCCCTCAATCATTTTAATGTTTGTATACTAAACAACCTGGACTTTTTTTTTGTCTCTTGCTTAAAGATGTTAAGGTTGGTCTGGAAATGTCAGATCCATTATGAAATTCTAGAAATCTCTTTTGAGTTCTGAGTGTGGCTTTTTTCCCACTCATTTATTTGCTCATTTATTTATTCACTCAGTCATTCAAAATAAAGAGATGAGAGCCTCATGCTTTCCTAGGCCCTGAGGATTCAAGGTAATTAAGATAAAATATATATTTTTTCTATATTCCGTGTAAATAGTGGAAAAATCACTGAGGGGGATAAATTCAGATACTGATTTGAAGTTTATGTGTGTGGGGGTGGAGAGTACTGTAGATTTGGGCAGTGGGAAATTGTCTCTGCAGAGGTGACATCATGGTCAATTGTGAGTCCATTGATGGTCTCAATTCCTTCCACGACTTTCACTCTGAAACTTCGTTATCCCTGTCTGCCTTATTGGACCATGGGGGATGAAATATTAGCAAACTTAATACAGGCAGAGGCTTGATAAAAGCATTTTATTTAGAAGCTATAGAAAACATTTACCTTCTGTGCTGAGGCAGGTGAATAGACATACCTTTTTCTGTTCTCCTGTGAAGTACCACTAAGACCCTGGCCGTTATATGTCGATCAAACCTGATAACCCGAAAGGTGGGGAGAAGGTGAGCAAGGTAGGGAACTTAGGACAGAGGAACAACACAGTGCTGACTTTCCTGGGTTTTCTTTTTGCCTCGTATATGCTAGACTTAGAGCTAAAGAAGTGAGTATGCCAGAAATGCCCATAGGTACAGACAAAAAAAGCACCCCCTCCAAAAAACTTTTTTCCCTAGCCAAAGTCCAGGAAATGAGGCATCCCAGCAATACAGAAAACTTTTGGAAAGAAACTACCCTGCATTAGCCAAACCCTATAGAATAGACTGTGGCCGCTTTCCAACCCACACCAGTGGAATAAGGTGGAATAAGGATCCTAGAGAGAATGTGTAGAAGAGTATAAACTTCTCCTACACCCTCTTAACTGCTGTGCCTGGGCCCTGTGAATTAAGCTGACAAAAACAGGTGTATGGGAGAAAAGACATAGAGATATCATTTATGCTTTTACATGCATGGGACATCACAGAAAAGAAGTAAAAATCCAAAGAAATGGTTAGGTTTGACATCTTATATACCATTTTAACAGAGGGTGATAAATTGGGGAGAGGTGACTAGACAAAGGATAAAGAAGATTTGAGTTGCCAGGGATGGTAAATTGTGGGAGGGTGATTAGGAAATGTGTAGTATATTAGGGTTAGTAAGGTTTGATATAAAGATTCATCTCAGTGCCATCACTGGTCTTCCTGGCACAAGATGCAGAAATACCTAAAAATATAGGCTTATGTCACCTTTAAGGGGATATTTATGCCTTTCTCTTAGGCAGAAAGGGGTGGTACAGACAGCTTTTCCTGTGTCTGCTGTTTCTCCATTGCCTTTGGCTCAAAATAATCTTATGCCAAAGTGGCATGTTTTAGGGTAGTATATTGTGATCCCTTCATCTGTAACAAGGTGCTCTGTGAAGAGGCATCTATGAAGGTCAAGTCAGGGGCCAAGACTTTCTTCCCCATTGGTTGATAATTAGTGCTCTCCATCGTGGTATCAGCAGAGACCTCATGGGGAGCCTGGACTTCTACAGTGAGGTCCTATCTCTTTCCCCACTGGGATGGTGTTAGAGGAAGCCTATGGGAGACTCCGTACTTTGACTACTACCCAGTGGCACTGAGACCACTCCCAGTGCAGTGTGCGTGAAGATCACATGAGGACTCAGAACTCTCATCCCAACTCAGGTGTAAGGAAGGGCCCCCTCCAGTTTCAACGATTCCAAGTTGGGAACCTGGATTTTTGTCTAATAGTAACAAGGAGGCACATGCTGCCTCCTACCTCTTCCCGTGTTGGAGTGGGGTTGGAGGAAGCCAGCTAAAATAGACAGTTTAACGAAGATCCAGAAACTTGTAACACTCCATATGTCCACATTTGCATAACAAAATGTATTTGGTGTACCAAGAGAAGTCAGGAGACTTCAGGCAGTGGTTGTCAACACCGAGATGACAGGCATGCTAGATTTATGTGGCGAAGATGTTTAAGGAACCGTGATAAAAATTCTCCCATGAGTAATTACCAACATGCTTGAAACACTTGAATAAATTAGATTGTCTCAGTAAAGAAAGAGTTTCTTCCAAAAGAAATAAGATTGAGAGGAGAACCAAGTAGAAGTTTTAGAACAGAAAATATGATAATTAAATTTAAAAAATTCAGTAGATGGGCTACACAGCAGAATGGAGGTGATGGGGAGAGCGAGAACAATAGGAAACCCCCATTTTGAACACAGAGAGAAAAGAGACTGGAAAATTTCACAGAGTTTCAGTGACCTGTGAGACCGTAACAAAGGATCTAACATTCATACCATCCGAGCCTAGAAAGAAGATGGAACTAGAAAAGTCCTGAAGAAAGAATGTCTGACAGGAAGTAACGTGAGGAAGTGCACTTTGTCAGGTGCTGAAGTAGACAACCATCAACGTGGATTCTTACACCTACGAAGCGTCCGTCAGGAATGAAGGGGAAACAAGACATTCTCAGATGAAAGAGTGCTAGGAGAATTTGTCCCCAGCAGATCTACTCTGAAATAATTAAAGGAATATTTCTAAATGGAAAGGAAAGGATAAGAGAAAGAAGAGTGGAACATCGGGGAGGAAGAAATAAGCCAATAAGCAAAAATATGGGTAAATACAATAGGCTTCCCCACCCCTTGTAAGTGTTCTAAATTATATTCTGTGATTAAAGCAAAGATTATAACACTGCTCTGGTGTAGTTCTCAATGTATGTAGATGGAATTTTTTTAAAAAGATAATTATAAGCCAGAGAAGTATAAGTACATAAAGGATGTTGAAGTTTATCCTAGAGAAATGAAGACTTCTCTTCACTCAAAAGTCTGTGTGTGAATGTTTATGGCAGCTTTGTTCATAAGAGCCAGAAATTTAAAATGACCCAGCTGGTCTTCAAAAGAGTAAATGGCTACAAGAACTATGGTATGTCAGTACCAGAGAGAATTAAAACCTGGATGACTCTTCAGAGAAGTTTTCGGACTGGGAGAAGCCAAACCCAAAAGCACCTGAATGACAGAATTTATACAACATTTTTTTCCCCAAGATTTTATTTATTTGAGACAGAGAGTGAGAGAGAATGAGTGGGGGAAGGGGCAGAGGGGGTGAGAGAGAGAGAGAGAGAGAAGCAAACTCTCTGCTGAGCAGGGAGCCCAATGCAGGGCTCGATCCCAGGACCCTGGGGTTATGATCTGAGCTGAAGTTAGATGCCTCACTGACTGAGCCACCCAGGTGCCCCAAATATAACATTATTACAGTGTTAAAATTAGAGAAATGGAGAACAGATTAGATGTCGCCAGGGCTTAAGGAGGGGGTCATGCAGGAAGTAAGTAGTATGGCCGTAAAAGAGTGACATGGAAGATTCCAGTCCTATAGGAAATGTCAGCATCCTGGCTGGGATATTGTACTAATGTTTCTCAAGATGTTACCTTCACGGGAAACCGATTAAAAATACATAGGATTTCTCTGTAGTATTTGCTACCACTGCATATGACTCTACAATTATCTCCAAATGAAGGGATAGATTAAAAAATAAAAAGCATCTACATTTTCCTGCTTGTTCTCTGAGATTGCTGCTTGCTCCAGGAGAATACATCCCAGCTAACCTGTTGGAGAACTCAAGACAATGTAAGACAGAGCTGAGTCATGCCTCACACACTCAAGAAAATATGTGACTTGGCTGCTAACGTGTGAGTGAGCCCATCCATGATGAAAAAATGAAGCCAGGTCAGATCAGCTGTCATATTCATGAGGAATGATTCATGGTTATTGTTTTAAGCTACTAAGGTCTGCGGTGAGTTTTGCGCAACAGTAGTTAAGTGGCAGAGAAATTTCACCAAAGACCCAAAGGATAAAAGGAAGCAGCTACCTGAATGGTACGGGGAAAAACGTTCTGGCAGGTTCTCTCGTTCTGGCAGGTTCTCTCATCCTTTGTCAGAATGGCATGTAACATTTTGGAGGCTGGTGTGTCATGCGTGAAACAGGAAGCGGTGGGAGATGAGGTCCCGCAAGTTGGCAGGGGTCTGATTGTGTAGGGCCAGGCTATGAAACTCGACCTTAGTTTTTGGTGCTGTGGGTTTGGTGATAACTCAAAGACTGCTCTGGAAGTCACTTTGGAAGCCACAGTGAGATCATTTCTTTTTTAACTCCACCAAATACTTAGTTGAATACATACAACCAAATGACAGCGTTCCACAAATGTTGTCTCTCGTTATTATCACTGTGTGCTAGGCATTGTTCTAGGGTCAGGGAGACTTAATTATCTATGTCTCTGTACACTAGAAAGTGTGCTTCGTGGACTTTGCTTTGTGCACTGCCATTTCTTTGGTGTTGGAATAGGGCCTAGAGCATAGTAGATGCTCAATAAATATTCACAAAATTAATGAGTAAACGAAGGGACCAACATGCGTGTTGTCCTTGTTTGCAGGCCGATCACCCCCTAACTGGGTGGGGTGAGTCACTGACTGCTCTGGAGGGCTCCCCAAGTAACGGAAGCACTTTAAATGCAGCCTTGTGGTGAAGATGGTATTATTAATTCATTTTTTTTTCTTTCAAAGATTTTATTTATTTATTTGACAGACAGAGATCACAAGTAGGCAGAGAGGCAGGCAGAGAGAGAGGAAGGGAAGTAGTCACCCCACTGAGTAAAGAGTCTGATGCAGGCCTCGATCGCAGGACCCTGGGATTATAACCTGAGCCAAAGGCAGAGGCTTTAACCCACTGAGCCACCCAGGTGCCTTTATTAATTCATTTTAAAATAGAAAAAAATCTTGTATCTACAGGCTCACATAGACAATGTATATGTAACTGCCTCTTCATTATGTTTGATAATGTGATGTTAATATAAACTTAGTTGTTTTCATAGGCAAACTCATTATATCCATCACCAAATTCCACAACATCTTTACAAACCCTGGTCTCCTTGCAGGCTTGCTCAGCTGCTGGGAATTGCATACTACTGGCCTGAGCTAAAAACCTTGGAATCACCCTTGAGTCTGTTCTTCCTCTCCCGATGTTCAGCCCAGTCCCATCGGTGAATCTTGCTGGTTCTGCCTTCCAACCAGGTGCAGATTCTGACTGCTTCTCACCCCTTCCTTGCTATCGTCCTGGCCCCGGGACCCACCCATCTTCTCCTTCAAGCCTTATTACAGTAGATGCTAAAGTTTCCCTCCTCCTGCCTTCAGACCCCTCCAGTCTGCTGACCATACTTCAGATTATGTTACTTCCATTCAAAACGCTTCAGCTCACCAATCTTCTTATTCGGGGGGGGGGGGGCAATTTATGCGCATAGGCAGGCACACACATCTTCCTGTCTTCTCCCTGACCTGTAAGCCCAGCAAAGACGGCGACTTCTCCCTGTTTTCTTATCAGCCGTGGCCCTGGTCAGTGCCTGACAGTGCCCCGCGTGAGGTAGGTGCCCAGGAAATGTTTGTCTGATGAATTCATGATTGATATCAGCTCCCAGACACGCCCATACAGTAGCTAAGATTTTCTACTTTTTTTTTTTTTTTAGGATGGTAGGTGGATTTTTGTTTTTTGTTTTGTTTTTGTTGTTGTTGTTGTTTTTCCTAAAAGGCGAGTTAAAAATAGAAGCTAAATAAATGACTCTTACCGCCTATTGGCTTCTTGAGGCGGTTCTTTTGTTCCTCATCTTCCTCTCCATCTTCCTCACCCCTCAGCCCCTCTCACCCTGTCGATCTGGAGAACAGAGAGGAATTGGAGACGGAAGGAAAGGGGGCGTAACTTTCCCCTGTCAGCGTTGGATCTCATGACACTCGCCAGCTTTGTACGGACAACCAGAGGGTTTCCCTTGGTGATGAGAACCGTTTGTGGCAGATAACTGATTCCATGAGAGTTTTTAACAATTACATATGACTTGTTTGATCTTTGCTAAACTATGCGTGTCTGCATATTTACAACTGAAGAACATAGAAAAGGAAGAAAGCCGCAAAATGAGGCTAGAATGGTAGGGAGGGGCTAGTTCTTGCAGGTTCTGGAATGTCTTAAGACTTTGGTTTTTACCCCAGAGGCAACAGGCAGCCACAGAAGTGCTTTAAGCTACGGATTGATGCCCTCAGATTAAGTTTTTAAAAGATCACCCCAGATGCCCTGTGGAAAACGGATTGAAATGCAGCCAGAGGGAAGCAGGGGATCTCTGAACCTCAGGAGACAGTGACGGGGGTCAGTGTGGCCATCCCCAGCGAAGACCTAAGGACGTTCCCGGCTTAGCTAGAAGGAAAGTACACAGGACTTGGGGTTGCTGGATTGTGCTAAAATATGATTATCCAAAGCTGGTAAAATCACAAAGAATGAACACATTACGCATCCCGCTTTAGCTCATTAGTTAAATGAAAGAACAAAGCAGAGTATTATGAGCAGTTCGAAGAGTAACCCGGAAGCCCACACATTTATGTGCAAAGTAAAATGAATGTTGGAAAGGAGGCAAAACCTTGCCTTGTTGCCAGCGGGGGAAGCAGGTGAGTTGAACCTCTGCTTCATGGGACAGAATTGGCCTCTTCATGGACTAGAATTATGTTGCATTTCTACGAGGTATCCACAATTTAGATGCAGAAGAGCACCCACAGAATCCGAAACACGTAATCCTACAAGTGTATGTGCTAAGGAATGCAGTTTTCCGTAAAAGCATGGATTTTTTTCCCCCGGTAATTGCATGTATGAGTGTGTGTGTGTGTGTGTCTGTGTGTGTCTCTGTGTGTGTGTCTGTGTGTGTCTGTGTGTCTGTGTATTTCTGTGTGTGTGTGTCTGAGTGAGGGCTAGAGGGGAAGGGTCAAATATAGCCCACAGTCTTATTAAGCAATAAAAGTATATTGGACTTTGGGGGAAATCGGAGGGGGAGACAAACCATGAGAGACTGTGGACTTTGAGAAACACACTGAGGGTTTTGGAGGAGAGGGAGTGGGGGTTCGGTGAGCCTGGTGGTGGGTATTAAGGAGGGCACGGATTGCATGGAGCACTGGGTGTGCTGCATAAACGATGAATTCTGGAACACTGAAAAGAAATAAAACAAAAGGAAAAACAAAGGGATGCCTATAGTATACTGGAGTAGAAATAGGTTAAAAAGCAGGAATAGCCTACTTACTAAACCTAATAATTTACTAATGGCATTTTCTATAGTATAAATATTATGTGACAATATCATTTTTAATATTAACAATTTCCAGTTTACAGACATGCCATAATTAATTAAACCAGCCCCCGTGGAACGTTGAGAGTATTTCCAGTTTTTATGTGGAAGAACCTTATTCCCATATGTTTGCATATTTCCTTAATTATTCCCCGAGGGGGGAAGTTCCTAGAAGTGATATCTCCAGGTCAAAGGGTAGGCATAATTCTGCCTCTAGAAAGTTTGTGCTAATTTACCTCACCATCAGCCAAGGACTGACATAGCTAATTTATCGCCTGTGGATGCTTATTAAGGCTTTTTAATCCTCTTTGTACAAGTTTTATTTTATGATTAATTATCCTGTTCTTGCTGTCTTTTTCTTTGCAGTGAATTTAAAATGTACCTTGCTACCCACTGTGCAATCTCCTCCAAATTAGCATTCCTTTCCTTACAAGTAAAGGTACAGGTAAATGATAGGCATGGGATCGTGTTGTTTACTCATTAACATTTTTTTCGCCTTCATGAAATACGTAATTCTGAACCAGCTCATTATTTTAGGAAGTGGCTTGGTCACAGCCTACAAGTTCTCATTCCAAGGTGCAGAAAAAATCCTTGTATACGCTTCATCTATCACGTTCTGAAATCCCACAAAATAGTCGTTTGCAGAAGCGGATAGTTATAACCACCCTTGGTCTCAGAGATCATGCAGGCGAAAGCTCTCACAGTGTGGAAAGAGAATTTTGCAGACCCTGGCAGACAGGACAGAGTGGGAGTTATCTGCTAGGCTCCTTCCTGCCTCGTCTTTGGATTGCATCGTTGGGCACTATTCTCTGGGGCCGTTGGGCCATCCTTAGCTACTGGCATTTGCTCCGTCTCGAAGTGATGGAGGAGCCCGAGACTGTAGTGGGCAGCTGGTCCCTGACCGTGTGTCGTGCACCCAAGCCAAGGGGCGGGCACTCCTGGTGAAGGGGTGGGTCAGCCCCAGCTCCGTGAGTGCATGTGCCCTCGGGGAGCCAGCCAGTCAGGGTGTTTCTCAGCAGCAGCCGTAACTAATTGAGAATAAGAGGTTGAAGTTTAGCAAGGCAAGGAAGGCCAAGAAAAAAGGAGGTACTTCTAATGTAGTTCGAGATATTTTTCCCTGTTTGGGTTTCTGGACTTTGGTCAAGCATACGGAATACTTTGTCACTTAAAGAGAGAAATTTAAAAAAAAAAGTTTTTTTTAATTTTTAAAATTTGTGAACATTTTTTAAAATTTTAAATTGTGAAATTTTTTTTAAAAGTAAACACTTCATACAAATTGCTAGGATACCTTTGAGTCCTAGCCTGGGATGTTAAGACCCCAGTTGCAGACATACTCCATTAAAAACCATCCCTGGAGGGATGCTTGGGTGGCTCATGGGTTAAGCAGCTGCCTTTCGGCTCAGATCATGATCCTGGAGTCCTGGGATCGAGCCCTGCATCGAGCTCCCTGCTCAGCGGGAAGCCTGCTTCTCCCTCTCCCACTTCTTTTGCTCGTGTTCCCTCTCTCGCAGTCTCTCTCTCTCTGCCAGATAAATAAAATCTTTTTTAAAAAATTTAAAAAGTAAAAAGAAATAAAATAAAAACCATCACTGGAGAGGAACACTTGGTGCCAGAGACATTACCAATGCAAATGTCACTCTGAAATAGCTAAGCTATAAAGTCGTCGTCCAGATGAAAGAGCATATGGTTACAACGAAATGTCTCTTTTTAGATTGGGATAAGCTTGAAAATAAACTTCGTACAGACGGTTCGACCCTTGGCGTAAGTGGGTGCCTCTCTAGGAGTCCAACTTTTCTGGCAAACTGCTGGGGTAGTGGTTCGCTTGTTCTCCTGAGCAGGGCAAACCAAAGGTGAAATCCTGGCTTTTTTTCCGCTACCTTCATGCCCTGAAGTCATACTTAGCGAGTAACCTTCCTGAGGCCCTGTCCTTATGCAGTGGGCACAGTGGGGCACCTGCTTCCCAGGGCTGGGGGTGGGGGTTAACTGAAAGAAGAGAATGCACAAAAAGGGCTCCGCACCCTGCAGTGGGAAGGTTCTGCGGGTGCTACGTGTTGATATTAAGATCCTGGATGAGAAGAGCATTTGGTTTGTTTTGGAGAGGAGGTAAAAATATTGTTAGCCCGTGAGCAGTGAGGTTAATTTAGCAGTGTGTGGCTGAGGGTGTATCTTGAGAGTTGCGGAGAAGGCTTTCAGAAGAGCCCACCTGATCAGAGAGAAGGGATGTTGGCGAAATGGAAAATCTACCTTTTCTCCCAAAGCGCACCTTGACTTCACAAAAAAAGATAATGATCAAAAGCTAACTATATCTGAAGGCTAAGAGGGGATGCTGTGTTGGTGCAGGGCAGAGCTCTCTTCGGGACAGCATCCGAATTGATTGCCAAGGGGTAAATTCCAGACAGTGGACAGGACTCAGAAGGGTGGTGGAAGGCGTAGAAAAAGCATCATGTCCATATGAATAATATAATTTAATATAAATTTAAATATTTAATTTATTATAAGATTTAATAATTTTATAATAAATTAATATTTAATTTATTATAAAAATAATATAATTTTATGTAAGTAAAATTTGGGCTTGTGGGGAGATGGAGAGTATTTAGGGATTCTCACCTGGGCTGGGTTCCCTCCTCATATTCTCTTGAGGGACAAATGGGTTTTTAGCTTCATGAAAAGGTCCCATGAGCTTCAACAGTTGAGAAATACGGCCATAGACCAGAGGCTGGCAAACTGCAGCATGGCCTGCTTTTTTTTTTTTTTTTAAATAAAGTTTTATTGGAAGATAACCACACCATTCATTTTTACTTACTCTCTGGCTACATTTGCTACAACTGGAGTTCAGTAGCTCCCATAAAGACCTATGATCATCAAAGACTGAAACATTTACCCTCTGGCCCTTTACAGAAAGTTTGTTGACACTTGTAATGGACCATCGAGACCTAAGTGGTCACATCTTACATAGGCTTTCTGATTTTTTCTTCAGTATACATGGAGGTGTATATCATTTCCAATTAACAGAAATTTTGTGACCAAAATTTGCTTTCTGTCACCTTTATGACTGTCCATACATTCTCCAGAAGCTTTATTTGTGCCTCTGTTGTTCAACCCATTGTCATGATCTGCTAATAAAATTAGGAACTCAAAACAAATTCTTACTTGTTTCAGTTGCTTTGTTGGCCCTGAGAGTCTCGGTGAATTTACCAGACCGTTCTTTATTAGTAGAAGCAGCTAGTAAAAGTGTCAGTGATTTGAAACCAGAGCTAAGCAATTATTAAGGGTATCCAATTTTCAAGAAAGACCATGGAAAAAAACAGTACAAATCATAAAGGGTTTGGTGACAATTGAAGGCTGAAAATAGATGTAATAAGGCCACTACCAATAACTAGCAGGTGCACACTGAAGGAAATTGTCATGTAACTGCTAAATCTGGTGTCTCTCCACCAGACAACCCAGATTGTCAGAGCTGTGTGATGTGCTTATCTTTTTAGCTTCAGCAGTGGCTCACACAGATTAACTTGTCCAAATCCAGGACTTTGAAGATATTCACAAAGCCTCATATTTTTCAAACGTGCAATCTCCGATCAGTGTACACTCATCTCTAGGAGTGGTTCTGACTTGTTCCACCCGGGGACCCTTGGCAATGTCTGGAGATAATTCTGGTTGTCAGCTGGGTAGGAGGAGTGCGCTGCTGGCCTTCAGTTGGCGAAGGCCCGAGATGCTACTAAATATCCCGCAACGCGCAAGACACGCCACCCCCATCACTATACAAAAAGAATAACTTGCCTGAAATATCACTAGTCCTGGAATCGTAGAACCTTGATGCGCAGGAGGTGAGCTATTTCAAGATGAAATGTATTCGACCATCAAATTTTCTAAGAGTATTTTTATCATTAGAATCATCTATTCTTTATATTTAGCGAGAACTACACTTAGCTGTTATCCTTGGGATGGAAATTTACTCTTTTAAATAGAAAAAAAATTTAGTTCAATCAATTGACAGAAAAGCATTAACTAAAAAGTGCTGCAGGTGGTAAGTCGATGTGTTATATAAAACACGAAGGAGATGGTTGAATGAATTAATTTTAAGGAGATGAAAAAAAAAACTGCTGTAAACTCTTGAGTGGGATTGTTCTCAAATTGTCATCTTTTTAACAATGTCTGTTACTCCAGCGAGTCCCACGTGACCATGTTCAGGGAGTCCTATTTCATTCCCATGGAAGCGCACTGAGATATTTAGGGTAAGATTTTAATCCTCAGGTACTCAGTGGCTCTCTGAGAATTCTTAGGACAGAGAGTGTCCAAAGGTGAAGTTGTGACCCTCGGAGCTCAACAGATTTATTTCTGCTTCTTTATCTCTCTTCAACTCATGACAGCATCTCACGCTGCTTGACTTCAAAGGCCTCTGTGTCCTCTTGAGGGACGGCACACATCTCAGAGGCCTTCCTTGTGGAGCATTTGTTGGTGAACTCTTTGTTGGCAGTCCCAAGTGGGAAGCACTGTGTTTTGTGCATCTTGATGAATATTTATGGCCCGGGTTTGCAAATTACAAATAAAACACCTGGGGAATGTGTTAAAGAGCAAATTTGTCTGGCCCCACCCCAGGAGGTTCTGAGTCAGTAGACCTTGGCTAATCTCTAGGAATCTACATAATTAACAATTATCTTGAGTGATGCTGGACCAGCGCTGAGAATCACTGATGCGTGATGTCTGGCAGAATGAGGAATGGCCTTGATGGCACGGTGGCTCCCAACTTTTGCATTATTTTTGTAACGTGTGTTTGTATGTTACAGACATCCTGAGCTGCCTTTTCATAAGCCAGATTTTGGTTTTTCCTTCTTTTCTGATGAACCAACATGACGTAATCTATTCCACTGTGATTTCCCTGCCAGTAGGTGCGTGTGAATTTATATAATAGTATTTTTGTAGTTGTTTGTAACATTGCACTTTTGCCCTTACTACTTAATAAAACAGAAGAAAAACGGAAAATGAAAAAGATCCCCTAAACCCACTACAGATGGATCAGAGGTGGGCATTATTGGGCGTGCTGAATTTGAGGAGCCTTTAGCTTGCATTCAGCAGCCTTTGGACATAAGCCAGGAAGAGACTGGTTTGATTGTGGAGAAAATGAACAAGTATAAAAGGAAGTTAGAAATGGTATCCTTCAAGAGTGAGTCTGAAAGTTGAGGCATAATTCGAAATGTAAATCATCTTCCAAAGTGAAAATAATGTTTTGCTACAGTGGATATATTTTTGCTTACCTTTAGCATGCTCAATTTCTAAAACATTTTCTGAAGCACGCACAAAAGAAAGGGGTAGCCAGTAGTAGAATGACAGCCTATTTTCTGCACTCCTTATGGGAACAGAGTGACCGTTACTCCCGCTGTAATTACAGTCCTCTGGTGGTGATCAAATTTTCAGGGAGACAGTTGTCTCCTCCATTATTCAGACATGGAGTGAGATGTTGGTAAGACTTCTTAGTGTCAGCCACAGGACTGGAAATTTTAATTTTCGTGGTGGGTTCGCTATCCTGAGAATGAGTTTATGTTTGAACTTTTATCAGTGGCTCTCACAATTTGGCTTCTTAAAGTTCCTTAGTCTACTGCTTAATTAGACTGTGGTCTGACAGCAACAGAAGGAGGACTGGTATCTAACAGTTAATAAATTAGGCTGTAATTCTAAGATTTTGCTTAATTATCTCTACAACTCTCCATGTAAACATTTTAAGTATTTTATTTTGAAATAGTTGTAGATTTTTATTCAGTTGTAAGAAATACTATGCAAATCCTGTACCCTTTACCCAGTTTTTGTGCTGATAACGTCTTCAAAACTATAATGCAACATCATAACCAAGATATCAACATTAATACAGTTAAGACACAGGATAGTTCTCTTGCTGCAAGGATCCGTCTTGGTCCCCTTTTGTCGATATATCCGCTTCCCATCACTAACCCCCAACAATCACAGATCTGTTCTCCATTTCTGTAATGTTGTCATTTCACGAATGCTATAAATGGAGTCATATAGTATGTATCCTTTTAGGTTTGGCTTTCCCCTCTATCCTACTCAGCATAATTATCTGAAAACTCAAACTGTTGCAGTATTGATGGTTCAGTTGTTTTTGTGGCTAAGTAGTGTTCCATGATACAGATGTACCACCTTAGTCCACTGAAGAACATGTGAGGGTTTCCAGTTTTGTGCTGATCCAGATCAAGCTGCTGTGAACGTTTATGTTCAGATTATGTGTGTGTGTGTGTGTGTGTGTGTGTGTGTGTGTGTGTGTGTGATGTTCTGGGATAGATACCTAAGAAAGCAACTGTGGGTCATATGTTGCTTGTTTAGTTTTTAAAGAAACTGCCCAGCTGTGTTTCAGAGTTCCTGTACCATTCTACATTCTGACCAGCAAAGTGTAAGAGACCCAGTTTCTCTGCATCCTTTTTAGCATTTGGTGGTGGTATTTTTTTTTTTTTTTCAGCCAATCTGATAGATATGTAGTAATATTTCCTTGCGGTTTTAATTTACGCTTACCTGGTGGCTAATAACATTGAACATTTTTTCTGTGCTTCTTCATCATCTGTGCATCCTCTTTGGTGAAATGTGTGTTCATTTTTTTTGTTTGTTTGGTTTTTTCTTCCTTCCATTTTGTCATTGGATTGTTTGACCCTTTATGTTGAGTATTAGGAGTTCTTTATGTATCCAGATACTAATCCTTTGTCAGATTCATGGTTTGCAATCATTTCTCCCCAGTCTGTAACTTGTCTTTTCATTCTCTTAATAGGGTTTTTCACAAAACAAAAAGTTTAAGTTTTGAGAAGGTACAGTTTGGCAAGTTTTTCTTTTATGGATTATGCTTTTGTCGGGAAGTCTAAGAATTCTTTATCCAGACCATGATCCCAAACATGGTCTTTTTTTTTTTCTTCCCTAAAGTCTTACAGTTTTGTTTTATATTTAAGTCTATTTTGAATTTAAAATGAATAGTTTAGGTGAAGGTGTTTGTTTGTTATGCTTTTTTGTTTATTTGGTTTTTTACCTACAGATATTCAATTATTCTAGTGCCATTTGTTTGAAAGGTTACCCTTTCTCTGTTTAATTATTTTTCTATTTCCATCTCCATGCTTTTATATATCTTGTAAGTTCAATGACTATGTGAGATGAAAGCCAATAAAATTGATTTTAATTATACTATTTTACTGGTACCTCTGGATATTTAAGAAATAATAATTCTCTTTCATTTAGTTTACAGCGTCAATTTTTGTTAAACAAAACAAAAATAAACAAAAAAACCTCTCTCATGTCATTAGAAATTCCTTCTGAAATTTATTTCAAGTGATATACCTATGGTATCCCATAGATAGGTTAACATACATATTATTGGTGTAGTATAATTTCCTCGGTATATTGTGTATATTATTCATACTAATACATTTTATTTTATTTTATTTATTTTTTTTTTTTAAAGATTTTATTTATTTATTTGTCAGAGAGAGAGCGAGCGAGAGCGAGCACAGGCAGACAGAGTGGAAGGCAGAGTCAGAGGGAGAAGCAGGCTCCCTGCGGAGCAAGGAGCCCGATGTGGGACTCGATCCCAGGACGCTGGGATCATGACCTGAGCCGAAGGCAGCTGCTTAACCAACTGAGCCACCCAGGCGTCCCATACTAATACATTTTAAACACACTGACTACCTGTATTATCTTACAGATGCGTACATCTATATTGTATTATATATATATGTACCACATACTTACTTGTGTAATAGAAGTACTGTCATTAACTTGGTCCTTCCTCATTATTGAGGCCTTAGTAGTTTCTATTTATTATTATTTAAATAATAATAATAGAATTATACATTCAACAAGATGAGGCATATGTCTTACCCCTGTATTCAGAGCAAAACTTCAACGTGGAGTGGAGTTCGTGTTCATTTTACCACCCCAAACAAAATGATTAATGAATGTTTAGTTTACTGAGTGAAAAGAGAAAAACAGAATCTGTTCAGCATTGCAGACAAGTTCCTCATCCACCTGCCAGTTACTAATAAAGTTGTAGAAGGCATTTTAAATTGAGTATGGTTTGAATGGCCAAATGTTTTATGTGGACTTTTTGTTTCTTCTTAGTAGCTCAGAGGTTCTTAAGCTTTATAGTGCATAAAATTTATTTATGGGTTGACTATACAAAGCCACATAAAGATGGTACTTAGAAGGTGATTTAAGGATTAGGGAGATAATTGTGATTGGATACTTACCCACATGTCTGCACTTGAATTCAGAATTCCTCTGTCAATTTTGGGCTGCATTTGGGCTTTTTCTTTAGGATAAATTATTTTTCTCTTCATATTCGTTGTCAAGTGGCCGTTAGAGGTCATAAGCAGAATATAAGAGTGCCACTCAGATCTCTGCTATCAGTGAATATTATCATTAATGCACATCCTTATTAAATTTTGGGTTAAACCATCTCATTTTATTTTGCTTATGGAGAATATTGTTTTTCATTTACTCACTAGCTCTTTGTACTTTTTTCTCTTTGGTATGATTAATATTTTAGTGTCTAATTTTGTCTGTATTGGTTATTCTAATCAAGGTAGCTTTGGTTGCTGGGATCAGAACTCCATTCAGCCTCACTCCATTAAGAGTGATGTTGATGGTGATGGGTTGCAAGGGACATAGAGGATTTCTAAGAAAACAGGAAGAAGTCAGCAACAGAAAGATTACAAAGGACTAGAATGTCTCTTCTGCCTGGAGAAGTTGTCTGGTTCTTTGTACCAGGTTCCACTGCCTAACTATTAGGCACATGATTCAATATGGTTGCCAACCTTTGTTTATAACCTGCTAGGGTTGACCTCTCAAATCAGCCTGTGCCTCGGTAATCTGAGTATCTGGGTGGGGTGTTCTGAGGGAGAATCTGGTTGGTGTTGATCAGTCTTTAGCTAGTCTAGTGTCTGGTCCAACTATCGAACCTCAGTTATGAGGGATGTCATATGACACGTAGAGGCCGTCTCTTTCTAGGGCTGACAATGAAGTCTTCAGCATATATTGGGCCCATGGTTTCCATATTTAATTGCATTTGAAATAAGAGCATATACCATGAATGCCTATATTATTTGTGCTAAAATGGGCTTTTTGTCTCTGGGACATTTTCTGAAATGTTGCTACTGGTACTGTTATTGAAATGTTAAGAAATTTGCCTTCAAATATTCATTTTGATTGGATTCCAGTTCTTGAATGACATAATATGCCTGTTGTGGAAACAGTTTGGGGTTTTAAAATTTTATTTTCCCATGGTAGCCTCAGGCTTATGGATTATGAATACTTTACAGGTGAAAACCTCAAAAAGAAAACATTTCTATGCAAATGCCAGTAATATCTGACTTGGTGATGCTGAACTCTGTCTTTGTATTTCTTCCCAGATATATCAGCGATGCTGGCTAGTATTCAAGAAAGCTTCAAGCAAAGGTCCGAAAAGGCTGGAGAAATTTTCTGATGAACGTGCTGCATATTTTAGGTGTTATCATAAGGTAAAACTTGATTGTTGTGGCTTTCTAGAGATCTGTTCACAAATAGGTAACCCGAGTTCATTGAATCTGAAAACTTGTCTAGGTCATTTACCAGAAGTACAAATAATACTTTGTCCAAAGACAAAACATCTCTAAATTACTATTTGTTAATTGTTTAAGATAATGGACCACTGTAAAGTTACTCTTCTGATTTCCTACTATTTGTTGTTGTTTTTCCAATGTGTAGTGTAGAATTCACCATGTTCTTTTTGAATTTTCAATTTGTGTAGTAAACCCAACTCCACCATTGAATCCCCCTCACAGTAAAGATTAAGTCTCCATGTATCGAGCACATCTAGTGCCTGAAACAGATGAGATCCTCATTTAGTGCTTGAAATGTGGGGGGTGAGCATGAGGGGAAGAACCTAGAAAACGGATGAATGGTGAAGGAGCAGGAAGTTTCACTCATTATTTTTTTTAAGCTTGATGACTAAATTTCATTCAGTCTTGCAGTTTGAACAATGGTCGTCAGCTTTCCTCACTAAAAATAGTAACTGTATTAAAATACATCCTCTGGGAGTAGAAAATGAGGGAAAATACACGGCATACTTGGATTTACAAATTAACCATGTCTTTCTCTCTACAGGGCGATGTTTTTCATGGCCCTTGTTAATGGGCAGCCTGTGTCTTTTCTCTTTTCACGAAAATTTATAAAAATGCATGGTTTAACTTCTTTTTCCCCCAAGGTGCTGGTTATTTCCATTTTGGGGAAACGCTACTCTTCTCTATGGAGGAATTATGTTTACTTTTAGGACAGAACATTTTAATTGTTTCAGTTTTCAATCTCGAGATTCTGATCCTTATTTGATGAGATTTTTGTCAGGACTGGGGCATTTTATGTGAAACCAGTAGATTCCTTAGCACAGAGATTTGGCTAGGTGATGGAAAGCGAATAATCTTTACTTTTTATGCAAATTCTCCACAGGTGGTGACTTTATGACTTCTTATTAAGGGGCTGTTGTTGACACCTTGGTTTATCTAATAATGAAAAGCAGTAGGGCAAGCTGTATTCCTTTGCAATTTAGAGAAATAAAGCATATGCCATGCTTTATAGGCACATCTGTACATACATAAGGGGAAAAAAAGCAGTAAGCAAGACTTCTGAGATAAGTAGGGAAGGGAGGTAAGAATTATATGTTCCATGTGAACTCTTTCCCCCCTATCTCATAATGAAGTTCCATATTCCAAGGTCAGCTTCCTTCCGAGACTACCATTAACGTAAGGGAGAAGGAACCAAAGGAAACCTCTTCAGGAGTCTAGAATTTCCTCCATCATTTCTCTTCCCTGTGCCACGCATTTCCACTATTCAGATAATGGTGTTTGTCCTCAGGCAAGAGTTGTTGGGTTGCAAATCTATTACACAGGAGCTGTGATCCAGGAAGCCAGTGAGAGCATACCACTGAATCCTTGCAAATAATCTTGAGCCAGTCTCAGTATTTCTGTAACACCTGAAACTCCTGGTGTCCAGACATTTTGGACCACGTGTATTATGTCCCAGTTATCCCACATATACCCAGTATCTTTGTTAATAATAAGGTGGTGAACAATGATATGGGAATAGCTTGCTTCATATTTACTTGAGAGTCCTTGCCTTATAAGGGAGCACAGAATGCCCCAGGGTTATTTGGATTATCTCTGGGACAAAAGGAGAACCTTCTCCAGGTTTCTGTTCCTTAACTGATCTCCATTCTTTCCCTCTATCTCGAAGGTCCATCCAATCCTGGGGACCAGATTGCCTACTAACTGACTGTTTTCTTCATTGTTCTTTGTTTCCTTCTCATTATAATTAACAAGGTCATCTAAAGGCTTCATCTCCTAGGTGGCCAGAAGTTGTGGTTCCGCATCAGCTCTCTCTTGAGAACCTCAGCAGGCTGTAACTTTACAGTTCACCATCTGCCACCACAGGATGGCATGTTTGTGTCACCCCAAAATTCATGTGTTGAAACCCACCCCCCAGTGGGATGACATTTGGAGATGGGGCCTTTGGGAGGTGGTCAGGGCGTGAGGGTGGAGTCATCATGACTGGAATTAGTGCTCTTATAGGAGAGAGCCCAGGGAACTCCCTCCTTCCTTCCTCCCCGCGAGGACACAGCCGTCCGTGAACCAGGAAATGGGGCCTCACCAGACACTGAATTTGCCAGTGCCTCTGCCTTGGGCTTCCCAGGCTCCAGAACTGTGAGAAACAAATTTCTGTTGTTTATAAGCCACCCAATCTGTGGTAATTTATTACAACAGCTCCGATGGACTAAGAAACCATTATATTCTTGTCCTGTCTAGTCATTGTGTGTGACCGCTAATGTTGATCAGGCCTTTCTCGTGTCGGTAGCGCTCCAAGTCGAGCACAGAAATCCCTGATTCCTCACAATCCTCTATACTGGATCCAGAAAAGTAAAGAAATAGGCTGTGCTTTGTTTACAGACCTTCCCATATTTACGAGGAGAAAAAAGATAAGTGAGGAATAGTTTATAGGAACCCCCCAAATCCAGTCCATCAGCAAGTGGTCTTGGCTCTGTGGTCAACATGAAGAGGCTCCAAACATTCTCACAACCTCTTTCACTACCACTGTGGTCCAGGCCACTGGGCTGCCTGATGGCTGGCCCTCCACAGTGTATTTCAAACCCTTATATCACATCATGGTCCTCCATGCAAAACCCTCAGCCAAGTCCTTGTAACGGCCTACACGGTCACATGATTTGACCCCTTGTCCCCCGTTTCACCTGGTCTGCTCGGTCCTCCCAGCCTGCTTTACTCTGCTGCAGGCACCCTGGGCTCTTTGCTTTCCTCAGAGCATTGTGTGTGTGGTGTTTTCCTTTTCTGGAATGCTCTCCCCACAAATATCCATGTAGCTCATTTCCCTGTGGTGTTCCGGTCATTGCTCAAATTTCTCCTCTAAGAGAGGCTGTTCCTTGATCTCTTGTTTAAAATAGAATCCTTTGGCATACCTTCCCATCTCTGTTTCTCTCTTCATCTCTTATCCCTACATGTTTATTTGTTTGGCTGTTTCTTACTATCCTCCCTACATGACCACCATAAAATAAAGTCTACAAGAGTAGATTTTTTGGGTGTTTGTTTGGTGGAGGGGGCGGGGGGAGAGGCATGGTTCACTATTTAGTGATCATTGCCTAATACATAATAGACATATTTTAAACAATGGGTTGAAAAGCAACGCATGTTATCAATAGATGAGATAAAGTACATGCAAATGGCTTTGTGTCCTATTTTTATTTAGCTTACCAAAAGAAGTCTGTACTTGAGACACCTGAAGCCAAGTAAAGGAATCTTGGTTTGAGGGATATGGGGTAGATGGTGATGGGGGCAGAAAAAGCCAGGGTTGGGCAGTTTGGGGAGGACAGACTCAAAAGTAAAACCAAAGTGGATTGTAACGATCCCCTCTGAATGTGAACCGAGCTAAGGGAAGATTGAGGACAAACTTGTCCTACTTCAGACTTCTACCTGCTGGTTTTGGAATTTAATATGGAAATCTTTGGGGACCGTGGTAAGCCACAGTCTCTTTCATCTATAATAATCATTAACCAAAGTTCAAAGCATTAGAATGGAAGAATTATCTACATTAAGCCTCCAAACCCTTGATGAGCTCCTGTAGCCTCCAAACCCTTGATGAGCTCCTGTAGCCCGTCATCCTCCTTACTCTCGCAGATCTGATACATTTAGTAGGAATCTCTTAGGGGCATATAAAAAGCCAGAATAACTCTGCAATATGCATTTTTTATCTAAATGCTGTGTAATTTATGAATCTTGATAATAAAATACGGAGGTTATAAGTAGCATGCTGTGACCAGATTTCAGAATTGATTTGCCTATAAATAAAGCAATTTCTGAAAGACATGAGGAGCTGTCCATTATGCTATTTGATCCGTACAGAGCTGGTGTGGCATAGGTAGCCACAATCCTCCTGGAGGAAAGCTGTAGCATTTATGAGACCGTAGCGCCTCTTTCATTTCATTCTTCGAGATATTATTAAGAAAAAAAAAAAATGCTGCGATGCCTGGGTGGCTCAGTCGTTTAAGTGTCTGCCTTTGGCTCAGGTCATGGTCTCAGCGTCCTGGGATCGAGTCCCAGGGCTTCTTGCGCGGCGGCGATCCTGCTTCTCCCTCTGCCCCTTCTCCTGCTTATACTCTCTCTCTCTCTATCTCTCTCACTCTCACTCTCTCAAATAAATAAAATCTTAAAAAAATTTTTAAGAAAAATGATACTTTTTGCATATCCGATTTCTATTAGAAGTTATAAAACAGGAAATTGACTGCAGAATTTTAAAACTTGGTGCCTTCCTCACTGAAAATGTAGCTAAGGAGGAGCTCATGAAAAAAAAATTGGAAAATAAATACATAAATAATGCACATACAGAGCAATTCATTTTTCATTTCTTTACCTCTTCTGTGACGTTCCCCTCAAGCACCACAGCTGTCAAAGATGGCTGTGAAATTGATTAACTGTAATTGCAACAATATTAATACTCCAGTGACTTTAAATATGCTTTCCGACCTTCTTGTTAAAGGCAAGTTCACTGTTTTCATTCAAGAAATCAAAGTTGCTCACCCCAACCAGAAAAGGTTGATTGTTTCTATGAATAATTTTACTTTTTCAAGACGAGTGACAACTGGAAGGCCATCTACGTGGAAGGTAGACTGTCTACTGTTTTTGAGACCAAGCCAAATGGTGGGGTAGGACATATGCCAGACCCAGATTTGGGAAACCTGCTTTCTAATCCTGGCTTTCCAGACACATATGACAGGTTGCTTCACTTGTGTGTAAGGGTGATCTCTGTTACAAGATAAGCTGAGGCATATTAAACATTTTAAGAGTTTACTTGAGCAAAAATTGATTCAAATTGTGCAGCACCAAACTGGACGTGGTAGGAGTCCCCTACCTAGAGGAGTTGAGGAAGGAGTTTTATAGTGAAAAGGAGGAAGCAAAGTAAGGCAGTTATTGATTGGCTGTAGCTTAAAGCCGAGTTGTCTGTGATTGGTTGGTTGTCCTTAGCATTTGGACACCATAACCTTGAGGCATTTACAGGTTCAGGATTTGGTTTTCTCTCATAGGCTCTCAGAGCAGGAGAGCCACAATGGTCTAATGGTCTCCTTGTTTAATTAATTTAACACCTCCAAGACAAGTTCCATCATGGCTTCTCCATCATCACACACGGCTGAGCTTGCAGGATTCAGTTACTTTGGGCCAGAAGGACAGTTCTAACTGATTGTCTAATAGAGTGTTTCCCAAAATGTATGCCAGAGACTATGAAAGAGGAGGGTTCCAGGAGGAAGAGGGTTCTGTGGTCAAAGACGTTTGGGGACTGCAACATTTCCATCCATTCTTGAGAGTCATAATCCACCGTAGCTTATCAGAGGATCTAAGAAAGCCTATAATATGGACACCTGAGTAACTTTGAGTCAGCGTTTCCACAGTAATGGGGCCATGGAGCTCCCTTTTTTAATATTGTGTGTTCCATGGAACAAAGACATTTAATTCTGAGGAACACAATTGTGGATATGTGTGTCACCTTGTTTATTTTCTGTCCACTCGGCCTGTTGTCATTTCAACAGTGAGCATCTGGGGATGGTCATTCCTACTCTACCGAAATCACGTTAACTTATGTATCAAATGAATACATGCCCGTGAATGTATCAGAGAAATGAGAGACCCTCTCACTGCGAAGAGTAATCACCATTATTATTTTTGTCAGAGTAATGTGTTCTGTCATTCTGTCCTTCCTAAGTGAGTAGGTCACTTTCTAGCTCCCCAACCCATCGTCAGACCTTGTTCTTGGTTTCTGCAATAATAGGGTTCCGGGTTCTTCACAGTAAGCTAACATCTTAAAAATTATTTCTCTGAAATTTCCACCAGCTTATCACTTGTGTCTGTTTGTCTGGGTTAGGGTTAATGTTTTCTGTACTAATGACTCCTTCTTGTTTACTCGGCTTCTCTCTCTTCTAAAACTTTCGCTCTTGTGATGGAGATGTCTGTAATAGATGTTTTCAAAATCTTACCATATATCAAAGCATCTTTTTTCAATATTCACACAACAGCTTTGGAGTCATTCCCTCTTTGTGCAAGAAACTACCTATCAGACCCTGTTCTGGAAGCTGCCTTCACTTGGGCCAGTGAGGGCATGCCTCTTCACATCCCCACAGATTAAATTGTAGGTTATTACTTGGAAGCTTTCCCCAGATGGTAAATGCTTCCATACTCACATTTCTTCGGTAAACGTAGAGTGGATAGGAGGGGTTAACTATGGTATCCAAACTACATCTTCCTGTTTTAAATACTCGAGGACATAAAAGTCTGCACCATTGTGCCAGAGGCTCCTGAAATATGTTCAAAATTGAATGAACTATATTTCCTACCTGAGCTTGGTCTCTTTCTCTAGTTCCATGCCTCAGTGTAAGGCACCAGATTCACCTAGATTCACCCTCTTCCTTACTCCCTCTCCTGTCTAGTCCATCACCACGTTTGCTCACACTCCTGCTGTTGATCGGATACCCTTCCTTCCCTGGTCCATGTGGCAGACATTAATCGATCCTTCAGAGTCTCTTCTATGTCTTTTTGTCCCCATGACTCTTCCTGACCACCCCAAGGTAGCCTGTCTTCTGGGCACCTTCTGCCTGGATGCACTGGTCATATTGAAAACAGTGATTTGTTTTCATGCTGGTGGCAGATTCTCTCTGGTTGGTGCTGACCCCTTAATCATACCCTTTCGTCCTTGGTGATGGGTAGCTGATTTTTAGCTGAACACAAGGCTACCCAAGGAAAAGATCCCTATGTAGTGAGGTATGACCAAATGATTAAATCCTGGCCCAAGTGTAATCAGGGAAGGTGATATTTCCTTCATTTCTTTTTCTTTCCTTTTGGTTAGAAAATGGACATTAGCCATCATGGCCCACAGTATGGAAAAGACCATGGGTCGAGGATGGCAGAGCACCAGGATATGTCCCATAAAAGTGTAAAGGAAGATGTTGAGGGCTGGTCTGTGCTCCCTGACACCCTGTGTCCTCATCTGGTTCAGGCTACAGTAACAAAATATCATAGACAGGTGACTCACACAACAGGCAGTCAGGTCTCGTGGTTCTGGCAGTTGTAAGTCCAAGATCAGGGTGCTGGCATGGTCTGATTCTGGTGAAGGCCCTCGCCTGCGTTTCAGATTGCTCACTTCTTGGTGTGTCCATATGTGGTGGAAGGCATGAGGGAGCTCTCCGGATTCTCTTCTATAAAGGCAATGATTCCATTCATGAGCAGTCCACCTTCATGATGGAATCACTTCTAATACCGTCACATTGGGCATTGGGTTTCAACATATGAATTTTGTGGGGACACAGATACTCAGTCTGTAGTACCACAGAACACCAGGTGAGCCCTAGACTATCTGTTTCTCTCATGTGACAGGAGTAACTCCTCTCGTATTCGGACTTCATAATCTTGGATTTTCTCTCATGTGCAGTGAAGAGCTGATAGAGTTTACCCTCGCTGGTAGAGACAATAGAACACATTTTCTTCATTGCCCAGTGCATTCTGGGTAGGGAACTCTGTTACCACCAAGAGGACCTGCTGTGATCCTCTCTGTTGAGTGTGATTTCCATGAAGGTGGGAACTGTGCTTTATTCAGCTTTACGTGTCCTTGGGGCCTACCACAGTGTCTGGCACAGTGACTGCTTTTGATCCCAGGGACACTGAGGGTACCTGGGAAATGATCTGTGACCTACTTATACTAGTACCACATAGTGGAAATGTTAGGAGACCCTTTGGTTTTTGGAGCATAAAAAGAGCTGTGTGAATCATACCAAAGTCTCCGTCATTGGAAATTACTGCACGATTTTGCCCTACAGAGAAGACTGTCTAATAATAAAGACAGTCCTGTCACAGTTAGACAGATATTTAAATTTTTAAAAATCTATATAAAATAACACACAGGATTTAAAAAATCAAATGATACTGAAGGCCTTATGGTAAAAATTAAATCTTGTTTACTTCATCTCGCCCCTCCGATTGTGGGCTGAATTACATATGTAATTCCTGTGGATATGGCCTTATTTCGAAATAGGGTCTTTGTAGACATCAGTTTAGGATGAGGTTCCTGGGTTTGGTGTTCTGGTAAGAAAAGACGCAGACATACTGGGGAAGATGGGGGCAGAGATTGGAAGGATACAGCCACAAACCAGGGGATGCCAGGGACTGTAGGCCTCGGCCAGAAGCTAGGGGAGAAGCCTGGGACAGAGTCTCACTCAGAGCCTTCAATAGGAACCACCCCCACTGACGTCTTGATTTTGGGCTTAGGCCTGCAGAGAGAAGACACTGCTGATGTTCAGGACCCCCAGTTTGTGATGCTTTGTTACGGCAGCCCTAGGAAGCTCATACGCCTCCCCAGACCTAATCAGCACCTTCGTAGCTTGCTTTCATTTTCTCGGTAGTTGTTTCTGTAACTCTAAATGATATGTTTATCTCTCTCTTATTTTGTCAACCTCCTACATTATGAACAGATTCCCCACGTTAGGAAGTCAGTGATGTGGCTCATGTATACAGTCCCACGCCAGCTCTTTCCTTTTCCTTACGAAGGGTGGTGATTATTTTAAAGAACTTCTGACTATATGTGCAACATTCAGTAATAAACGTCTGTGCCTTTCCCCATTAATGCGGGGAAGAACTTCTTGACTCACCACCTCATACAATGAAGGTACCATTGCCTCTACCCTTTGCTTGTCTCTGCTCCAACTTGCTGGGTTTTCTTCGCTTTCATATTATCCAACTCCAGGTTATTGCTGCCTTGTAGAAAGGGGAGCCCACGGTTGTCACCCAGTCTACTCTTTCAAGAGGAAATGGAAATGCAGATTTTTTTGGTGAGAACTTCTAACATGTAAGTGTATTTGTAAAATACAGCATAGACCAAAATCAAATGTCTCTCTGGGTTGCACTGACTTGTAGGCTCTCCCACCCCAATTTTTTTTTTTTTTTAAGTCTTTAAGTTACCTCTTGGATAATAGTAGAAGGAGAATGTGATTATCTTGCAGGAGTCTGCATGAGACCGTGTACTTAGTAGGTTGACTGTTTTAGCACGCATAAACTGCAAAATACTGTCATACTTTGTGATGAATATAGCATCTTATTTACTTTCAGATATTTATATTGGGCTTATGTGTGTGTATATACACACACATACACACATATACATGCACACACATGTATATATGCATTGTGATGAGGAACTTTGCAACACTTCAGCTACAATAGCATTTTCATCAGAGCCACACACATTTGTCATGAGATATTATTTTAGTCCAAACACCCATTAAAACTGTCAAAGAGAGGCTTATTCCGTATATGGCCCCTACAAGAGTAGAGGAAGGCAAAGAGAACCAAATCAGAGAGAAGGAGTAAGTCCATCAGAGTACAACCATGCGTGATTCAGGACGAAGGTGCTGTCAATCCAAATTGTTATACTCAGCATGATGTCTGCCCTGGGCATTGGGTCCTGTATCATCTGTGAGTTGTAAAACAAGCTGGTTTCAAAGTGATGCCTCCAAAGGAATTTTTTTTTTTTTTTTGAGGTTTACCAACACCCTTAGAATCATAATTAAACCCATTGCCATTACCACAAACAAAGGCCTTGAGTGCTTCTGTCCCAGCACACATCTCAGACTATCTCACGACACTCATCACCTTGCTGAACTTTTGTTCCACCTCAGGACATTTGCATCGGCTGTTCCTTTGGTCTACAAAGACTTTCCCATGGTTTCTTCTCTTATTTTATTTTAATTTTTTTTTTTTTAAGATTTCACTTATTTATTTGACAGAGGGAGGGGGGGAGCCCAAGCTGGGGGAGCGGCAGGCAGAGGAGAGCGAGAAGGAGTCTCCCCACTGCGCAGGAAGCCCAGTGCAGGACCCTGGGATCATGACCTCAGCTGAAGGCAGACGCTCAACCACTGAGTGACCCAGGAACCCTCTTACTTTAGATATTAACTTAAACATCATCACCTCAAAAAGGCCTATTTGAACCTTCCATGCAAGTCTGAATCACATTTCTTATTAAATTCATAACACTTAACACTGTTGAAAGTGTGTCATTCATTTATTTCTATACTTGTTTGCTGCTAGTTAACAGTACGCCCCAGGAACACACAGACAAGATCCTGTCTTGTGTGTTCAGCTCTGTGTCCTCAGCATCTTTATCAACATAGGGAATATAATAGGCATTCATTAAATGTTGGTTGAATTTGTGGTAGGAGGGAGAATACAGTACGCCATGGGTTTGGGGACAGAAAGGCTGTCCATTATGCTTAAATTATGTCTTAAGTTCCTAATCTGCAATGTGGGAAAAAGATAATAAGACTAGCCTCCCAAGGTTATGTGAAGATTTTTTTTTTAAATAATGTAAGGTGGGCACTTTATACTCTGTAAGCCCTTTGGAATAAATCATAAATAACGTCTTTAAATAAATGCGTGTGCTTTTGGACAATACCATTTTATCTAGAGGTTTTCCTTTGATTATTATAATAGCTGATATTTATTAAGGCCTTACTTTGTCCCAGTAGGCACTGAACAAAATTCTTCGGATATGTGAGTTCAATACAAGAGCAGTTTTATGAAGCAGAGTCTTATCATTCCCATTTTACAGATGAGGAAATTCAGGATGAGTGAAGTCAAGGCTCATGCTCAGGATTATACAGTTGGGCAGTGGCAGATTGAGATCTGGAGCCTAGGCATTCTGGCTCCAAAGCCCACATTCCTAAAACCCATGGCACACTGCCTCCCTGCTGTAGAGTCTTTAGTTCAAGTACTTTGTTTCGCTAGCCCAGCATTTAAGTGCGTAGAAGAGCTGTTCTCACGGAAGCAGGAGTGGAGTTGGAGTGGGGAAGAGAGATGCTCACATTCATTCTTCCCCCACTGGTCCTCATGTTCCCAGAGGCTCATAGAGATATTCCGGGGAACACATTTGAAAATCATCTGTTTACATTTTTCAGTGTTACATTTTATTTTGAGATAATTGTAGATTTATATGCAGTGGTAAGAAATAACACAGAGAAAATGTGTATCCTTTATCTGGTTTTCCCCAGTGGGAACATTATGCAAATCTGTAATACAATATCCCAGCTCGGATCCTGACGTTGATACGATCCACTCATTTCATTCAGATTTGCCTGGGTTTACCCATACTCATGTGTGTGCGTGTGTTCATTTCTGTGCAGTTTTCTCACCTGTGGGCTTAGTTAAGAGAGAGAAGGATTCCATCAGCAGAAGTATCCCTCGTGTTTCCTTTTGTAATTACATCTCCCAGGTCCCTACCCCAGCATGCACTACCATGTTTTTTGTATTTTTTTTCTTTTCAAGAATCATGCAGTATATTACCTTTTGGGATTGGCTTTCTTCAATTACAATCATTTCCTTGAGATTGATCCAAGTTGTGTGTATCAATAACCCTTTTTATTGCTGAGCACTATTGCTTAGTATGGATTACCACAGGTTGTTTATATTCACTGATAGAAGAACATCTGGGTTGTTTCTAGTTTTTGGTTATTACCAATAAAACATTTATTTCTCTGGGATAAATTCCCAAGAGTGCAATTGCTAGATCATATGGGGCTGTATCTTTACTTTTATAAGAAACTGCCAAACTGTTACAGAGTTACTGTGCCATTTTACATTCTCACCAGCAACATATGAGTGGTCCAGTTTTTCTGCATCTTCACCAGCATTTGGTGCTGTCACTTTTTTTTTTTTTAAGTCATTCTGTTAGTGATGTCTAATGTTGGTTTTCATTTGTGTTCCTGAATGGCTAATGATGTTGAACATATTTTTATACAGTTAACTTACCATCTGTATATTTTTTTTTCTATGAAATATCTCTTCATGTGTTTTGCCAATTTTTAACTATCGAGTTTTGGAAGTTTTTACTTTATTTTATTTGTTTTTGATTTTGAGGTTTTTTGTAGTTTTTTTAAAATATAGTTTAGATATGAGTCCTTTGTCATATATGTGGTTGCAAATAATTTATCCCATTCTGCATCTTATTTTTTCATACTCTTTTTTTTTTTTAAGATTTTATTTATTTATTTATTTGACAGACAGAGATCACAAGTAGACAGAGAGGCAGGCAGAGAGAGGAAGGGAAGCAGGCTCCCCGCTGAGCAGAGAGCCTGATGTCGGTCTCAATCCGAGGACCCTGGGATCACAACCTGAGCCAAAGCAGAAGCTTTAACCCACTGAGCCACCCAGGCGCCCCTCTTTTCATACTCTTAACAGGGTCTTTTGTCGAATAAAAGTTTTAATTTGGATGAGGTCCAGTATTTGAATTTTTACCTTTATAGAATATGCTTTCACATCAAATATCAGAATTCTGCCTAGCTTTATATGCTAAACATTTTCTCCATTTGTTTGTTTTTCCCCCCAAACATTTTATAGTTTTACATTACACATTTAAGTCAATGAATCACTTTGAGTTTAGTTTTTGTATAAGGTGTCGGGGGTAGGTTGAGTTTTATTCTTTTTACCTATGGATTTCCAATTACTCCAATGCCATTTGTTAAAAAGAAAAAAGTTTTTCTTTTGGCATTGAATTGCTTTTGCACATTTGTCAAAAATCATTTGGGCATATTAGCATGGATCTGTTCCTGGATTCTCTATTGTTTTCCGTTGAGCCATGTATCTGTCTCTCTAGTAATACCACACCCTCTTGATTATTGTAGATCTGTAATAATTTTTAATATTGGATACAATTATTCTCTTGTCTTTTCATAAAATTTTAAATAGAGCTGATCTGTGTCTATAGAGAACCTATGTTCAGATTTTGAGAAGAGTTATATTAAACCTGTATACCTCAAATTGTGGGCAAACTGACATCTTTTCTGTATCATCTTTCACTTCATGAACATGGTATGTAACCCCACTTACTTGATTCTATTAAAATTTCTTTCATCAGCATTTTGTAATGTTCCACCTCCATATCCTGTGCATGTTGTTAAGTTTATACCTGATTATTTCATTTAATTTCCATGAGGTTTAAAGCCCTTTTGGTTTAAATACCCAATTTGTGTAAACCAGTCATTTTTGACTTAGGACCTGATAAAACAATCATGTCATTTAAATGACTTTTTTCTTATCCCACCGTTACTTGACTTATCATTTGAAATGATTAATTGTCCTTGCATTTTGGATAGAGTCCCCAGCTTTTGAGAGTTTATGAAAATTTAATCTGCTTACTCTAACACTATTAGTTTGTTTGACTTAGTTATATTGTTAAGAAACACACATATATGCATACCAAAATAAGGATAAGACAAATAGAACATTAAACTACAAAGTTCATTGATTATAAATTCTTCCCCCCCACTCATGCATATATAGTACATGGATTTCTTAAAAGCATGTATCTTTAGGACTTGATCTATATAGAAACACTTGACTATAATGGAGGTGCATACAAAAGCTCTCAATAAATGGCATCAAAAGAAAAAAGTGGATTTTCTGAAGTTGGTGAAAAATTAGCCAAATGGTTTTGGATGTGGAAGAAATCACAGAATGCTGTTTGCCAAGTGAGTCACTAGCGAAGGAGATTTGTTGTTGACAAAGGATAGAGATCCACTTCCTCCATCTAAAATTTTTTGGCAGGTTTCTTCCTTTTGTTTTCTCTTCTTCTTTTTTTTAAGTTATAAACATCATGCAGTAACAAATTTAAACAATTCTGAAGTGCATGAAGTAAAAGAAAAGAAAAGAACCCTATCCTGGACCCTAGTCCCAGTCCTCAGAAAAAAATACTAATAGATTGTGTACTTTTCAGACCCTTTTCTCTATATATACAATGAGAAACATATTCACACACATACACAGATAATATTTTTAAAACAAAAATGGAGTAATTCATTATATGCTACCCATATTGTGTTTAAGGAGATTGTAAATACAGATTTCCCCAGGATATTCACTCCTTGTGAGCCTCAAGTCCTTACATAACTTTTAGTAGGAATTCCTTTCCCATTCAAAATATTTTGGTTTCTGAGATAAATGTTTTGGTTTATTATATTTATATAATATATATTTGTTTATATCTATATTTCTAATATAATTTATTTATAATATATTTATATACTTATATATTTATATAATATATATGTCTATGTATTTATTATTATAAAATATTTTGGTTTATGAGATAAATGTTTTGACTGTAATTTCAAGCCAGTAATTAGTGGTTACACCTCTTTAATTTAATAGCTCAACAGTACACTTAAATATTGATAGACCCTAATCTGTTTAAAAATACCCAAATCAGTGGACAAAAGGGTTTCCAATATTTTGCTAATACAGATTCTATCACAGTGGAAAACATGTGCATCTGTCTTTATGTGCTCACGCTCTGATCTTTTTGGAAGAAAAGTCCTAGAAGTGATATTTTCGGATAACATCTCACACCTTTAAAATGTTTGTAGCTTCTGCCAACTTGTCTCCAGATAGATTATCCAAAAATGCATATCCACTGACAGTGTAGGGAAGTGCCCGTCACTCCAAATTCCATCCCATCAATTTCACGGTCAGACTTTCCAGTTTAAGCACCTTTTTTGGTGTGTGTGGGTTTTTATTTTTAAGGAAGACACAACAAATGGATCATTTCAGTTATTTCCATGGACAAATGAAGATCCCTTCCTCGGGGAGACAGTCCAAATTTATAACTCAGACAGGCGCTAGTCCAATTTATTTTAAGTGACCAAGGGCATGTAGGTATTTTTGGAAAGAATGAAACCATCTATATGGGGACTGGGATATAACTGTCTAGACTGGTTCTTTCTCAAGAAATCTTTTATGAAACATTTATTTAAACTGCCATATTCAGGGTCCTTAGGGGAAGCTAGTGGGCGGGGATGTTTTGGATGGGGACTTTTGATTAGAATGGAGCATATCTCTTCTTATTTGCCTGTCCCTGCTTCTCGGCACTGTAACTTCAAACCACTGGTGCTTTTCTGGGAAAGATGATATTAAAAAAGTTAAAAGGTTTGGAATACGCCATAAGAGATTTTTTGGAAATGTGTAACGGAAATGTTTATTAGGGTGTTTTCAAGTACTTTGAACATTTTCAACAGATAATAATAATGTAATAACCACAATAATAATAGTAGTTATTTTATCAATACTTAAGAAAACATTATGGACCCAGAAATGGATTATTTTCATGTTGCTTTTATTTTCAAAGACAATCCACAAAAGTTAAAGGGGCTTATGCCTCTTCATTTTCAGTAAGATAATGGCCTTAAATTTTTTTTTTTTTTTGAGAATAAAGCAATTTGAAGCTTCTGCAGAGCTTTGCCATTTGCATATACAAAGTGAATTGCTTACTTAATTCATTCAGTCCCACAAGGGGAAAAATAATTAGGATATAGCCTACAAAAGCAGAGCGGAAAATTGCCTTTTAGGTAGTGGTCTTGTTTTTACTCTGTAAACATAAATAAATCATCATCTGTAAATTACCTTCAGCAAAAGAAGGAGAAAAATTGGAAATCAAATTCTTGTTTTCCTAAATGGCTTTTGACTTTGCTGCACACATTATACTTTGCAGTATATTAAGAAATATACTTAATATTCCCACATAATGTTGACTCATTGCATAATTCTCACAGGAATATATCAGTTCCTCAAGGGAATGTATGCACTTTTAAAAACCCCATTGTATTAATCTCCCCTTGAAACACCAGAAGAAATTTCAACCATTTCTCCGTCTGGTTCCAAAATAATCCATTTGGAAAATTGAATTGTGCAATTTGCGATTGTTTTCCAAGTTGTTAATGCAAAACTATATCGGTAGCAAATTAAACTTATTAAAGTGTGCCCACTTTGTTAATTGCTGGCTGTTAAACATGTATTTCCATGCATGCTATCATTTATGATAAATAACATCTGGAGTATGGCTTTAAAGAGCCAAGTTAATTTGGCAGTCCTTTTTGGGGGGGAAATTCCTAATTGGATGGCATACTTAAAGATTTATCCGAAATTTGGGGGAGTGTTGAATATTTCTTTCCTTTGATGGAGTCATAGTACTTTGTGTTTTTGATATGCAGAAAACTAGAAACCAGGAACTGCATAGCGGCCAAGAAACTCTCAGATCTCTCCTTGTCTTCTCACTCCTCCTGGTCTGATGTTGTTGTCACTTACTGCCTGGTGGTCTGCTGGCCTCCCCAGGCCTCAGTCCTTCCTGTGCCCGCCATGTATGGGCCAGCCAGCTGCTCACAGCTCATCTCCAAGGGTTGCCCTTGTCCTCGATTCCACATGAATGGCTCTCTGCCCCTACTTTAATGGAGCAGAAACAGACATAAAGGAAATATACAAGTAAAAGATACAGTATGTTAGTATGACTGACAAATGCTAAGGAAGAAATTAAAGCAGGGAAAAAGGATAAGAAGTATAGAATGAGAGTTTACAATTTCAAATAGAGTAATCAGAAATGGTGCTATTAAGAAGATAGTATGTGAGGAGCTGGAGGTAGGGCAGAAGGGAGCCATGGAGGTATCTAAAGGAAGAGTGTTTCTAGGCAAAAGAAAAGCAAGTACAAAGTGTTCCTGCTTGAGGGACTTGAAAAAACTGTATAAATGAAATGGTTTTCAGTTGAGCTTTTAGGATAAGGAAAGCAATAAATTGTGCACTGCCTTTATTTCCGTTGAGTTGTATCCCTTCGTATAATGATGCCTGGCATTGCAATAGACTGTATTTGCAGAGAGATGTTTAGGAGCACTCTGAGATCTCCCAAGAACTATCCATTAGATAAGCAGGACGTAGATGGATATGTGTGCAGTGTGCAGCTCTATTTCTTCCAGTCATGGAAAGAAATCCATTTCCCTTAGAGGAACCCAGAATCTGGGGGTGGAAAACACGAGGTTGGAATTTATCTTGAGAAAAGTGAATCA